>NC_135312.1:67737659-68052072 GCF_048772815.1 Callospermophilus lateralis
AAAGATATATATATATATATATATATATATAATAGAATACTATTCAGCTTCACAAAAGAAGGAAATGTGTAACATGCAACAACATGGATGAATCTTGAGAACATTGTTCTAAGACATAAACCAGTCACAGAAATGCAACTACTGCATAGTTCCACTATATGAGATATCTAAAATTGTCAAATTCAGAGATTCAAACAGTACAATGGTGGTTTCTAGGTACTGATGGATAGAGAAATCGGGAGTTAATAATAATAGAATTTTAGCCAAACAATATATTTGAACAAACTAGGTAGGTGTGGTGGTGCACACCTGTAATCCCAGCAATTGGGAAGGCTGAGGCAGGATCACAAGTTTGAGATCAGATTCAGTACTTTAGGGAGATTCTCAGTAATGTAGTAAGACTCTGTCTCAAATCTCAAAAACAAAGAAAGGAAGAAAGGAAGGATGAAAGAAATAAAAAGAAAAAGACTGGGGATATAGCTCAGTGGTAAAACACTCCTGGATTCAACCCCTAGTATAAAAAAAAATAGCATAAACTCTAGAGATCTGAAGTGCAACATTGTATCTATGATCAATACCAGTGAAATGTACATTTGTAAATATATTAAGCACTGGTTGTCAGAGTGAGGCAGGCACTATTGTGCCAATTCTTCCCACTTAGGGGGGATCCACTCTGGGTGACTGTACTAGTATCATCCAAAAATGTAGCTTTTGAGTTTGCTCCAGTTGTTGATAAATTGAGTCTTACTGAAGAGGACTAAAATCTGGATGTAGGTATTCAGTGTCTTAGCACAGTATCTTGTCATGTAGAGGTAGCTTGAAGCAAAGGGATGAAGGCCAGGAATCCTGAGAAGTGGGAAAAGCCTTCTAGCATGGGTGATGAGGCTTATTTCAACTTGAATTTCACTTTTTCCCCTCATCAGGTCTGAACCTGGGACCACTTATGTGACCTTTCTGAGCCCCAATTTCTGAACCTGTAAGAGGAATAATAATTATTTTGCCCTGAAGGATTATTGTGAAGTTTATATTAGATAATGTGTGCTATTCACAGGTGTTCGGCACACACAGAAAGAATTGACTTTTCCTAGATGGTCTAGGGTTCATCTTCCCCAATAATCAATTGTCTGAATCTAACTGACCCTTCTAATGAGATATTAATAATTAAATGGTGTGATTTTCTCATTATTATGACACATCAGAGAAATATTAACCAATTAAAGTAATATGGCTTTCATCGTCTCATTTGAATGTGTTGACTCATAGTTTTCCTCTATTGCTTATAACACTGATATTGTCACATTTACACTTTTTAAAAAATATGGCTTACGTTTTCTATTTTTATGTATTTTGTTTTATGTATTGTATTTTAAAATATAAATATCATTAATATAAAATTTTCTTTTTCCTTTGAATTCCAGTCCTAGAGAAATGTTTCTAGTTTTAATATTTCTATTAAAAGATCACCCCACCCCCCAAAAAATAAAAACCAAACTGTTAAGATATAGATTTCATGTTGTGTTCCTAGCACAATAAAATAAAAAGGATAAAGTATCAAGTCAATTAATTCCTCCACATTAAGAAATTAGAAAAGAGAAAATTAAATGAAAAGTAAGTAGAAGCAAATTATATATATTAAAGGAGAAATTAATTAGAACATAAAAAACAGGAAAAATTAATTAAACCAAACACAAGTTTTTTGAAGAGATCAATAAAGTGGACTTCTAACTAGATTATGAGAAGAGAAGGAACAGAAATTATAGGTATCAGGAATAAGAAATTCTAAAGAGTTAAAGGACAACAAAGGAATGTGATACACAAATTTATGTCAGTATTTTTGACAACTTAGATGAAATGGAAAAAATTCCATGAAAGACATATTATCAAGAATAAATAAGTAGCCCCTAAATCCCTATGGTATTAAAGAAATTAGAATTGTAATTACAAACTATTCCCTCTTTGAAAAGTATAGGCCCAGTACCTTTGCTGTCGAATTCTACCAAATGTTTATAGAGGAAATAATACCAATACCACAAAAAGTATTCCAGAAAATAGAGGTGGGAATGCTCTCCAGTTCACTCTATGAGGTCAGTATTACCCTGGTATAAAATCAAACACAGTACAAGATAGAATTTGTTTATCTTTTAGAATGAATTAATGTAATTCATAATATTAAACTAAAATGGAAATATTATAAGAACTTCTCTATATATTCAGAAAAATCATTTGACAAAAATTTTTGTCAAAGTAGTAAAAGAAGGGAAATCCCTCAATCTGAAACCAGGGCATCTGTGATGAAAAATAATTCATAACTAACATCATACACAATAGTGAAAGGCTGAACATTTTCCTCTTAAAATCAGGAAGAACACTTAGATGCGTGCTCTCTCTAGTTCTATTCAACACTGAATAGAACTGGAGATTCTAGTCAGTACAACAAGGCAAGGGGGCTGGGCTAATGACTCAGTAGTAGTGCTTGCCTCGCACATGCAAGGCCCTGGGTTTGATTCCCAGTCCCACATATAAATAAATAAAATAAAGTTATAAAAAATAAGGCAAGAAAAAGAAATAAAGTCATGTAAAGGGAGAAATAAAAATTTCTTTTTTAATGATTGTGTAAAAATCTGATAGAGTCTACAAAAAAATCAGTGAGTTTAACAAGTTAGTTTAGCAAGGTTATAGAATACAAGAATGAAATGCAAAAATGAAATATGTGCTAGCAACAAACAATGGAGAAAGAAAAAAATTTAACCATGCCATTTGCAATAGCATTAAAACCATGCAATACTTGGAATAAATCTGATGAAAGATGTGTAGAACCTGAAAATACAAAATTTTTTAAAATATTTATTTTTTAGTTTTAGGTGGACACAATATCTTTATTTTACATTTATGTGGTGCTGAGGATCGAACCCAGTGCCTCGTGCATGCTAAGTGAGCACTCTACCACTGAGCCACAACCCCAGCCCCCTGTCTAAGGATTTTAACAAAACAAGAAAGATAGATTGTGTTCTTGGATTGGGTGAATCAATAATGCTATTATGTCACTTCTCCTCCAGTTGGTCTATAGTTGAAGATCAATACAATCTCCAACAACATTTCAGCAGATTTTTAAAACATAGAGCTTTTATTAACTACTTCACTATATTATGTGCTTTTAAAACTGTCATTCCTCTGTTTGAATAGTCATTTTTTTTAGAGAGAGAGAGAGAATTTTTTTTTAATATTTTTTTTAGTTTTCGGCATACACAACATCTTCATTTGTCTGTGGTGCTGAGGATTGAACCCAGCACCGCGCGCATGCCAGGTGAGCAGGCTACTGCTTGAGCCACATCCCCAGCCCTGTTTGAATAGTCTTTAGCAAAGTTTGGCCAGAGATGGTAGAGAAAAGGAATAATTTTCTATTTTTGAAATGAGTGAGAAAAAAAGAGGGAAAACTTAAGTGTTCATCCCAGGAGTAGAGAGTCTCCATAACAACTTTTACAACTGCAAGACTGTCAATAGTATGGTTCTATGTACAAAGAGTACAGATAGTCCATTTGTATTTTAGGTGTTCTGTGCTGTACTTACTTTTCCAGTGTTAGAGAAATACCAATATATGATGGCACAAAAATCATTTTCTTATTAGTAAGTATTCCATCTATCAGACTTCTTGCAACTTCATCTGTCTCTAATACCGGCCATAATCTGTGATTAAAAAGAAAAAGTTTATTTTCATTTTTAAAAAGATTTATTTATTTAAGTGCTAGGGATTGAGTCCAGGGCCTCACGTGTGCTAAGCAAGTGCTTTACCACTGAGCTAAACCTCAGGCCCCTAGTTTTAATGTTTTTCATTAATGAAGATAGACAAATTAATAGATCCTTTCACCAAAATTAGAATTAGGTTTTAAAATGTTCCAGATTCTACCACACAAATGTCCCTTGCCTCCTTTCCACACATCTCATGTTGATATTTTGTTAATACAATCTTATATTTTCATATGTAGTAGGTGTATTTCTTAGCTCACACAGTAAAAATACCAAAATGACAGAGAAGCCTTAGATGGTAAGGAATAGAGGAACCAGGGAACAAGGAAGAATATGTTAGTTCTGTGTCCACTGCTGTGGACAGTATAAAACTGGCACATAGCCTTAACTTTCCATACTGTATTTGCAGAGGATGACCCACTATTGGGAAAGGGGATATTAGGTATAATTCAATGTGGAGGTGTGGTTTCCAGGAGAGAAGGTTTTCTCCATTATCTTAAGTGTGCCTCACTAACCCACTCCTCCCCACTCCTCCCCACTCCTGCCTACTCTTGGCACCCAGGTGTGTATTGACCTTTTTGATGGACACAAATAAATACCAGTTGCCTAATTAACTGGAATCTGATCACACCTGCTAGTCCCTAATTTGTTTTACCCTCCTTAATTGTTTAAATTCAAAGCAAAATTTAAAGGTAATAAAATAATATTAAAAAGTAATCCCCCATTTTCTTAGTTAACCAACTTAAAAAGTTTCTCATATAGTTTTCGTATCAATTTCTCATGCCATATTCCCATCCTAACTTGATTTTGACTTTACCTTGTGCTTGGGTTTTTGGTGAACCCAGTATTCACAAAAACTGGGCAGAGACATGAGGTTTTGATACCAGTTTTCCCCAAGGTTTCAAGTTCTGCTGTCAGAGCCCTGTGAAAGCCAACAGCTGCAAATTTGCTGGAACTGTAAGAGAATTACCAACCATCATCAGCTAAAAGAGAGCAAGACAGTCAGCTATCTGTAAGAAAGCAGAATCATTTGATTTGAGAACAAGAAATCAAATCTCCCAAATCATCTCCTTGTGATTTTTCTGAGAGGATGAATGGTCAAGTGGACAAGGGCTGATGAACTCGAGATGATGTTTGGAAACAGGGTGACCTAAGCAGATTTTAAGTTAGCTTTATTTATCATTATATTCTAAACCATATGAGAAGATTTTCTTATAAGGATTCTAAGAGGAACTCATAAACCTGGGTCATTTTTAAAAGGTTTCTGAAAACATTAATGGCAATGTTAAGAATGAGAATTGTACTGCTGTGGAGGTGAAGGAAGGCTTCACAGAAGATAATATATTCCTTCATTTTGAAACTTGTGTCCTTATATAAATGATTTTGTCAAATGAGTGGTAGGGAAATGGTGTGTTTGTGTCATAAATTAGTGTCACAAGTACATAAATTAATGTTTTATTAACCATAAAAATAAAGCTAAAAAATTTTTAAAAAGTTTCATTTACATTTTCATATATGATTAAACAGAATTCTGAATGTACCAAGTTGCCTTTTTCTTTTTTGTTGCTGGGGATTGAACCCAGGGCCTTGCTCATTCTAAGTGTGTTCTGTATCCCTGGTCTCTGTGCCCAGTTTCTTAACTATCAACCATAACAAAAGAACAAATATAACTTTATTGGCTGGCCTGATGCTCACTTTTCCACCCTACATATAGCATTTTTCCATTCAATCTTCAAAATGTTTTCTAATCAGTTTTTATTATTTTTTTATTTAGAAAAATACCAATCATGAAAAACATATTTAGAAATACTGCAAAACTAATATCTGTTTCAAACTTCTGTAGGACTCTGAATGTTTTTCTGCTTTTGATGACTGACCTGATAGCTTCCCTCTTGACACTGGTGCCACTTTGTCATCTCAGCACATGTCTTTATCGTTTTTTTTCTTTCTGATTTTTAAAATGAAGATATTAAAATATAGGTTGTCTTAAAGATTCAATGAAGTACCATATGTATAATCACTTTATATATAGAGATATATTTAAGTATTAATTATATAAATGTTTTTTACTGAAGTGACACATAAAAACAGTAATGTTAGATAGTGGTTGTTTTCTCCAAGGAGAATGAAAGAAAAACTATTATTATATTGAGTTTCTACATTTCTAAATATTAAAACAACAGAAATGTTTAATCTGTGAAATTCTTATTTGCATTTTAAGATGATCAAGAAAGATTGGAACAGCCAGATGTGTGTATAATGGCAATCTACCCTACGTTGAAATTTAACTGTATCTGTGACTGCATTCAGTATCAGAAAGAATTTGGTTCTTGACTCGTTTAACCTTAAATGTGTATCTATAAGTAAATAATAGATCAACTAACTGCCAACCCACACACCTACCCATTCATACTCATGTGTTGGTAGAGATTTTTCTGAGGTTAATGTAAAGCTGAAGTAAGAAAGGGAGATACCATTACAGAGTATACAAGGAAAGGATATTTTGCAAACAGTATATGCTGAAGGCCTCCTACTTCCTTTTTTTTAATGTCCTTAATAGAACCTGGGGGTGTGGTGTTTGCATTGTTTTTACTCAGGTGGAGGCCTCTCTACCACACGTGAGCACACACACATGCACAAATGAACTCTCACTATTCAAACACCCACTGGAAAACGTTTTGAGGCAGAGTCCACTGTGGTTGGCTTATCTTGGACAGACATGCCATGCCATAGATTTGCATTCGTTTTAACTTCTGTATATTTTGTTTCTTATGCTATGTGTTTCTGATTTCTTCTATCAACATCTCTTTATTCCAGGAAGTTATGGAAATATACTTGGTATTTCTGCTTTCTTACATTGATCTATAGAGGAGTTTTCAAAGATATTTAAAATAAAATTACAATCATTAAAAAAATTATTCTAACTTACTTTTCAAATTCTGCAACTCCAAATTACTGTGCTGTGATCATTGAAATTCAAAGACTAATAATCACTCAAAAGTACAGAAATACATAGCACTGCTGGCAAGTAATACTTACCAATATGGGATAAGATAGGGAATTACTCCATGGCCGCACACTGAAGCCACTGTGACAATGTGGCCGTAATTTCTCTTTATCATTGAAGGAAGAAGTGCTTTTATGATCTTAATGCCAATGTAGAAAGAAGAGAAACAATGACAGAGGCATTAGGTTTCTAAATCAGGTCATCTTATTTTTGTTAAGACATAAGGGCAGACTGGGGATGTGGCTCAGGGGTAGAGTGCATACCCAGCATGTGTGAGGCCCTGGATTCCATGCCCAGACCACAAAAAAGAGAATGGCATTTGAGAAAACTTTCCAATGAAATAAAATAATTGCAACATTTTATGATAATTTCTACAAAATGAGAGAAATGAAAAAGATAAACATGTACTGGTTTTTAGCTGGCATTAAACACTGAATCTTGTCTATCATCTGCTAGGAACACATCTCAATATTCCCCTTTCTTCTCTTCAGAATACATATATGCATGTGTGCGTGTGTGAAAACACACACACACACACACAAAAACAACAACAACAACAACACACTTGCTCCTTTTTGAATTTGCTTTCTAAACAATGTTATTATTATTATCATTATTTTTCCAGTGGAAATAGAACTTAAGGCCTCATGAATGGTAGGTAAGCAATGTGCCATTGACTTATACCTCCAGCCTCTTGATTAAGGGAGAAATTCAGTCTTCAGAATTGAAAGAAATCCCTATGGTAATCTGGTATTTTGTAATTTTGATTGGGGATTCATCATTCTAATTACAAGAGTTGAAATCTTTTGTACCTGTCAAACAGTTGAGAAGAATGAACTAAGAGTCATATGGAGACCCAAACTATTATAAGGTATGAGTAGATTCAGCATCTTCCTATTTGTAATATTATAGAAATTATATATAGTATAATTTATATATATATATATATATATATATATATATATATATATATTTAGTATATATTACAATATACTAAGTCTGTAATACATATATAGTATTATACGTCCATGTTATAGGAAACAAAAAGCCTTTCTTTTTCCCTCCAAACCTTACTGTTTTGTGAAAAATATCAATAATATTTTATAATCCTACCCCATAGACCCTATGCAAATTTATTAGGCTAAAACTACCAAACCAAGCCACTTAGAAATTGTGGATCCATAGAAAGTATGAGGAGATAATGAATGCTTATTGTTGCTCAAACTTCTGAGTTTTGTTATGCAGCTATAGATAGCTAATGTATGGGTCTCTGGGTAGTTTTGTGGGCATGATCATCAATTCATATTAGCATTGCGAGGGGCTGGGAAAGGTAAAGGGAGGCATCTCTTTGCTGTCTTCAAGAATCCAGATTTGCCCCAGGTTCTACACTAATAGTAGGCCTGGAAGATTGATTCATATAAATGCTTTCTACAAAGGCGGTTGAAATTCATATTTTAGTTTCCCACAAAACTAACAAATTATAAGAGGGTTCTTGAGCTTCTTTCTCTCCTTCCCATCCTTTCTTTTCTTCTTTCCTTTCTTTCCTTCTTTTTGTGCTGGAGATTTAACCCAGGGCCTTGACACATTCTAGACAAGTGCTATAACCATTGAGCTGCATATCCACCCCCTTTGAAAACACATTTTACTTTATTTTTCTTGTTTGAAAACACATCTTATTTTGAAACAGGATCTCACCAGGTAGTGCAGGCTGGCCTTGAACTTTTGATCCTCTTGCCTAAGCCTCCTGAGTAGAAGGGATTATAGGCATGCACCACCTCACCCAGCAAGCTGTATTTCTAAATTTTAGCATTCCATGGGTCTGGAACTTATCTCAGAGTCCTACCCAGAAGTGTCCCAAACTGCTGTATTCATTTAAGTACTTTCTTTGATGTCTTTTCAGTTGTAAAATTTCATGAAAGGAGGTCACAAGTGAATGTACACTTTGTATATTTCCTCTAGAGGATGGAAAAGACATCTACTGATGACCGACCCTCAACAAAGCTCCACAAATATTTGATGAGGACCTGGTACTTGCCACTTGTGTATTCAATACTGTTGGATAAGACAGATCAAGTGGCTTATATTCTGGTGTGTTGTGCCCACTTGAACTCTAACCTTCCGTCAGAGACTGTGGCTCTTCCCAAGCAAACTTGATAATTCCTGGTTTAAGAAAAATATTTGATGTGTTTCCCACACCCAGGTGTGTGAACTCAATTATGAACTCCATGTGTCTTCAATGAAGGCATATAGACATGCACAGATCAGAAATATTTCTGATTATACTCACCCAAAAATGTCCCAGGATGTTGACTTCAAATGTTTTGGTAATTTCCTCATCCTTGGTACTAAGAAGATCGGCTGGATATATTGCTCCAGCATTATTCACCACGATGGTTACGTCACCCACTTCTTTCTTTATCTTTTACAATGGAAAGGACACATCAGTTGAGTTATACAAACTCAAAAGTTTTGGGACTGATATCATCCATATTTTTTATTCTACTAAGTGATGTTTCAGAGTTTAGGCATGAAAAAGCCTCTAGTTCAAATAATAGATGCAAAGGCAAAACTTTCATAAATGTGGGCTAAAATTCTTTTAAACATCTAAATTTTAGTGCCAATACATAATGGGATTTTGAAATCTTATCAATAAGGTAAATTTAATATTTGTGTTGATAAATTGATATATAAGTTCTGATTACATATTTTTCAAGTGCTGATTGAGTTATCACAGTTCCACCACCTACAACTACATGATCTTTGTCTGGATTAACCTCCTTGAGCCTTAATTAGCTTATCTACAAAATGAGATTAATAGAACCACTGAACTAAACCAAACTTAAAGAATAGAGTAGTTTATTGAAGTGTTAGGTTCATTGTGTGTACTTGGTATTTGTTCTTTTAAAATTTGTTATAACTTCTTTTTTTTTTTTCAAGCTGGGGATTGAACTCATGGCCTCACACATGCTAGGCCACTGAGCTGCAACTCCAGTCCTAGAATTATTATAACTATTATTACATTTTCCTTACTAGAGTAAATGATAACTAAAATTTTAAAATCTTACGAAGGAAATATTAAAGGAAGAAAAATTACTGCAAAAATACCAAAAATAGTTTTTACTGAAAACTAGCAAGTAATCCATTTTTCCTACTGATAAACCTTTTGTCAGTTACTCTGCGCCACTGCTCAAACTTCTGATCAGAATGAAATTGAACAACAATATGAAACCATCATAATGAGCAGAGTTGAGTGGCTTCTCTAGAACAAAAAAAGCGTACATATCCTTCTTTTGTCACATTACTTCATTTGGCAGTAAAGTCTAATTTAAATCAGTCATGAAGTACCTTTTTATTTTGCATGTCAGGGGCCATCAATAACAAAATGTGTGACCTGAAGTCACAGGAGCTGTCTCACCTGATTCACGGAGCTGTAAATCTCCTCTCGGCTACTGCAGTCGACCACAAATGCATGCACAATGGCCCCTAATTTTTGACATTCAGTTGCAGTTTCCTCAACACCATGCTGTAATTGGGGGGAAAAATATTCAGGAAAGAGTGGAAGAAAAAGCACTGGACAAGAAAATTTTTAAAAATATTAAAATTCACATCCAGAGTACCTCCTTATTTGTAAAAAACCTCTTGAGAGAGATTGTTTGCTTAATTTGTAACTGGATTATACATGACTTTTCTGCCAGGCGATGCTCAGATTATACTAAAGCAAAAGCCAAAAGCAAAACCAAACCAAAATGAAATGAACCAACAAAACTTCCAAAACCACGTTTATGTTTTTGTTTTCCTAGCTTTTCATCTTAACTTGGAGGCCCTCTCATAGGTAGTTTCTCTAAAGAGAGCTACTTTTGTATCTTGAAGAGTAATTATGATGGGGCTCTTTGCTGTGTCATGTAGGCAGGTGTTTGAGTATGAAGAAGGAAGACCCAACAGTTTATTTAACACACATTTGTTGAGCACCATGCATGTAATGTAGGCAGTGAAGTGTGGAGTAGCAGTTCTAAAATAGTGATAATTCTAAACTGTATGCCTCCACATATTTTTCTCGAGGATTCTGATTTATTCCTCTGGTAGCAAAGGGTAGAAGAAGGATCCTTATTTGAGAAAGACTTCTTTTGCAAGTTTTCCAATCTTAAAATATTTTTGGTACATATAGGGAAACCACGTCATTATCCTATGAGATAATAAGAGTATATTCTTCAGGTGGTCAGGGACATGGGAAAGACTCTCAAATTTAGGGAACAACCTTGCACATGACCCTAGGACATGAAGAAAGAAAGATTTATTTGGGGCCCAAATTCACAGACCTTTTTCCTAAAATTGTCCTAATGTTTCTTTTTTAAAAAATATTATTTTTAGTGAGGAATTTATTTTTATGTGGTGCTGAAGATTGAACCTAGTGCCTCACACATGCGAGGCAAGCACTCTACCACTGAGCCACAACCCCAGCCCCTAATGTTTCTTGACTTGCATTTCTGGAAAATTAGAATTCTCCTCAAGACTTAACATCTGCTGACTTTTATAGAGACAGTTATATGTTTTTAAAAATTATACTTTTTCCCCTCACAATTTGTAAACTATTCTCTGTGGTGAAGAGGTGAGGACATGTCAAAGTCCTTTCCTCCATTATTTGGGGTCATCCCTGAGGGAATGGTGGCTGGTTTCCCTTTACCAGCACTACCTCCCCTGCATTCTCTGTATTTCATGATTTGGGGTAAACCCTGAAGCAGCAGCCTGAAATCCCAAAGAACAGTCTTTAAGGAGTCCAGGACTATTTATTGTAGCAAAGCCCGTGTCCTTTCAATTAGCCTTTTGAGGGGTTGCAGAAGTGTAAAAGCGGGATGGGTCAGGAGAGTCACTGACTTTGGCTTCAGCAGGTAGCTTGCTCACTGCCAGAATGCATGGAGGACTATGTAATTCTTCATTCTGTCTCCAGATTCAAGGTCATAAGCAGCATTAGTAACCAGAGCTTTCATCCGATATTTTGATGAAGAAAAAATTCTTGAGTTATATCATTGAGCTAGAGCTGCAAGATGTGGTGCCTTGTCTTTTTATAAGTGAAATGCATGCTTCAGTTGCAGCTTCAGTGTGCATTGTGAGCTCCTCTTTTCACTGTGTTCCTAAAGCAGCAGTTTCGATGGAACAAGGGCCAAACTTGCCTCTCATCTTGGAAGGCAAAAGAAGCCAGCTATGACAAAAACCCAGTTGGTCCTTGACTAAAGGAAAACTGAATTACACCGATAGCCTTAGAGCAACTCATTTAATATTTTAACATTTAACCATATAATTCAAGGATTTGCAGAGAATTTTACAAGGTTGGGTTACCCATCATTCAGGCAGAACCTTAAGTCCTTTTTAATATAACTTCTTTCTAATTTTATGTTTGCTTTGTCACTGGAAATGTTAAAATTGAAAAAAAAAAGTAATAGATATAGTCCTCTCTCCAAAAAGACATATCTGGAAAGAGATCCAAAGGTTAAATTTTCATGGATTTATGAAATAAATGCCTGAGAAAAGCAGACAACAAATTTCTCAATTTGTAAATTCTTGTCCTAATCTAAAAAGTTTATTGGAATTTCTTCAACGATCAAATTCATGCCAAGTCATTTTCATATGCCAAATCATTTTCAGCTAATATACAAATGCTCCTATCTGTTAAGTAAGGAAATACCAACTTTTTCTTGAAAGTTATTCTTCAATATCCAGAAAGAACCAGAGAAGAATTAGTTCCTAAAGTTCAGGAGATATTTTCAAAGTCCCTAGGAATACAGGTGTCAACTAGACATGATGGCAAGGAACATGAGAGTAATAATTTAATGGCAATTTAAATCTCATTGTGATTGGTGGAAGATCTGGTTTTCAAAAAAATTTTTGTAAGTTTTCCAATCTTAAAATATTTTTTGTACATATATTCTTGATTTTATGAGAATTTATGAGTTTAGGGAAAACCATATACTACCTCAGTTATTTCAGATTTTGGAGGGGGGGGCAGTTAAGATAACATTTACAAACAAGAGTACAAGAGAAATAATGAATGTAAAAGAGAAAGCCTGACTCCCTACACTTAGATATTATTTAACACAACTAATGCTAACCATGTGCTAGGCATTATTCTAGGCACTTAAAATACATATTTAATGCCCTTGTCCAGGAGTTGGCAATATTTTTCCTCAGTGGGCCAAAGAGTGAATATTTTAAGAGTGTGTGTGTGAGCCAGGAGGCACTAAGGGTTTCAGTAGCATGTTCTTCTTTGTTTCTTTGGGTTTTGTTTTGATAACCCTTTAGAAGTGTTAATATTATTCTTAGCCTAGGCTGTCACAGGATAGATTTGGCCCTTAACTATAATTTGCTATGGTTCTTGATACCCCTAAGGTATTATCCCCATTTCAGAGATAAGAAGGCCGAGGCAGAGAGAACTTGTGACTTGGCTAATTTAATCAGCTTAGAATGATCCTGGCTCTATGTTTTTTGTTATACTGTGCATAACCTGTACACTATGGCAAAAAAAAAAAAAAAAATCACTGCCTGGGTCTTAATTATGTTCCCTTCATATAATCAACCTGATGCAAATGTATAATAAACTCCAGAAAATTTAACCAACTCTCATAAGAGAAATATGAAGATAAGCAGATGCTAAATCAAGAAATAAAATATGAGTCCTACTTTGTGAGTTTAAAAGATTGGCATTACATCCATTACCTTATTAATATCCCAAAGAACCAGTCTGCTTTTCCGCTTTGCAAATTCATAGGCAGTCAGCCTGCCTATTCCATGCCCAGCTCCGGTAATGAGAACAATCTCCCCAGCCACAGATTTTCTCCTTCGGGGAAGGAAAAACTTCACCAATGACTCCAAGTAGGAGTAGATGATGGTGACCAGAAGCAGGAGGATATCCAAGACAATGTTCATGGCTCAGCTCTACCCTCTTCCTCTGGCTATCTTTGTGTAGTCCTCAGAAGGAAATGGCCTCTGCACAGAGCACCAGTGAAGACCTGTGTGCCCAGGTGTTGACAGCAGAGCTAAATGAGGAAGGCTTTTGTGTTCCGATGAGTCAGAGCCACCTCTTGAGTTTTTGAAGTGATGCCAGTTGCTAGCAAAAGCTTAGCACAGATCAAGGGAAAATGCTCTTTGGTCATGTTTGTCTTAGAGCTGTTGTGTACCATGTTTCAACATGAAATTTAACCTCTAGAAGTAATTTTAGAGGTGAAAGATAATAGCCTGGTATCTCTCTGTAAATTGAGTGTGTGTGTGTGTGTGTGTGTGTGTGTGTGTGTTTATTTATTTTTTCAGAAGAGAAAAGGAGAAAGTAAGATCATTATCTCAGAAATTAAAACATGGGTCAGTGAAATGTAGTGGTTTGATTTCATTCACAAAATTTCAGCATTAATACTATATTTCAGCTAGCTAATCATCTTACATATGATTTTCATTTCTCAGAAAAACTTCTGAGGTTGAGGGAGATTTTAGGTTATGTAAGACAATCAGTTCCCTTTATGATGATATTTGAAAGATCATTTGACCAGGTGTTAGAAGTCTTGACATCTGACATCTGTCTTAGTTCAGGTAACTTTAACAAATTATATAAACTTATGTTGGCTTATAAGTAGTAAAAATTTATTTCTCACTGTTTTGGAGGCTCTGAAGTCCAAGATTGAGGAAATGTTAGGTGCCAGAAGAGTCTATGTCTAGTGAGGACTGGCTTTCTGGTTTATAGACTGCTTTCTTTCTTTTTTTTAAAATATATATATTTTTTATTGGTTGTTCAAAACATTACAAAGCTCATGACATATCATCTTCCATACATTTGATTCAAGTGGGTTATGAACTCCCATTTTTACCCCAAATACAAGTTGCAGAATCACATCGGTTACACATCCACATTTTTACATAATACCATATTAATGACTGTTGTATTCTGCTACCTTTCCTATCCCCTACTATCCCCCCTCCCCTTCCCTCTCATTTTCCCTCTCTATCCCATCTGCTGTTGTTTAATTCTCTCCCTTGTTTTTTTCCCTTTCCCCTCACAAACTCTTATATGTAATTTTGTGTAACATTGAGGGTCTCCTTCCATTTCCATACAGTTTCCCTTCTCTCTCCCTCTCTCCCACCCCACTCGTCTCTGTTAAATGTTAATCTTTTCCTCATGCTCTTCCTCCCTGTTCTGATCTTAGTTGCTCTCTTTATATCAAAGAAGACATTTGGCATTTGTTTTTTTAAGGATTGGCTAGCTTCACTTAGCATTATCTGCTCTAATGCCATTCATTTCCCTGCAAAATCCATGATTTTGTCGTTTTTTAGTGCTGTGTAATACTCCATTGTGTATAGATGCCACAGTTTTTTAATCCATTCATCTATTGAAGGGCATCTAGGTTTATTCCAAAGTCTAGCTATTGTGAATTGTGCTGCTATGATCATTGATGTGGCAGTATCCCTATAGTATGCTCTTTTGAGGTCCTCAGGGAATAGACCGAGAAGGGCGATAGCTGGGTCAAATGGTGGTTCCATTCCCAGCTTTCCTAGGTATCTCCATACTGCTTTCCATATTGGCCGCACCCTTTTGCAGTCCCACCAGCAATGTACAAGTGTACCCTTTTCCCCACATCCTCGCCAGCACTTATTGTTGTTTGATTTCATAATGGCTGCCAATCTTACTGGAGTGAGATGGTATCTTAGGGTGGTTTTGATTTGCATTTCTCTGACTGCTAGAGACGGTGAGCATTTTTTCATATACTTACTGATTGATTGTATGTCCTCCTCTGAGAAGTGTCTGTTCAGGTCCTTGGCCCACTTGTTGATAGGGTTGTTTGTTATCATATTATTTAATTTTTTGAGTTCTTTGTATATTCTGGATATTAGGGCTCTATCTGAAGTGTGAGGAGTAAAAATTTGTTCCCAGGATGTAGGTTCCCTGTTTACCTCTCTTATTGTTTCTCTTGCTGAGAAAAAACTTTTTAGTTTAAGTAAGTCCCATTTGTTTATTCTTGTATTTAACTCTTGGGCTATGGGCGTCCTATTAAGGAATTTGGAGCCCGACCCCACAATATGTAGATTGGAGCCAACTTTTTCTTCTATCAGGTGCAGGGTCTCTGGTTTGATATCTAGCTCCTTGATCCATTTTGAATTAACTTTTGTGCATGGCGAGAGAAAGGGGTTCAGCTTCATTTTGTTGCATATGGATTTCCAGTTTTCCCAGCACCATTTGTTGAAGATGCTATCCTTCCTCCATTGCATGCTTTTAGCCCCTTTATCAAGTATAAGATAGTTGTAATTTTGTGGATTGGTCTCTGTGTCCTCTATTCTGTACCATTGGTCCACCCGCCTGTTTTGGTACCAGTACCATGCTGTTTTTGTTACTATTGCTCTAGACTGCTTTCTTTTCACTGTGATCTCACATGGCAGAAAGAGGAAAGGAACTCTCTATGTTCACTTTCTAAGGGCCTCATCCCACTGGCCAAGTCCTCATCATCTATTCACCTTCAAAAGGTCCTACTTCATAATACTATCACATGGGGGTTATGCTTTCAACATATGAATTTGAGGGGAACACATTCAGTCTTTAGCAACTTCCTAGCCTAGTGAAAGAACTCTTGTCCATCAATAGATGAATGGTATGAGATATATCACACACACACACCATATATGTACATATATATGTATATATATATATATATATATATATATAAATGGTATGCTCAATGGAATATTATTCAGCTTTTAAAATGATAAAGGACTTTTTCTTTTCTGGAGGCTAAGACAAGAGGTTGGCTCCTGGACAAGTTAGCAAGCCCCTATCTCAAAAAGTTTCTAGAGATGATGTAGCTGAGTAGATTGAATCTTGGGTCAATTCCCGGTAATGAGAGAAAAAAGGAAGGAAAAACACATGCTACAACATGAAGGAAGCTCAAAGACAATATGCCAAGTCACATAAGCTAGACACAAAAGTACAAACATGGTATGATTTCACTTATAAAAAGCATCTAGAGTAATCAAGTATATAGGGATAGAAAGCAGAATGGTGGTGGCTAAGGGACGCAGGTAGGGAGCATGGGGTGTTACAGTTTCAGTTTGGGGTGATGGAAGTTCTGAAGGTGGGTGGTGGCAATGGTTGTACAGCAACAGGGATGCACTTCATGCCATTGAACTGTGCGTTTAGAAATGGTTAGAATGGTACACTTTGTGTTGTGTATGTGTAACTTTAAGTAATCCCTTTTATTTTTTCTCTGTTTTAGTTTCCTTTTCTGGAAAATAGAGATAAAGCTCGATTTGCCCAATACAGACCTTTTCCCCACATCGAATTGTCAACCTTCCTTTACACAAGGCAGTTATAAGGATCAAAGAGAGCGCATACATATGAAATGGCTTTACAAGTAGCTTGCTAAGTTGCGCAGGCTGGCCTTGGGCACTTGGGCACTTGTAAGTGTCATTCTCTTACAATCCTCTTGTCTTAGCCTCCAGAGTAGAAAGGTTCCTTCATTTTAAAAGTTGAATAATATTCCACTATTTATGCACTGTACCATTCATCTATTGATGGACGGGAGTTCTTTCCACTCTTTGGGTTGGTTACAGAAATGAAATAATAGTAATAGTGTTACTATTACTATTGAGCTCATGTGTTAGTGCAAGAAGGCTTAGAGGAGACATATTGGAGAAATATTAACCCAATCAGTGATTTAATTCCCTGATAGGGATTAACTGAGTGGTAACTGAGATGGTAGGGTATGGCTGGAGGAAGTGGAAATTGAGGCATGTCTTTGGGTGTATTTTTATCTGGCAAGTGGACTCTCTCTGCTTCCAGATCACCATGTGAGCTGCTTCCCTCTGCAGCACTCTTTTGCCACAATGTTCTGCATCATCTTGAGCCCCAAGAAATGGAGCCAGACATCTTTGAATAGAGACCTCTGAAACTGTGAACCCTCAAATAAACTTTTCTTCCTCTACAGTTGTTCTGTTGGGTCTTTTAGTCACAGCAGCAAAAAAGCTGACAAAAACACATAGTAATGGGCTGAATTATTAAGCACATACCATATGCCAGGGACTATGAATATTTAATCCTCACAATATATAATTGAGGTGGAAACCATTAAAATCTGTATTGTATAGATGAGGAACTGATATTAGGGCAAATAAGTAACTTGTTGACAGTTACATGACTGGTAAGAAGTGGAATGAAAATTTAAGCCCAGAAAGTCTGATTCTGAAGCCCCAACTTGTAACTTAACAAGTTTCTGAATTAGCACTGCTTTTGTACTACAGGGTACATGAGTGCATATCTGAGAGATTTTTTTGATTGCCACAAATCAGTCATGCTACTGTCATCTAGTGGGTAGAGGCCAGGGATGCTGCAACATCTTACAATGCATGGGACAGTCCTGTGCATTGTTTTGTTTTGTGTTTTTGTGGGATTGGGGATTGAACCCAGGGTCTCATGCATGCTATGCAAGTGCTGTACTGTTGAGCCACATCTTTAGCCCCATCCTGTGCATTAAAACAGAGAATTATCCAGCCCCAAATTTCAGTAGTGGTGAGTCTGAGACCCTCTGACCTATGCTATACCATTTTGCATCGGAGAGAGTATAATTGGTTAAGTTTGAAACTCGAGTATGTGTACACACATACGCACACACAGATATATGTATATATGTATATATAAGTGCTTGACTATTCGGCATGCAGTTTTGCAGTGTTATTTATATAAACTCGTAAATATTAACGTGGGTAGGTTAGATTAATTCTCATGCTGGGCTGCAATGCAGAAATCTGTTTTCAGGTTGAATGTCTCTAAAGGCAACAGTCAGTTTGCTCAGAGGGAGCTAGACCAGAGGACAACACCATCTAAATCCGTATGCTACTGATATACATCTGAAAAGCCATTTAAAAATTTATAGAGTCTAGATTATTTTGTTTCTGGGGTATTTGTGTTATCCAAGAAATAAGAAACACCAAGAAAGTGAAAAACAATATTTTTCTCAAATAGTTTGGATGCTTAAAACTTTTTGTCTATGAGATTACCTAATGAAACTTGGGAGGCTGAGGCAGAAGGATCATTAGTTCAAAGCCAATCTCAGCAACCTACTGATACCCTGTCTAAAAATAAAAAGGGCTGGGGATGTGACTCAGCAATCCTGGGTTTAATCCCCAGTATCACAAAGGTGGGAAGAGAGAGATATTACCTGGTGAACTACCATTTTTGTTTTCTGTTCCTCAAATATATAGGTTCCTATATACTTCCTTCAATAATGCTAGAAATATACAATCTACTCCCTGTTCCCTGCCCCTCCCTACCTAATTTTTGGAGACATTTTGTTTGTATGTCTTTATGACACCATTAGCTTCATTTTAACATATTTTAATAATAAAAATGCTTAGTTTACTTTAATCATGTTTTTAGGTGAGTTGTTTTCTTCTGATATCAGTGAAGGTAACTTGAATTTGTCATTAATTTTCTTCATATCACATTTTAGGATGTTATTCTCAAGTAAAATTTTCTCAACTAAGCTAAAATCATCTACAGTATTTAGAATTTTATTAAACTCAAATACTTTCTGAACTCTGCCTTTTCCTTTTCCCATTGCAATGTCTGTTGGTGGTACAGTGGAGATATTTTAGGAACTTAGCTATGTGTCTGGAGTTCAGAGGGAGGATCTAGGCTGGAAAAAGAAATGTGGGGATGGTGACTGATATGTGTATGTGTGTGGTGGGGATTTCGGTGAGGTAGGGATAACTTCAGGCTTTTGGCTTGGGCACTTTGTAAGTGTCATTCTCTATTAGGTAACACAGATGAGGTACAGGAGATGTTAAACTTTGCATATGTTGAGTTGAAGACATTTACTTAACTGGAACTGGAGATGATACAGATTATGCAGTCTAATTTAATTCTTTTATGGATGAGGAAATGGAAGTTCAGGAACAGCTAGCTTACATGAGATTTCCCAGGGCATGTTCTGCAGTCTGAGGCCACCTGAAATTGTAGGGAAAACTATGTAAGTAAAAGATACATCTAGGTCACTGAATCTGGGCTTGACTTAGTCATCCTAGATATCAAAACAAACAAACAAAAAACCCCACAACTTTTTGTAGTGATATTGGTGCTCAAGCCAAGCGAAAATTCCTGCCCACTTTGGGGAAGAATTTAGTGTCCAGAGTGGGTTAACACTCTCCCAATATTGATCTAAATTTATTTTGATTTCAGGAAACTTTAGACTGTGACGATAATAGGAAGAGGCTAGGCTGGGCCTTTTTCAGGTGGAATAATTGGGCATCTGCATTGTAGCATTTATTGCATCTTAAAATAGTTGAATAGTTTTTTACCGTTGTAGATTCCTACTTTTGATTTTAAAATATTGTTTGAATTCCAAGGAAAGTTTGGGTAAATGGAAGTAGGGTAAATGGAAGGGTGCTTAGAACAATAATTCAACTCTCTGAGCATCCCAGTAAGGCTCTATGATAGGTCAGCAAGTCTGTGATCTATCTAGAGTTTGATTTCTAATTAGCTACAGAATTTTAGGTAAGTTGTTTCAACTTCTCTGGGATAGGATTATCCATAAAATGGGGATAAAGGGGTCTACCACACAGAATTGTCAAAGGAAGCACATTTGGTTCTTGATCATTGTTTCCCTTCTTCATAATAACATTGAACCATTTAGCCAGCAGCCAAGTTGGTGTTGAAGATGTACTAAGGGTCAGTTTTAGATTTTCCACTCTTTCTAATCCCAGTTCCCAATAAAAAGACTACTTTCTGTCAAGCGAGAATGGTGGCCTGGGGTTGGGGTGGGTGGTGGGAAAGCCTGGGAATGTTCTCAAAGGAAGAAAGAGGCCAGTAAGTGTAGCAGTCCTGTGGTAGGGTTCCAGAATGATGTCAAGGATTCAAAGGAAGGCCTTGGGGTTTGTCGAGGGACATTGGGTTTCTGACTGCAGGCAGAAGTCTGTACCTCAAAAAAGAGAGCTGTGACTGTCAAAGGATGCCTTAGCATAAGACCAGGGTTGACAACTTGGAGTCTTTCTCAATTTTTTTTTATTGATTGTTCAAAACATTACAAAGCTCATGACATATCATCTTTCATACATTTGATTCAAGTGAGTTATGAACTCCCATTTTTACCCCAAATACAAATTGCAGAATCACATCAGTTACACATTCACAATTTTTACATAATGCCATATTAGTGACTGTTGTATTCTGCTGCCTTTCCTATCCCCTACTATCCCCCCTCCCCTCCCCTCCCATCTTCCCTCTCTACCTCATCTGCTGTTGTTCAATTCTCTCCCTTGTTTTCCCCCCAATTTCCCCTCACAACCTCTTATATGTAATTTTGTGCAACATTCAGGGTCTCCTACCATTTCCATATGCTTTCCCTTCTCTCTCCCTTTCTCTCCCCCCACTCGTCTCTGTTTAATGTTAATCTTTTCCTCATGCTCTTCCTCCCTGTTCTGTTCTTAGTTGCTCTCTTTATATCAAAGAAGACATTTGGCATTTGTTTTTTAAGGATTGGCTAGCTTCACTTAGCATAATCTGTTCTAATGCCATCCATTTCCCTGCAAATTCTATGATTTCTTCATTTTTTAGTGCTGCGTAATACTCCATTTTGTATAGATGCCACATTTTTTTTTTTTTACCCATTCATCTATTGAAGGGCATCTAGGTTGGTTCCACAGTCTAGCTATTGTGAATTGTGCCGCTCTGATCATTGATGTGGTAGTGTCCCTATAGTACACTCTTTTAAGATCCTCAGGGAATAGACCGAGAAGGGCGATACCTGGGTCAAATGGTGGATCCATTCCCAGCTTTCCCAGGAATCTCCATACTGCTTTCCAAATTGGCCTCACCAATTTGTAGTCCCACCAGCAGTGTACAAGTGCACCCTTTTCCCCACATCCTCGCCAACACTTATTGTTGTTTGACTTCATAATGGCTGCCAATCTTATTGGAGTGAGATGGTATCTTAGGGTGGTTTTGATTTGCATTTCTCTGACTGCTAAAGACTGTGAGCATTTTTTCATGTACTTGTTGATTGATTGTATGTCCTCCTCTGTGAAGTGTCTGTTCAGGTCCTTGGCCCATTTGTTGATTGGGTTATTTGTTATCTTATTGTTTAATTTTTTGAGTTCTTTGTATATTCTGGATATTAGGGCTCTATCTGAAGTGTGAGGGGTAAAAATTTGTTCCCAGGATGTAGGCTATCTATTTACCTCTCTTATTGTTTCTCTTGCTGAGAAAAAACTTTTTAGTTTAAGTAAGTCCCATTTGTTTATTCTTGTATTTAACTCTTGGGCTATGGGCATCCTATTAAGGAATTTGGAGCCCTACCCTGCAGTATGTAGATCGTAGCCAACACTTTTTCTTCTATCAGATGCAGTGTCTCTGATTTGATATCTAGGTCCTTGATCCATTTTCAGTTAATTTTTGTGCATGGTGAGAGAAAGGGATTCAGTTTCATTCTGTTGCATATGGATTTCCAATTTTCCCAGCACCATTTGTTGAAGATGCTATCCTTCCTCCATTGCATGCTTTTAGCCCCTTTATCAAATATAAGAAAGTTGTACTTTTGTGGATTGGTTTCTATATCCTCTATTCTGTACCACTGGTCCACCTGCCTGTTTTGGTACCAGTACCACGCTGTTTTTGTTACTATTGCTTTGTAGTACAGTTTGAACTCTGGTATCGCTATACCTCCAGATTCACACTTCCTGCTTAGAATTGCTTTTGCTATTCTGGGTCTTTTGTTTTTCCATATGAATTTCATGATTGCTTTATCTATTTCTACAAGAAATGCTGTTGGGATTTTGATTGGCATCGCATTAAACCTGTAGAGAACTTTGGGTAATATTGCCATTTTGATGAAGTTAGTTCTGCCTATCCATGAACAGGGTACATTTTTCCATCTTCTAAGATCTTCTTCTATTTCTCTCTTTAGGGTTCTGTAGTTTTCATTGTATAAGTCTTTCACCTCTTTTGTTAGGTTGATTCCCAAGTATCTTATTTTCTTTGAGGATATTGTGAATGGAGTGGTTTTCCTCATTTCCATTTCAGAAATTTTGTTGCTAATATACAGGAATGCCTTTGATTTATGTGTGTTGATTTTCTATCCTGCCACTTTGCTGAATTCATTTATTAACTCTAGCAGTTTCTTTGTAGACCCTTTTGGGTCTGTTAAATATATTATCATGTCATCCACAAATAGTGATAATTTAAGTTCTTCTTTTCCTATTTTTATGCCTTTAATTTCTTTTGTCTGTCTAATTGCTCTTGCTAGTATTTCAAGAACTAAATTGAATAGAAGTGGTGATAGAGAGCATCCCTGTCTTGTTCCAGATTTTAGAGGGAATGTCTTCAGTTTTTCTCCATTTAGGATGATGCTAGCCTGAGGTTTAGCATATTTAGCTTTTACCATGTTGAGGTAAGTTCCTGTTATCCCTAGTTTTTCTAGTGTTTTGAACATAAAGGGATGCTGTACTTTGTCGAATGCTTTTTCTGCATCTATCGAGATGATCATATGGTTCTTGTCTTTAAGTCTATTGATGTGGTGTATTACATTTATTGATTTCCGTATATTGAACCAGCCTTGCATCCCAGGGATGAATCCTACTTGATCATGATGCACAATTTTTTTGATATGCTTTTGTATTCGATTCGCCAGGATTTTATTGAGAATTTTTGCATCCAAGTTCATTAGAGATATTGGTCTGTAGTTTTCTTTCTTTGAAGTGTCTTTATCTGGTTTCGGGATCAGGGTGATGTTGGCCTCATAGAATGAATTTGGAAGAACTCCTTCTTTTTCTATTTCTTGAAATAGCTTGAAAAGTATTGGTATTAATTCTTCTTTGAAGGTTTTGTAGAACTCCGCTGTATACCCATCCGGTCCAGGGCTTTATTTGGTTGGTAGTCTTTTGATGGCTTCTTCTATTTCTTCTTTTGTTATTGGTCTGTATAAATTGTGTGTGTCTTCATGACTCAATCTGGGCAGATCGTATGACTTAAGAAATTTATCGATATCTTCATTATCTTCTATTTTCTTTGAATATAGGGTTTCAAAATACTTTCTAATTATCTTCTGTATTTCTGTAGTGTCTGTTGTGATATTGCCTTTTTCATCCTGTGTGTTAGTAATTTGAGTTCTCTCTCTTTTTCTCTTCGTTAGCATGGCTAAGGGTCTGCCGATCTTATTTATTTTTTCAAAGAACCAACTTTTAGTTTTTTCAATTTTTTCAATGGTTTTTTTTTGTTTCAATTTCATTGATTTCTGCTCTAATTTTAATTATTTCTTGTCTTCTACTACATTTGCTGTTGTTTTGCTCTTCCTTTTCTAGGTTTTTGAGGTGTAGTGTGAGTTCATTTATTTGTTGGTTTTTTCTTTTTTTTGAGGAAAGAACTCCAAGAAATGAATTTCCCTCTTAAAACTGCTTTCATTGTGTCCCATAGATTCCGGTATGTTGTGTCTGTATTGTCATTTGTCTCTAAGAATTTTTTTATCTCCTCCTTTATGTCTTCTGTAACCCATTGATCATTCAGTAACATATTGTTCATTTTCCATGTGATGTAGGATTTTTCCTTCCTTCTTTATCATTGATTTCCAGTTTCATTCCATTATGATTAGATATGGTGCATGGTATTATCTCCACACCTTTATATTTACTGAGAGTCGCCCTATGGCATAATATATGGTCTGTCTTTGAGTAGGATGCATGTGCTGCTGAGAAGAACGTATATCCACTTGATGATGGTTGATATATTCTATATATGTCAGTTAAGTCTAGGTTATTGATTGCATTATTGAGTTTTATAGTTTCTTTGTTCAGCTTTTGTCTAGAGGATCTGTCCAATGGCAAGAGTGGTGTGTTGAAGTCCCCCATAATTATTGTGTTGTGGTCTATTTGACTCTTGAACTTGAGGAGAGTTTGTTTTATGAACATTGCAGCACCATTGTTTGGTGCATACAAATTGATAATTGTTATGTCTTGATGGTGGATGGTTCCTTTTAACAGTATATAGTGTCCTTCTTTATCCCTTTTGATTAACTTAGGTTTGAAGTTGATTTTATTCGATATGAGTATGGCCAGTCCTGCTTGCTTCTGAGCGCCATGTGAGTGGTATGATTTTTCCCAACCTTTCACCTTCAGCCTGTGTATGCCTTTTCCTATCATATGAGTCTCCTGCAGGCAGCATATTGTTGGATTTGTTTTTTTTAATCCAGGTTACTAGTCTATGTCTCTTGATTGGTGAATTTAAGCCATTAACATTTAAGGTTACAATTGAAATATGGTTTGTACTTCCAGTCATGTTTATTTATTTATTTATTTTAGTTTGGCTAGTTTTTCCTCTTTGGTTATTTTTCTCCCCCTTTGCTGAGATACCTCCCACTGTTAGTTTTGGGCACTATTTTTCAATTCCTCTTCTTGTAGTATTTTGCTCAACATGTTTTGCAGTGCTGGTTTTCTGGCTGAGAATTCTTTTAGCTTTTGTTTATCGTGAAAGATTTTAATTTCATTGTCAAATCTGAAGCTTAATTTTGCTGGATACAGTATTCTTGGTTGGAATCCATTATTTTTCAGCATTTGAAATACATTGTTCCAGGATCTTCTCGCTTTCAAAGTCTGTGATGAAAAATCAGTCGTTAACCTAATTGGTTTACCCCTGAATGTAATCTGCCTCCTTTCTCTTGTAGCTTTTAATATTCTCTCTTTGTTCTGTATGTTAGCTATCTTCATAATTATATGTCTTGGAGTTGGTCTATTACGGTTTTGGATGTTTGGGGTCCTGTAGGCTTCCAGGATTTGGCAATCCATTCCATCTTTCATCTCTGGGAAGTTTTCTAGGATTATTTCATTTAATAAGTTGTCCATTCCTTTGGTTTGAACCTCTGTGCCTTCTTTTATCCCAATGACTCTCAAATTTGTTTTTTTTATGAGATCCCATATCTCTTGTATAGATTGCTTGTGAGATTTAAGCATCTTTTCTGTGTTGACTATATTCTTTTCAAGTTGATAAACTTTGTCTTCATTATCTGATGTTCTGACTTCTACTTGATCTAGTCTATTTATAATATTCTCGTTAGAGTTTTTAATCTGGTTTATGGTTTCTTGCATTTCTAGGATTACTGTTTTTTTTTTTTTTAAATCTCTATCTCCTGGTAAAGCTCATTCTTTGCAGTTTGAATTTGTTTGTTTAGTTCGTTTTCAAAATATACTTTCAATGTTTGGACTTGCTGTCTCATGTCTTCTCTAATATTCCATTCCATCTGAGTTAGGTATGCCTTGATTTCTTTCCCTGTCCATGTTTCTGATGCTTCTAGGTCCTCCTGTATATTTAAGTTGTCCTGCATTGTTTGTAATCCTTTTTTCCCTTGTTTTTTCATGTTGTTCACATTACTTTCCAGCTCTGTTTGACTGCTTTGTAACTGCTTTCTCCTATACATTTGTTTTGGCTTTGTATATCTCTGTTGTCTCTCCTTTGTGGTGGGAGATTATGCCTAGAAATGTTGGGCTTTATTGTACTTTAAAGCTGATTCATTCAATTCATAAAAGGCTTCTAGGTTCTGTATGCATATAGTGATTTGTTGTTTGTTCTTAGGACTATGGGTTTAGGTTAGGTGCTATGATGGTACGAGGGTTAGTATGTCTTGGCTACTTTAGAAGATTGCTCTACTGAAGGTGGATACTAACAGGCGATTGGATCAGGGTGCTGTTAGTAGCTAGGTATTTAGGAGCCCTATAGACAGCCTCGAGACATTCACCTATTTGCATTTAGACAATTACACGTAATGGAAGACGTAATGCTTGGGATGAAAGTTGGGGGGTAGGGGAATGAAGGTGCTCTTAAAAAGAAAGAAGGAGAGAGAGATAGATTAGAGGAGAATGAAAAGAACAATAAAACTTGAAATGGGAAAGGAAGAGAGAAGGAAAAGGGGAGAAAGGAACAGAGAGAGAAGAAGAAAAAAAAAATATTGAAGTCTTAGAGATCCATTTTCTTCTCTTCCAGTAGGTGGAGCTGTGCCCTCCGAGCGGAGCTTCTGCTCTCTACCTGCCCATAGCAATCCCTGTAAGGCGTCTCCTGGGAGCCTCTCAGACTTGTCAGTCCAGAGCCATTTCACTTCTCTGGCCTTTACCCCCCTTCCTCCTGTCAGCCAGCCAGCCAGGTCCTGTTCACCAGAAGCGGTTCCCCAGAGATCTAGTTACACTTGCAGCCCCACCGCGTGTCCCATTTAAGCCCCAGTGCTGTGGTAAACTGGAGGCTAAGACCTTCGGAGTCACCGTTGGTGATATGGGGGTTGGGGGTCGGGGATCCCCTCTACTTCCCTACAGACACGACCCCTGAGAGGTCCATAAGGTTTCCTGGCTGCTTGTATCTGGATGGGGAGGGAGTCACACGCCTGCTAAAATGGATTCTGCTGGGAAGGAATTCCGTCAGCCGAACTCCAAACCTCCATCAATAAATCTGTTTCTTTCCTGCAGAGTGGGGCTCCAGACTCAAAGGCTCCTTTTCTGGGTTTCTACATCCACTGCCACATCCACAGCTAGTTCAAGTCCTTCTAACAATCCTACTGCACAGGATTGCCATGGGGTTAAATGGCAAACTATGCCTGGCATATGGTTAACATTCAATAAATGGGATAGACTACCATTCTGTCATAAAATATCCAAAGAAGAATGTTTATTTCTCATCAGGGTTAATGTTAAAGTTCATCCAAGTAATTTCTGATGAGTGTTTTAGGAGCCAAGACATATTTATTGGGAAAAGAGGAATGCTATCAGTATACTTTGGTGTATGCTAAATGATCTTACTGAAGTTTCCTAAAGGCTTTCTCTTAGCTTACTTCATTGGCAGGCAAGCTGATACAGGTATTAACTTAACAAATCTATTTCTAAGTGAGTTAGAAGCTTACTGTATTTACTGTATAAGGTAATTTATGGAAAAGAGGGAGAAACATAATGTGGAACAATGCCTTCTGAGAAATCTTGTAGAATCCATAGCACAACTTGCCTTAAACAGATTACCATGATTCTCATAATTTGCATTGACACTGATGAGATGACTTGTTGAATAAGTGAAGCTTTTAACATTTGACATGTTATATAAACATTATTAATATGGATAAAAATCTATTATCTTGACATTTCTGAGCTTAAAATTTGCTCATTTGCTATATTCCATGGGGATCAGTGGTTCTTTCATGTTTTCTGAATATAACCGTCTGATATAAAGATCAACAATATTTATTTCATGTACATGTGACCGAGGCAGTCAGAAAATATTTTTCTTTAGTAGGTCCCCAACAATCATACTTATCTTTTCCATTTAAAGGTCTAAACTTAGTCTGATCTCATTGAGCTTCATACTTAAGAAATTTCTAGACACTTTAAAAAGAGCCGTTTTATCATGATTGATTTTCTTTTAATTTGAAGGTTAAACTATGTGATGTTTAAGATAAAAAGATGGAAACAACAAAAGTTGATATTTGGCCCAATTTATTATTGTTTATTTTATAAGTACATTCTCCCAATTCTCTGCCTTAAATCCCGGTGATGCTTTTAAATTTGTAACACATATCCATCTCTAGTTTCTTTATGCTGAAATGTTTGACTTCAAAATGTGAAGCATCTCTCAGGAAATAGTGGTAACATATAGGATGAAACACTTGAAAGATCACAAAATTCACTGTGAAATGCTACTAGACATGTAACCCTTCATTATATCTGGAGTTTGAAATTTATGATTTTATACAGAATAGAAAAGGATATATGCCAGTTATATAAAATGTAAGTGCAATTAAAAATATAATATCTTAAACATTTATAGTACAAATTTTGAAAACCTGTAGATGAGTCACAAAATCTGAGAAATTATTGTGATGAAATTGCTTTTGTTCTTTTCTCCTCATTTTCCATAAGGTCAACTTTTAAGATCTATGTCTGTATTCCATGAAGTTAGCTTTTACCTACAGAACAAGTGGTAATAAGCCAGTATGGCATGGCCCCCAAAGGTGATATTGAGGAAAATAGGATAATAAGGGGAAATGATTTAAAATATTAAAGTTTTTATTATTATTAGATGAAATCAACTGAAACCTGGTAAATAAGTTTTTAAGAAAATCAGGTGCTTATTGTTCTTTTACTTTATATCCAATAACTGCATCAAACTTAATGTTTACTCTTTTTTTTAAAATTTCCCGGAAACGTTGAGGTAAGAACCTAGAAGAAAGATACATAAAAATAATTAGGAAATAAATATTAAGTGCATTTGCAAAATATCTTCTTTTAAAATATTTTAATTTCTCCTGAATCAGGTCATGTTCCTCTTAGATAAGATTGAGAACTTTAACTCTGAGTTTGTATTATATATTTTTTCCTATTAAATTCATTTCCTTTTCAAAAGGGTAGGAGTGACCTGAATATTTTTGTAAATATACATATACATGTATATACATACATACACACATATACATATATATATACACATATATATACATATGTACTTATTTTTGAAGTTTGTATTTATTTTTGAAATAAATATACTCCTATGTTTTTCAGAATATCTAAGGGAAGAGGCATGAAGAACAGAATAGTTGAGATACTAAAGGGTTAAAAATAGAAACATGACAATGAAAAATAAGTGAGAATAGAAGCTAATTTTGTACTTTATAATTCAGAATATTATTTAAATGTTCCACTAAAGATTGGGGAAATAGAACTGCTAAACAGAAAGGCAGCCAATGCACTTAGTTTTGAGAATACTGATGAACAAATTAATTGACCTTTGAGTTTAAATTCCTCACATGTAAATGGAAAAATTAATCTCTCTCTCCCAAGTGTTCCGTGAGGAATCTTTTTTTTTTTAATTGTTTTTAGTTGTGGATGGACACATAACCTTTATTTATTTATTTTTATGTGGTGCTGAGGATCGAACACAGTGCCTCACACATGCTAGGCAAGCACTCTACCATGGAGCTACAACTCCAGCCCTCCTGTGAGGAATCTAGTGTTGATAAAAAATGTCTTGAACAGTGATAGATATGTAGTATGTCTCATTTCCCAACATATAGTTAAAAGAATATTCAGGAGCTTATAATATTCTAATGTGCTTGAGAGAAAAAGAATTTTAAGTCAGTGTAATATACAGAGATCTGACAGACAGCATTAAAATAGGGTTTGGAAATTGAACAGCCAGCCCTCATGGGGGAGAATTAAGGCAATGATAGTAATTGTAGTTGTAATAATAATAGTAAATAGCAGCACATAACATTCATTGAGTACTCATAGTATAAATACAGAGTACTTTACATGTTTTATTTACTCGTCTCAGCCTCAAAAAGTCCTACTGTTGTTTCCATTTCACAGAGGAAGAAACTGAGTTTCAAAGAAGTTCAGTAATTGATCTGTGTTTCTGTTGACAGCAAGTCCCAAACACATCTTCATTCAACTCCAAAGTACAAACTTTGAGTTAAAGTTCTAGGAATCAGAATGACTTTAGTGCTTTCTATGTGCCAGTCACTCTCCAAAGTACAGGGGTATAGTGATGAAAAATTGGCAAATTTTTCTCTCCCAGAGAATTACATTCTAAAGGGCCATAACACTGAGTGCTCACCTATGCAATGAGACACACACCATGCTAAAAACAAGTTCTCACTCATTTCTCATCAAGGACACCTGGAGCCTTATACCTAAATGTCTAGGGCATATTCAACCATGGCTTCTAGCAGAAAGGGCTAGAAAGATTGACACATGTCATCCGTTGAATATGGAATTCTTTTGGTATTCTAGATCATTAATTCTCAAAGTATAATCTTTAGACCAACAGGTAACTTCTGGTGGCAGTTACCTGTTAAAATACATATTTCTGAGTCCCAGCTCAATTATCCCATATTAAAATTTCTAGAAGTGAGATCCAGGAATCTATTTTTTAAATTTCCCTCGTGATCCTGATCTCCACCAACTTGGAGAAGCCTAAAGTTAGGCACCAGCAGCAAGAGGTTTCTTCTTCCAGTCAACTCAAGGCTCCTCTTCAGTTTCTCCTACTTACCTGAACAGCCTCCCTGCCATACTGCTGTCTCAGGTGAGTGAGTCATGACATGGCGTGTGTCATGATGAGGGAGTCTTTAAGCCAGAGGTTTTCAACATGGGCTGACATTAGTATCCCCCAGAGAGTTGCTACATCTCTGAAAACTAGGCCCATCATGGATCTTAAGGAGCAGGTCTCAGGCATCAGCATTGTTTAAACCCCCAGGTGAATTCCAATGCACTCCAAAGTTGAGTGCTACTGCTCCAAAGGAGGGCTTCTGGAATTTTAATATGCGTATAAATCATCTGGTATTTTAGCAAGTTCTCATTCAGGAGATCAGGAGATTCTGTATTTTTAACAAACTTCCCAAGACCCTGATGGAGGTAGTCCATGGACCCCACTGGAAGTAGTAAAGCTCAAGGATCTCCAAAATGATAAAAGATCATTTAGCAATTCCTATGCTTCACTATGATTTCCCACAAAATAAAAGGTGAATGATATCTGAGAATCAATATCTAAAACCTAACTAGGGTCTTCTTTAATCTCATTGCCCTATGATTTTGCTATGTGAAAATGCTTTAAAATATCCTTCATAGTCATTCATTTGTAAGACAAGACTTCCAGAAATAAACACTTTTTAAAAAACAAAATGAATGTAAAAACATGTGGACATGATTCAGTTAGTTTACTCAATAGTTATACCAATCTCACCTACCTGATTAACCTGTGGGGTTTTTTAAAAAAAATTGATAGAATCTTTGAGTCTATTGTTTTTTCTTAACTTAACTCTATTTAATTACACTTTATCAACTGTCTGGTTTAAAATATGAATTAAAAACATGTAAGAGATAAATGTTCACTTCTAATGCTGACAAACTTAACTGTTACTTACTTTTCCAAGATAAGTAAAAAGTTTAGAGAGGAGGGAACCAAAACCATCCTTTTCTCAGTCAGAATCCCATTCATTAGCTTGTCTACCACTTCCTCAGGTTCCAGGATGGGTCCTAAACTGAAATCAGAGGCAGACTTTAGAAACAAAACATTCATTAAGGTTTCAGTTTTGGCTTAGTGTTAAATAAATGAAATTACCAGATGACTCAACGTAACTATTCTGTATCAGCTAGTTTATCAAAGGTGCTCAGAAATTGCAGCTACTTTATCATTAATAAGAACAACCATTTATTTAGTACTTATTAGGTACGATACATTGTGCTAGACCTTTACATTTGTTATTTAAGTTTTACAACACCCTAGTCATACTGTAAACTTTATTTTATGAATGATAATTATAGAAGGACTCAAAAATAAGTTAGCTATATTAGGACTAACAAGTTCACTTCTAAATCTTGGGGAAGAAGTCAGATACTATTGTACAAGTTTTGTTATTATACTAAGTATCCTTATTGAATGAAGTCTAAAGTTTCAGAAGAATTAAAATATAGTTATTCCCCTGGCTCTACTTTCTTGATCATCCCATGGAACTTTTACATTTATTAGGTCTTGATTTACTTTTCAGCCTTGTTACTTAGTTCCATGTCACACACCATCACTGTGTAACCACCCTGCATCACAGACTAGCAAGTTGTCCCTAAAATGTGGCTTTTCACCAATCCCAAAAAACCAAAGCCTGAATGTTCTCCCTGATACCTGATGCTAACACGCAATAAGAGGAGTATAAGGAAGAATAGAAGTGCTTTGGATTAGACAAATGGGAATGAAGGGAATGGAGAGGGGATGGGAATAGGAGATAGTAGAATGAAGCAGACATAAGTTTCCTATGTTCATATATGAATACATGGCCAGGGTAACTCCAGGTCATGTCAATGACAAGAATACTCCATGAATATTCCATGTATGTAGAATATGTCAAAATATACTCTACTGTCAGTATAACTAAAAAAACACAAATTTTTAAAAGTAGCTTTCAAGTCTGGGTGTTAGGGTTAAGATCACTTAGGGAGGATTGTTGTCATAAGAGTTTGTCAGTTTTTAATATTTTGTTAATCACTTAGAAAAAAGAGACACATAATTAAATGTACTCATGAAACTTGCCAATGTCACTAAACTGAGAGGCTAACATTTTGGGGAAGCAGATTCTGAATGTGTATAATTAGTTAAAAGAAGTATGACAAAAAGTATTATACGAAGTTCTCTATAAATAAATACATTATAGTGCATTCAAGAGGGAAAAAATAAGTTGTAAAGTAAAATTTGGACTACCAAGAAGTGTAGCTTTGTACATGGTAACTGAATCACAAAGGAGAAGACAACTTAAAAACCCATGATACAGTCTTTCATTCTCAGTCATTTATTAGAAGACCATGTTTACCATGGGACCCTGAAACTATAATATTATTTATGAAAAGTTTGGAAACTAAACAGGAGAGGAAATATAAAAATTAGATGGATGTTTTTTGTCCCACTGAAGGCAAAAGTCAAAGGCAAATGGAAGCTTGAACAAACTAAGCAGTCCTTTAGCTAGTGGTGTAGGCCAGTATGTGTGCCATGGAGGATGAATCCAGAAACTGAAGCTTATTTCGCCCTGAAAAGCAAATTCTTTGTAGCATATTGCTACCAGCCTTCCACATTCGCAAGTTCCCTGAAAGCTCATAAACACCTGTGTCCACAGCATAGCTGTGGCCTTGCTAACCCCCAAATCATGTGGTGTTGCACTAACTGATCTTTACTTAGTGACCTGCTCTCTTAAAGTTCTTAGTGTCTTTTCTTTGAAATGTAATGACTATCTAATATCATTTTAATTAATTAATTAAGTAGATACTGGGATTGAACTCAGAGATGCTTTACCACTGAATTACATTCCTGTCCTATTTATTTATTTAAAATTATTTATTTATTTGAATTTGTTTATTTAAATAATCTCACTAAGTAGCCCTGGCTGTCCTTTAACTTGTGATCTGCCTTCCTTAGCCTCCCTGAGGTGCGGGGATTATAGGCATGCAACACTACACCCAATATCATGACTTTAAAAGAACCAAAAGACAATAAATATATGAAAAATTTTCAATGTCTCTAGCAATCAGGGAAATGCAACTTGAAACTACATTAAGATTGCATCTCACTCTAGTCAGAATACAAATAGTAAATGCTGATGAGGATGTGGGGGAAAAGGTACATTCATACATAATTGGTGGAACTGTAGGACAGTACAACCACTCTGGAAAGCAGTATGGAGATTCCTCAGAAAACTAGGAAGGGACTGCCATATGATTCAACTATCCAACTCCTCACTATTTATTCAAAAGAACTAAAATCAGCACACCATAGTGATACAGTCACTTCAATGTTCATAACAGCACAATTCATAATAGCCAAATTATGGAACCAGCCCAGATACCTGTCAATAGATGAGTCAATTAAGAAAATGTGGTTTGCATACATGATGGTTTTATTCAGACATAAAAAAGAATGAAATTATGGCATTTCCTGGTAAATAGATCAAAATGAAGAACATCATGTCAAGTAAAAATAAGCCAGACTCAGAAATCAAGGGTTGAATGTTTTCACTCATATATGGAAGCTAGAGCAACACAAAGAAAAGAAGGTGGGTTGGGTTGGGGTCAGGTATGGTAAAGATATAGGAAAGATCAGTATAGTAGAAGGAGATCAGGAGGGATGGGAAAGGGGAGGAAATTATGAAATGAATCTAACACATTCCTGCTGTGTGAACCTATAAATATGCCACAGGGAATTTCACCTTTTGTATTTGCAGAAAATAACAATAAAAAATAAATCAATAATGAGCAAAAGGAAGACAAGCAGAGTAGAGGAAGAATGGGGGGAGGAGGAGGGAAAGGAAATCGAGGGAATGGGGATAAAATAAAATTCCAAGCATGTTTGCAAAATTATAATGCTCTAATTTTTTTAAAAAAGGGCCAAAAGAAAAGGCTTTTAGAAAAAAATTCTAAAATTTTTTTGGTAGAATAAGATCTTTGTTTGGTAGAATAAAATTTGTTGGTAGAATAAAATCTTAATCACTTAAATGTCAGAACTTGGAAACATTTTCCCCCAACATTATAATGTCAATCAGAATTGCAAATCCTATTAAACAAATGTTCATAATGGATTTTGTAGAAACTATACAAAACCACTTTGGGCCAATTTGTTTGGGTGGGGAAAAAGGGCACGTGTAGGGGAGGAGGAATATTTAGGCAGGAGAGAGTTAAGGTCTGTTTGATTATCTACTTTATCAGCTAAGTAGCAGAGTAATCTGGGGGAAACATTTCAACTCAGGTTTTTGTTTTTGTTATTTCTGTATTTGAAAACCAGGGATAAGGCAGTGGAATGGTGGTAAATGTTTAAAAACTGACACTGGCAAAAATCCCAGTTTTATAGTACTTTCTGATTTCCACAATATACCTACTCACTATGGCTGTCTTTAAGCTACCACCATGACATTACTGGATGAAAACAGGCCAGCATGGAAATACACATATTTCCATGCACTTGATACAGCTATATAAATGCCACTTAATTTTTTCCTTTTTGGGCACAGGACACTGAACCCAGGGCTTCACATACTAGGTGAACGATTTCCCACTGAGCACATTTCCAGCCCCCCAAAATATCTTCTTATACACTATCTTCTTTTTATCATACTATTCAGTAAAAACTAATGCCTTCCTGTGATACACACACACACATACACTTAAATATCTAAAGAAAAAACAATTTGAGTATATATATTACAGGTAGAAGAGTAGGTGTTTTAAAACTTATAGCTATCAAAAAATAATCAGAACACTCTATTATACCTAATCTAACAAATTCAGATTATACTACATTGTTTAAACCATTAATTGAAAAGCAAGAAATAACTTAATTCAGCAAAAAATTAAATCACAATTGCTTGTTCCCCTAACAACAGAGTCCCAATGTATATGAAGAAAATCTTTTAGAATTAAAGTAAGACACAGTTTTGACAATGACAGTTGGAGAATCTCAGCAATGTAGGTAATAAGCAAACAGAAGATTAGCAGAAAACAGAAGACTTCAGCAATATCATAAATCAAGTAGTTTAACCAGACAGATATAAAATACTCTACCTAGCAACACAGAGAACACTTTCTTCTCAAGAGCATATGACCAGATCAGACAGATGATATTTCAAATTGTAACTTGGCTTCTTTTTTTTTTGTAACTTGGCTTCATATTAGCAGTATGACTTGAGAACAATTATTTGGTATCTTTGAATTTCATACAAAAATGTGGATAATAATGTTCCTTTTTATCTAATCTGAAAGAATTAGTACATGTTGTAAATAAATAAAATAAATATTAAGAACTTAAAAAGTAATAAAAAAGCATATGAACAGTCCTTTCCAGAATAGCTCACATGTCAGACCACAAGACAAATTTCAATGTGTTTAAAATGACTGAAATTATTCAAAGTGTGATCTCTGGGTACAATAGTGAAATCAATACAAAAGGAAAACTGGAGTCAGGTGCAGTGGCTCAGGCCTGTAATCACAGTGGCTTGGGAGGCTGATGCAGGAGGATCATAGGTTCAAAGCCAGCCTCAGCAACTTAGTGAAGCCTTAAGCAATTTAGCAAGACCCTACCTCTAAATAAAAAATTGAAAAGGAGCTGGGGATGTAGCTTAGTGGTTGAAGACCCCTGGGTTTAATATCTGGAAACAAAACAAAACACAAAAATCAACCCATCAAATGGATTGATCCATTGATACAGTCAGAGCTCTCCTAATCCAGTGATTTCACATCTGAACATTACTGCATTGCCTTACACATTAGCTTTTGGGGGGCCATTCCAGATCCAAAGTGTAACATTGGTTAAGGAAGAATTAATACCAATCCTTCTCAAATTCTTCCAAAAAAGTAGAAGATGAGGAAACTCTTCTTTTTATTCCAGCAATGCAAAGTGGCTCACCATACAAAAACTAATATTTGAAACTGTTGTAACCCAGTGAGGCCCTACCACTATGATGAGAGAATAAATTTGGACAATCTTTTCAAGGACAAATCTATAAAAAAGTAAACATGTAAGAACATGTTTTTTTGTTTGTTTTTTTTTCGCACCAGGAATTAAACCCAGGGGCACCTTACCACTGAGCTAAAGTTTGAGACAGGTTCCCCAAGTTCTCATCAAATTGCCAAGGGTCTTGCTAAATTGCTGAGTTCTGACCTGGCACTGGACTTGTGATCCTCCTGCCTCAGCCTCCCTAGTTGCTGAGATTTCAAGTGTGCACCACCATGCCTGGCAAAACACATTTTGAGTCAGCCATTCCATTCCAAAAAAAACGATCATAACAAAGTGGATGGAAAAGTGAGCAAAGATACACACACACACACACACACACACACACACACACACACATCTATCTATATAATACATAGACACAACACACATCTATGTAGACATACACACACATACAAAGATATACATTTATTATCTAAGTATCGATCAAACATTGGCATGCCAACATTATAAGAAATAAAGCAAGGTAATTATGTAACAATACAGAAGTCAAAGAGACCGTTTATAGAACAGCATATTTCCAGATACAGGGAAAAAAACCGATGCATTAAAATAAGGAAATCATTAAATTGAAAAACTGTAACTGGAAATCGAATTTTTTAATAAAGTGGTTATCTCTGGGAGAGGAGTATTTATAAAAGGGCCTTTTTCCTAGAGTATTTAAATTTTGTTTACTATCATGATACATTATCAGAAAAACAATAAGGATGTTTCCAATAAACATTTAACATGCATATTAAAATGATGAGTCTCAGGGGGAATTTTTCAATTAAAATTTATGTGAAAAATAAAGCTATTAGTTGGGCATTTAGAGCCAGAGAGACCTATGTAGGAATTCCAGTCAGTGTGACCTTCAGCAGTTTTCTCAAATTTTCCAAATTTCAGTCTCTGTCTTAAAAAAGTATGAAAAGAACACTATAGTTTGGGTCTTAAGTATCCCTCAAAGGTTTGTCTATTAAAGGTTGGTCCCATGCTTGCTGCCACTTGATGGAACCTTTAGAGGTGGGCCTGGTGGGAGGTCATTGGGAGTGTGCCCTTGGAAGAAAGAGCAGGCCTCAGCACCTTCCTCTTCTCTTTTGCTTCCTGGCCATGAGGTGAACAGCTTTGCTCCACCAGGGGGCTCCCACACTGATGAGCCACCTCTCCAGTGGCCCAAAAGCTATGGGGCCAATTGGTCAGAGATGCTGGAATCTCCAAAACCGTGAGCCAAATATTTCTTTACTCTTCATGATTGATTATCTCAAAATAAAATAAATCTTTTCTCTCTATAAGTGGATTATCTTGGTATTTCATTACAGTGATAGAAAGCTAACAAAAAGCCTTACCTTTCAGAATTATTATGAGAATTAGAGCAGGAATAGGCAAACTGTGATCAGGAGATCCAATCTAATTCTCCAACGTTAGCGATCAGAGGTACCTAGTAATGTTTCTATATTTATGTAAGGTACTTAGGAATGCTTCAAATATTTAGCAGGTCTTCAATAAATGTTCTAAAGAAAACTATTGATGGCTAAGTTTATGTAACAGAAATAATTCTTAGCTTCCAAAAAATTCATCAGAACACCCTGCTATATTTAATTTCCATAAACTCAAATTATGCTGTGCCGTAACCTTTATAGCAAACCAGTTTCTTGGCAGTGTATTAGAAGTATATTACAAAAACCAATAAACTTTATCTGGGTGTTTTCAAAGAGATCATGAAAGTTCCAATATTAATATAAAACCAATTATTTCAAATTCAGCCATTTAAAGGTTGGTTCAATTTTCTCTACTCAGAAGTTGAATCTCTTTTCTGGTATTTATGGGCAAATTACTTAATATCTCTAATTCTTAGATAATTCTCTTTCATTGAAGACAACTAACAAAGTATGACTGTGAGATTTAATAAAATGACAGATTTTATTGACTTAGTGTTCAATTAGGGTACTTGCTCTCCTCCTTCTTAGAAGGACCAAATTTCTATATTAAAACCAACTCAGGACTGGGGCTGTGGCTCAGGGGTAGAGTGCTTGCCTAACAAGCATGAGGCACCAGGTTCTATCTCCACAACCACATTTAAAAAAAAAAAAAAAAACTAAATAAACAAAATAAAGGTATTGTGTCCATCTACAACTAAAAATATTTTTTAAAAACCCATCTCTTTTTTTGCATTAAAATAGGACCGGGTTTAATTAATATATAAAAGCAAAATATCATATTGTTAAAGTATAAAAGGTACAACCTTAGGGCACATACCACATTACAAATCATTGATAGGCAAGATTTAATGGCTGAACAACATCTGAAATTCTTTTAGTCTTTTCTTCAGGGGAAAGAAAATATTAAAACACCCTTAAAATTTCAAATTATTCCAAACCAACAGAGTATGAATGATTCTACTCCTAACCTCAGACATAAAGGATCTTTCTATATGAAGTGGCCCAGAAAGTCAGTGACTCTGATAAGAGTTCACAAATTAAAAACCCATCTTTAGGAAACACTCTATTACCAGTTTACCGTAAGAAAGGACCATGAGCCAGGCCCTTGCTACCCAGTTTTATATATGCATATGACTATCAGGCTAGAATCATGTTAGCATCTAGTCATGTTTTTAGTGAATTTTGTTGTAGTTGTGCTAACAGAGTTTTGTCAAAAGAGGGCACTATTGCCTTGTGCAGACTTGTCTTGGGGGTAAGGTTAAAAATTCAGTTATGACTTAAAAAAAAATAGGGTATGTTTTTTAACTAATGAAATACAGTCTGAGGAAAAAAAAAAAAAAAACCCAAACAAAAACAGCTTCAAGTGTGTTATTTTAGTATCTAAATGCTGAAAATAACAGGAAATTGGCAAGCGGTACCTTCCACATCTGCTCAGTTTCAGTGAACTCTTAACTCTTCTACTCCTCTTCTTCAACTTCCTTCCCTGACCCCAAAACACATTTCTTTCCTTCTCTTTTCAGGGTATAGTTAGGGTTTTCTGGTTAATAAAGATGAACTTTAGCACTAGCCTTCTGAAGTATGTATACTTATTTTGTGTTGAGATGGGATCTCACTGTGTTACCCAGACCGGTCTCAAAATTGAAGTCTCAAGTGATCCCCTCTTGCTCAGCCTCCTGAGGGTTGGGACACGTGTGCACAGTCATGGAAAACTTTACTCTTACTTTTATTTTCTAACAAAACTGTGCCTTAAAAATAGATATTAAGGACTACAGATGAATAGAATGACTTAAGATTTTTTTCAACTTTGTGATATCCATCATAATAAACATCTGTCATATGCATCAGTAGAAACTATACTTTGAATTTTGGTCTTTCCCTGAGCTAGTGAGCGATATGCTGTATGATCCTCTTTCCTGAAGCTGGGTTAAATCTCCCTTTCAGTCATGTAGTTAGTCACAATCTTGAGGGGAAACAGTGGGTACTCTATGGTGTACCATGTTTCTGAAATATGACATTTGGTAGGTGAGGTATATTATATGCTTTTTGATTTATGACATTTTCTACTTACAGTGGGTTTATTGGAATATAATACCATTATATGCTGGGTAGCACATGCATTTCATAGATTCTTGGGAACTTCAGAATTTTGGAGAGCTCCCCAATTTTTTCTTAATATAGGCTTTTCACTCTGCCTACCTGTGGAGGGACATAAGCTAAGGTGTTATTCAACTTTTTGTTGCTGTGACAAAATACCTGGGAAAATCAACTTAGAAGAGGAAAGATCTATTTTGACTCGTGGCTCAGAGGATTAGAGGATTAGTCCATGGTTGTTGGTTCCATTGTCTCTGGGCCTGAGGTAAGGTGCAATATCATGGCAGAGGAAAGATGCTTAGCTCATGGTAGCCAGGAAGCAGAGGGAGGTTGAGGGGAAGGAGCCAGGGACAAGATGTAGTCCCGAAAGGCATGTTACCCCAGTGCTTAGGACTCACCTATATAGTTTCCACCACCACTTCTCAATAATGCCATCAAATTATTAGTCGGTCAAAGGATTAATCCACTGATAAGGTCAGAACCCTTATGGTTTAATCACTTCAGGCTCCATCTTTGAACATTGTTGCATTGAGGGAATACTACTGATGCAAACCACAAAAGTGTATTTAAGATAGAACCTGCTATCTCCCTAAGTGTCCACATTGTGAATATTTCTCATTAATTTTAAGTTTGTTTTCAGTAAGAACAGCTAAATTGGAAAAAAGAAGCACAAAGTTTGAGGGGGCAGAATAAAACTTAAAAATTAAATCTCTTGGGCTGGAGGAGTAGCTCAAGCGGTAGCGCGCTCGCCTGGCATGCGTGCGGCCCGGGTTCGATCCTCAGCACCACATACAAACAAAGATGTTGTGTCCGCCGAAAACTAAAAAATAAATATTAAAATTCTCTCTCCCTCTCTCTTTAAAAATAAAAACAATTCCTTCAAGTCTTTAAAAAAAAAATTAAATCTCACCAATGCAACGGAATAGAGAATCAAAAAGTATATCCAAGTAAATATGTGAATTTCTTTGATATAAATTTTAAATCAGTGAGGGAAATAATGCATTATTTAACAAATAGTACAGAACAACTCATTTAACTATTTGGGAAAAGCACACTGTGCCATAACTTTATTTCTCAAATAAAATAAATTTGGGTGGAGTAATGACTCAAATGTGAAAAAATGAAACCATTAAATATTTACTAGAAGGGCTTAGAGAGTAATTCAGTGGTAATGCACTTGGTTAGAATGTGCAAGGCACTGGGTTCAATCCTCAGCACTGCTAAGAAACAAAAAAACAAACAAAACAAAAACAAAAAACCCATGACTGGATATTTTCATATTTTCACTTCATAGAACCTAAAGGCCATGAAGGGGAAAAAACAAACCTTAGAAATTTTAAGGTGAAATAGACTTAAAGGCAATAATAGCATTTGGTAAAAATACATATGTGACAGAAGTGACACACGAAAGGGCATTTCAAATTATCAAGGACTCTATGTATTCATTTAAAAACTCTGTTGTTTGATAGAAAAAAGTGAGCAGAGATCATGAAACGGGCAATTCATATAAGAAGTCAAGTGACCACTTTGGTCAATTATCTGGATAAAATTAAAATGATTCTTCATGTATTGAACTAGCAATGATTAAAAAATAAGCAGAAGGCAGACTCATGAAAAAGTAGGGTCTGAGGTGCTCCCATTGCACTGTGGGTAGGAGTGCAAACTGCTGTGACATTTTTAAGGGGAGTTTTTGCAACATTTTGAAGGGGAGCAATAGGCATGAATATTTACAATCTGTATAACCTTTGATGCAGCAATGCTCTTTCATGGATCTACTTGAAGGAGACAATTACCAAGTATGAAAATATTTGTGCACAAGGATGTTCTTTACAGCTTTGCTTTGTTAAAAATCCAGAAAATTAAAAACCACACTAAAATTAACACTAGCAGCCCTTTTGTTCAATACAATTTTTGATAAAGGTCTATATTCTATCAACAAGAAAAGATGCCTAGAATGCATAATCAATATATTCATAAGTTCTATATTTATTGATATGAATAGATGCCCATGACATAACGCTGAGGGAAGTAGGCAGTTATTGCTTCCGAAACCTCATATGTAATATATGTCAGTTATTTAAAGTTTAGAAACTTATTCTATACATACTGAGATACCTAGGAAGATGTTTATCATATACTGAGTGGTTTCTATGCATTAAGAAAATTTGAGAAGATTCTGATTTGTATTTTTCTGTAATGTTGAAAAAAATTTTTTTTAAAGTATTATGATTATAAAGACATTAAAGCTAGTTTTAAAGAAAGGAAACATTAAAAATTATACTCAGAGGGCTGGGGATGTAGCTCAGTGGGAAAGCACTAGCCTAGGATGTGCAAGGCCCTGGATTAAATCCCTACCATTGAAAAAAAAATTAAAAATTATACTCAGAGCTTATCCTTTATTTTATTTTTCAATCAAGCAAAGAGTTTGGAAATTCAGTTTGGAAGATAATTTATAAACTACCATAGGGAAGAGTTTTTCACATTGTAATCCTGGTTATCTCTATCAGAATCACCTATGATGCTTTTGAAAAACAAAATTTTAAGGCCCTTTCCCCAATCAAATCCAAAAAAATCATCATGCCTGGGTGTGGGGCTTACATGATTCCAAAACACTCCTGTGACATTTAAGCATATCTGAGTCTGAGAATCACTGGTTAAGGGAAGGGGAAAAAAGGATTACCAACTTCACGTGTGTCATTCATATTCATATTTACAGTCTTCTTTCTCTTTTTTTTCTTTATCTCTCTACCTGTTCCCCACAATCTATAGAAGCTGAAAGCAAGATGAATTAAGTGCATTAAATATCAGGTGTTTTAGGGATTAAAATATTTGGGAATACCCACAAAATGATTGATATTCATAGTAACCACCAATCCTTTTGTCTCAACTTACTTGCTGCTTGGATTTTTGATGAAGCCAGTGTTTATGAAATTAGGACAAAGACAGGTTGTTTTGATTCCATTTTTTTCAAAGGCATTCAGTTCTTCAGTCAAAGCTCCATGAAATCCAACAGCAGCAAATTTACTTGAACTGAAAATAAACAGAGAATGTTTGCAAGCTAATTCATCAACACTGACATGTCCTCTTACTTTAGACACCTGTTTTCCTTAGTTGAGTATGGTCCTGCATCTCAGGCCCAGTGCAGACCTAAGGAATCAGCATCTGCATTTTATAAGATGCTCAGGTAAATTTGAAGGTAATATTGAAGCCAAAGAAACACTGATATCACAGTATCACTCATCAGAGTCAGAATTCAGTGTGTTAAATGGGTTGACAGGAAAATTGGTACAATGTTTATTTGTGGTGTTGCTGTTTCATAGAATCCAAAGTCACTACAAGCTGCTTCTTATTATAAAATGTTCATGAAATTCACTAGAAACTTTCCCTTTGTAAACCCTATTCTTTTTTTAAGTCATCACTTGACTTCCTTAAAGAGGCCTTTCCTGACCCCTAAACTGTTTGTTAATGACAGTGTAGTCTTCGTTTTCCATGATAGTCTCAGATTTGTAACTAAACATTCATTTGGGACTGAGTGTTTTAACATTTGCCTCCCATAACTTTATTATAAGCTCTGTGACTGTGTTGGTCATCAATGAATCTCCAAAGAAGCACAGTGCTTTGCTCTTAGTAGGTACTTAAATAAATGAATCTCAGGGCAAAGAAATCTTATAATAGTGCTTTCATTTGGAAATAGTAGTGAAATTATTGTAAATGAACATTATTTTTCCAAATAGGTTTTTAAAATAGCTTTACTGAAGCTGGGTATGGTGATGCACATCTGTAATCCCAGCAACTTGGGAGGCTGAGGCAGGAGGATCGCGAGTTCAAAGCCAGCCTCAGCCATTTGGCCAGGCCTTGAGCAACTCAGTGAGATCCTGTATCTAATAAAATATATATTTTTTTAAAAGGCTGGGGGATGTGGCTCAGTGTTTAACACCTCTGGGTTTAATCCCTGGTTTAAAAAAAATAACTTTATAGAAAAATAAATTCATTTATCATGAAATTAATTCACTTAATGGGTACAAAATTCAGTGGTATTTGTATATAATATTAGCAATTTAAAAATTATGATATGGATAACATAAAAAAGAATATAGTTCAGTGATAATAATTTCCCATTTTTTTTTTAACTTGGGGCATTCAACCACTAAGCCATGCCTCTAGGCCTATATTGTATTTTATTTAGAGACAGGGTCTCACTGAGTTGCTAGGTGCCTCGCCATTGCTAAAACTGGCTTTTTTTTTTTTTTTGTAGATGGACATGATACCTTTTGTTTTATTTATTTATTTATATTTTTTAAATATTTATTTTTTTACGTGTAGACGGACACAACACAATATCTTTATTTTTCGGTGGTGCTGAGGATTAAACCCAGTGCCTCAACACGTGCTAGGCAAGCGCTCTAACACTGAGCTATAACTGCAGCCCAGTTGAGGCTGGCTTTGAATCTGCTATCCTCCTGCCTCAGCCTTCCTAGTTGCTGAGATAACAGGTGTGCACCGCCCACAGGACTCAGTTTTGCTGAGTCCTCTTGCACTGGTAACTTTCATATGTCCCAGACTGGGTAATTGGCTATCTGACTTAACAAAATACATAGCCAGTTAATTGTTTTCTTCTGAAAATCAAAGTTATCTGAGAACAAAATACTTAGCAAGCATTAAAAATACATTTTTGCACATCTGCCACGAGAAGTAGAGAACAGAGGGTGCAGTTCAAAGACAACTCTTTACTTTTACTTGGGAAATTTCTGTAAACATGTAACTATACCTTGATAACCAAGATCTTCCTGTATATTCAAAATCATGTAATAGTATTGCTAGGAAACAAATGTTCACTGATCCTCGTTTATATGTGTGTGTTGTAGAGCAATGTACCTCCTAGTTTCATTCCAAATAAATAAATGTAGTCATAAAAAATATGTTTTCGAATGTAATACAAAGATTGACTTTCCCTACCATGAATCCAGTTCTATCATCTTGTGTTTTTTTTTTTTTTTAAAGAGAGAGAGAATTTTAATATTTATTTTTTAGTTTTCGGCGGACACAACATCTTTGTTTGTATGTGGTGCTGAGGATAGAACCCGGGCCGCACGCATGCCAGGCGAGCGCGCTACCGCTTGAGCCACATCCCCAGCCCTCATCTTGTGTATTTTCACATTAATCATTAAAACTGTTGACCATGACTCCAAAAAGAAACTGAAATATTTTTTCTAAGAGAGATTATTAGGGTTGCAATAGATTCTACTGCTGTGGCAACTCAGGACAGTTATAGACGAGGGCTATACTATATGAGAAAAAAATCAGGTAAATCTGTTTTTCCTCATTTCATTATAATAATCAGGAGCCAGAGCATATATACTTAGTTCCATGGGAGCAAATTATTCTGGAACCTAAGTTGAGAGGTGAGACCTTACTGTTTTGTGTGTAAACAAGAGAATGGAATTTAAACATGATACCAACAGACACCCTTCTGTGACTGAACACCTGCAGGAGTCCAGATTCTATACTAAGTGCACAGAATTATATGATTTAACTGTAATCATCCTGATGATTAGATGCTGTTTATATCCTGTTTTATTGGTGAGGAAAATGAAGCACAGAAAAGCTAAGCAATTTGCTTAAGACTGCACAGCTAGTAACTGATTGAGTCAATAATCAAAATATCATCATTCTTTAATAACCCTATTCTGGAAACAATCCAAATGTACATAATATAAGACTATACAGCCGTAAAAGTGATCAAACAATAGTTAACAATAGCAACAGAGAGAAATCTCCCAAATACAGTGTTATTCCACGTATATAAAAATTTAAGAATAAGCAAAATCAATCTGTGGTGCTACAAGTCAATACAGTCACTTTAAAGAAGGCAAGAAGCACTGTGATTGGGAAGAGTTCCTAGAGAAGCTTCTGGGGTGTGGTATATTCTGCTTTTTGATTTGCATGCTGGTTAAGGGGATATATACACTTTGCAATATATACTGCTGTATACTTGGGATTTCTTCATTTCTTACAACTATGTTCTACGTTTAAATTTAAAAGTTTTATGTTTAAAAGCAGTGTCTCTGTTTAATTACCCAGTTGTTAAAAACAACATCTGATAAATATTGATTTCTGGCTGGCAGAAATCTTCAGTATCTCTGCAAAACTTCTATCATCTATCAGATGCTTATCCAAAAAACAGAGCCAAATCAATGCTGACCTGTTAGCTCAAATGACACCCTTGTGTGAATTTTAAAAAGCCATTTCTCTTCTCAAGCTATTTCATTGCCATCTGCTTGAGAAATCATTCATTTGACAGTATTAAAAGTTCTATTTGCTAAAATATAAAAACAGTCAAGAACTAGCAGGCTCACCCGGCTACTATAGTGGCCTCAACGATCAAGTCTTTACAGCCCATTTGGGCCCACAATTACTATGACTGACCTGCTATAGAAAATTCTTCAGTTATTACAATGATTTTTTTTAATGAATAATCATTCAATTGTTAAACTCCATTGTTAGAAGACTTTCAATATTTAGAATCCCCAATACACACACACATACATTCTCTGTTATACTGTTTTGCATCTACAAAATTTTATCCATTTTTATTCATATTAAAGTTATTAATATTAATTTTATTCTTGGTACAGAAATATTATTGTTTTGTATAATGCCCTGCTGCTAAGAGGGATGAAAAATGCTTTAAGTGGTTTGTTTATAACTGGATAAATTCCGTACAGCCTTTTCTACAATAGTTCTCTAGTTGAAATACAGAAAGCAATTAATAGTTGATAATGCTGTTACACAAGACACCATCCAACTCTATTTTAGCAATTTCAAGTCTATTTTGATAAAGGCGGTCCTCATTAAACAGGGTAAAATATCTCACACAAGTTAAGTATAGGAACCAATGAAGAAAACATGTGCTAACATACCAATAAGCCAGTAAGAAGGGAACCCCAACTAGCCCAGCTGCTGAAGCCACAGTGACAATGTGACCATGATTATTCTTCATCATCGATGGGAGAAATGCCTTTGTAGTCTAGAAAGAGTTTTTATTAAGAGAGGAAAAAAAAATATTGTATTTTTGATTTGCAGACTCATTAGGAATATTTTGAAACAAAGGTATATATTTTAAACATTGTTCCTAATATGAATAAAAAACCTAAACTGTCAAATGCGGTGACATAAGACAAGTGGATGGGATACCCACATTAGAAAAACTAAGCAAAACAAAGATAGGAAAGCTCTAAGAATCCACCTCATCTAAATGGTTAACTTTTTATATCCATGATCCTCCACCTCTTATCATTGATGTCTTCTACTCATATATTAAATTGGGACAATAATCTAAAATTATCAAAAGAATTTACACTTAATGTGAAATTGTTAGAAAACAAGTAAGTTATATCAGCAAAATATTGAAGTAAAGAGCAATCATCCAGTGATAACTAAACAATTCACGTACTAAACATTTATTGAGTACCTACTATATGCAGGAAATGCAGAAACAAGACAATATTCTACATTTTAACAAACATAAAAATACAAATGAAAACATTAGTAATCTGGGAATAATAATATAAAATAATACTGCAATTTCACTAACCCCAATATTCTTTTGCTATGCATCATCCTGAACTCACACCCAAGAAATCTTTGAGGAAACGTTTTATGAACTAGCTAATCAGGAACTATTTGGAGATTTTAGAAACATGAAGTGTATATAAGATTTAAGACCTTATGAACAGTGAGGTTTAGGATAAAGTTTATAATTTTTAGTCCAGGAAATAATATGAGAATCTGGAAGCAATGGATTCGTCTTTACAGAACCACAGAGTGACTCAGATGGTCTCTGTTCTTTCTTTATTTCTCAACAATTACATGAAAATGTAAAAACCTAGCTGAGAATTAGAATACACACAACATCTGAAGTTTATAATTATTTTATTATTATTATTATTATTATTATTAGGAGAATTATAGGTAGAATTTATTCATAGCATGAAAAATGAATTCTCTGTATAATGTTATCTCTAGTACCTAAACAAAATTTTAACATGAACTTAATACTTTTTTTCCTCAGTGGTGGGGACTGAACCCATGTCCTTGAGCATGCTAGGTAAGAGCTCTACCACTGACTTATACCATCAGTTCTTGATTTCATACTTTCTTATATTTGCTAAAAGCTCCACTTTAAACTTAGTCTTTGGAGTTTTCAAAATGGAATGTTTTGTAAAACAAATCATACTCACCCAAAAATGTGCAAGTGTATTGACTGCAAAGGTCTTTTCAATTTGAGGGTCTTGTGTAGAAAACAAATCTGAAGTGTAGACTACACCAGCATTATTTACTAAAATACTAATATCTCCAATTTCTGTCTTCACCTTTAAAAATAAGAAAAATACATCCATTGAGAGGTAAATGTATAAGTCTGCATGTAATCACTATTCAAGGAGTATATTTTTTCACTGTATGTGGAAAAAAAGGTTTGTCATCCACGTGCAAACATGAAAACAAAAAGAAAAAAAGCTTTTTATTTTAGACACCTATACTCAAAACAGCTCTGCCAACCAGTCTACTAGGTAGAAATTTTCTTTTGCAACTTAGTCTCTTGACTTTGTACTATTGATTAGAGCTCAAGAAGCAATTGGCTAAGCAGTATTTATTTTTTAAACATGATTGCAAATGGTAAGCCCCCAAAAGTTAAATTTATTGGCAAATTCTGAGACTTCTATGGAGAATTATGTAAAATTGACTATACTATTAAGCTGGCAACATAGTTACTTCTTTCTTTGTATTTATGTTCAGGGTCACTCTATTCTATTGCTTATCAGCTTAAGTGGCAGTAGGCTTAGGGGTGAAGTGTGGGGTAACTTTGGTCAGCCTTGAGTTGAGTCCTGGCTTTTCTACTATCTGAACTTTGATCATGTTATTTAATCTCTCAAAACTTCAATTGATTCTCTTAAAATAGAGATAATAATATGGTTTGCTTGTGAATTATTTTTTGTTTTCTTTTGTTTTTTTGTGGTGCTGGGGATTGAACCCATGGCCTTGTGCATGCAAGGCAAATACTCTACCAATTGAGCTATAAAACCAGTCCTTGCTTGGTTTTTTATGGGAAAAATGAAATAATGCATGTAAAGGCGCTAGTACTCTCTGATATACATAGAGAATTGCTACTGTTATCACTATTATTATTCTTATTTTGGTCCTGAGGATTGAACCCAAGGGTGCTTAACCACTAAGCTACATCCCAGTCCTTTTTTTTATATTTTATTTACAGATAGAGTCTCGGGCTGGGGATGTGGCTCCAGCAGTGGCATGCTGGCCTGGCATGCGTGCGGCCCGGGTTTGATCCTCAGCACCACATACAAACAAGGATGTTGTGTCCGCCGAAAAGCTGAAAAATAAATATTAAAATTCTCTCTCTCTCTTAAAAAAAAAAAAGAGAGAGATAGTCTCGATGAGTTGCTTAGGGCCTTGCTAAGTTGCTAATGCTGGTTTCCAATTCACAATCCTCTTGCCTTAGCCTCCCAAGCAGCTGCAATTACAAGCATGCACCACCAAGCCTGGAATTAATATTATATATCATTATTACAGACTTATTTATACCTATGTGCATGGAACATGTTTGAAGATTCTTGCCCATCTGAGGTATCTATGAGAGTACTTTATATGAAAATACAAATATGATGTAAATAATGTAAGAACTATGCATGCTTTCCTAACATGCATGTGTGGTACATGTATGTGTTTTCTTTTGATAATTAAATCTCTACTTTGGTATTTATTCAGAAGGAAAAACACTTGAGAGATTAAAGTGATCATGTGCAAGTCCAGAAAATAATATGAGAATCTGAAAGCAATGGATTCATCTTTACAGAACCACAGAGGTGACTCAGATGGTTTTCACAGCTATCTAGGTAAAATGATTTCAGATGGGGAAACATAAGCAAAAGAACAGAGCTAGCTGCAAAGAACAACAGAAGGGATCCTTTGAACTATAAAGATATTTGTATTCAATAGGGAAGAATTACAGATAATGCAATTTTTTCTTCAAAATAATAGGTATATATTCTGGACTTTCATATCATCAGTAACAGTTCCTTTAAATAAGAAAGATTATAGAATCTTTTTTTAAGAGAGAGAGAGAAAAAGAGAAGAGAGAGAGAGAGAGAGAATTTTTTAATATTTATTTTTCAGTTTTTGGTGGACATAACATTTTTATTTTATTTTTTATGTGGTGCTGAGGATCGAACCCAGCGCCCTGCGTGCCAGGCGAGTGCGTTACCGGCTGAGCCACATCCCCAGCCCAAGAAAGATTATAGAATCTTAATGCTTAAGCTCTACTTTTCATAAGACCAGGGTGCCAAGGGCTATCAATGCAAGGTTATCTTATATGATATTTTTTACATTTCTTTGAGTAACTAAGATTTTTGGTTGAATAGACTCTAGCGTCATAATGAGTTTTGCTATATAACATATTTCAAATAAAAGCTAGCTTCTATGAATGGTTAGAGAAAATGCTATGGTGTGTTTGGGTCTGAGGAAAAGGTGGTAGCAAAACACCTATTAGAAGTTTTCACTTTGTTACGCATTTAACATGATTTCATTATTTATCTCATGTGATTCTCATAATAATTCTATGAGGCAGCAACTCTTGTATGTACACTTTAAAGATTGAGAAACAAGAAACATAGAAGGACTGAATTTCTTACTCAAGGTTCCATGGCTATTAAAGGGTGGGGTTGGGATGCTCCCATATCTGTCTAATCTCAGAGACCAAGATAAGACACCTCAAACAGAGAGAAAGCATGGAGGCAAAGGTCCATCAATGCAGAAGGCTCACCCTACACCACTAAATCTCATCAGGTTTTATTTAAATTAGTTAAGTGTCAAGCTAAGTTATTTGGGCCTTGATCAGCACCAATTGTACCTATGTCCATATCTCTAGAACAATATAAAAACTGTTCAGAATGATGCCCCCAAATTATCAAGAAAGCCAGGATGTTTTATGTTGTTGAACTGATGAAACTGTTATAATGTTATAAGATATTAATTCCTATTTCATATTACCAAACATTATCATATTTCCCCGATACTCCTGAATCTTTTCATCATTACTATTAACTCTTCAGGATAGGACTGTCTTGTTTGCACATTTCATAATAAAGAAAGCAAGTCCAGAGTTTGTTTAGTGATTTCAAATGGCCTAATACCCAGATTGCTATATTAATTAGCTACTTCAAAACGTCTGATCATATGTCCTTTGTATACTCTGTTTAAGTACACAGGCTTAGAACAATTTCAATAAAAACATCATAGTTAAATTAGCTGGAATGGGCTAAAATAATAAAATTATTTTTTCCCAGAACAGCCTAGTCCAAGATGAATGTGGAAACAAATGTTTTCCATTTAGGTAACTAAAGATGTTGGGCTAGTAGATTCTTCTAGCAATATCTAACAACAAAATTATATAGATCATGTCCTGGGACAGCTACTATAAGTACTCAAAGTACTTTGCATTGTTAATGCATTTAATTTTCATTAATAACCAAATGAAGTAGGCACTGCGGTAATCCCCATTTTATAGTCAGTAAAATCAGATCAGATATAGAGGTTAAGAAATGTGTGCACAGTCATATAGTTGGCATTAACTGAAGATCAGAATTTGAACCTGCCAGTCTAGCTCCAGAGGCTATGGTCTTAACTATGCAACATGAGCTTCTGTGGGAAGGATAATCATTATTTATTCCAGCTTTCTAATCCAATTTTTTAGGGTTAAAAAAAGAGCTTCAGGAGATATCCAAGGATATTTCCTTGATAAGAATCATGGACTAGGTGGGTGTGTAGGGTACACAACATGTAGTTTCCTGGGTCCTGCCCTAGACCTAGTGGAAGAAAACCTCTGGGGCTCGGTCCCAAGGATGTAGATATATTTTTAAAATTTACTTATTTATTTATTCTGATTAGGTATATATGACAGCAGAATGCATTTTGATTCATTTTACACAAATGGAGCACAACTTTTCATTTCTGTGGTTATATACAATGTAGTGTCACACCATATATACAGTCATACATGTACCTAGGGTAATGATGTCCATCTCATTCTATCCTCTGTCCTGCCCACATTCCCCCCTCTCTGCCCCCTCTTTGCCTAATCAAAGTTCCTCCATTCTTACCACTCCCCACATTATGGGTCAGCATTCACTTATCAGAGAGAACATTCGGCCTCTGGTTTTTTGGGGACTGGCTTACTTCGTTTACCATAATAATCTCCAACTCTATCCATTTACCTGCAAATGCCATAATTTTCTTCTCTTTTAATACTGAGTAATATTCCATTGTGTATATATACCACCATTTCTTTATCCATTCATCTATTTAAAGGCATATAGGTTGGTTCTACAGTTTAAATCTTGTGAATTGAGCTTGAGCTGCTATAAGCATTGATGAGGCTGCATCACTATGGTATGCTGATTTTAAGTCCTTTCGGTATAGACGGAGGAGTGGGATAGCTAGGTCAAATGATGGTTCCATTCTAAGTTTTCTAAGGAATCTCCATACTGCTTTCCATATTGGTTACACCAATTTGCAGTGCCACCAGTAATGTATGAGTGTACCTTTTCCCCCCACATCCTCACCAACACTTGTTGTTGTTTGTATTCTTGATAACTGCCATTCTGACTGGAGTGAGATGAAATCTAAGAGTAGTTTTTGCAATTTATATGCACTAATTATAATAAAAATAGGTTTTAAGAGTGTAAAAAAAAGAGTAGTTTTCATCTGCATTTCTCTAACTACTAGATACATTGAACATTTTTTCTTGTATTTGTTGATCAATTGTATTTCTTCTTCTGAGAAGTATCTGTTCAGTTCCTTAGCCCATATATTGACTTGGTTATTTATTTTTTTGGTGTTAAGTTTTTTGAGTTCTTTATATATCCTGGAAATTAGTACTCTACCTGATATGCATGTAGTAAAGATGTTCTCCCACTCTGTGGGCTCTCTCTTCACATTATTGATTGTTTCCTTTGCTGAGAAGAAGCTTTTTAGTTTGAATCCATATCCCATTTATTAATTATAAGGACATATATTTTTAACAAGCTCCCTGGAAGGCTCTGCAACATACTAACATCTGTGCATATCAGCTCTAGAGACTAATTCTGGGTCTAGCCAACTGCATAGTATTGGAAAAATTATAATATTTCCCAATTACCTTGTCAGTATCATCTCCAAAATACCTCCTAGCTCTAACATGGTGTGCTTCTAACTAAATATAAAATTTTACCTTGTTTGCAGAGTTATAAACATCTTCTCGGTTACTGCAGTCTACTACAAAGGAATGAGCCTGGGCACCCAGTTTTCTGCATTCAGCTGCCGTTTCCTCTATGCCATACTAGAAAAAGCAACAAAAAGGCAAGAGAACAAAATAACAAATGACATGAACATTTATGTCAGCAGATGAAAAAAAGGGGGGGCCAAGAAAATCTCAAAATAAAAGGTTAATTATTTAAACTAACTTCACCTAAAAAAAAAAACCCCAAAACAAACAAAAAACTCTCATTACATTGTCCCTAGTTTTTCCGACCATTTGTCACAAATTCTGCTACTATCAGCCAGATCTGACAAGCCTCCATCATATTTGATTGTCAAAATACTGTCTTCACTTGCTCTTTTTATTTCTTTTCCTCCTCATTCTTTTAATCCAGTGGCTGGAGAATCCTCTTCAACAGAAATTGGCTCAACACCTTCTACCGCCTTCCCAGAGTAAAAACCAAAATGTACACAGTAGTTTCCAGGAAACTTTATGACCTGGAGCTTCTGTCCTTCCATCTCTAGAACAGCATGTCCCATAGATATAATGGGAGCCATGAATGTGATTTTAATATTTCAATAAGCATGATACAAAAATAAAATTTAACTTACCAGTATATTTATTTGGATCAATTGAACAATTTGTCTCTCAGATGCCTTCTGTTGAAGAACTGTCCCTGAATAGTTGTACTAAAGCATACTAAAGCCAAAAGTCAACATCATACTAATTAACAGAAAATTGTTCTAATAAATTCAGTAAAAGAAAACATCAGATCAGTTAACAAGGAATTGCTCTGATACATACAGTAAAGGAGAATTAAAGATATTATTTCCAAATGGATTACACCATATAATTTAGCCAAATATGAGTCAAACACTTCATGATAAATTCCTCTCGTGGTCTTATACTTTGTTTTACTTTTGTTCCAGTGAGACTTAATGTTTTGGGTATGCATCCCAAGAAATGACACAAAATGAAAGTTGGTATCATTGTGCTTAACCTGAACATTTCAGGAAGTTAAGGAGAGGCTGAATGTGTAATTCAAACTCAGGTCATGAATCAGTAAGGGTCAAACCAGGCAGAACTATGCATTACAAAACAGGCAGCAAAGTTTGGTCAGAACCAGTTCCAACAATATCTAAAAGCCCAAGAGCTTGTTGATGTGTAGTTTCTGTAACTCACAAGGTTGTGGGATTTGACCCAGGGACAAATTGTTCAACTGATCTTTCATTTAGCCCAATATATCCATATTACTATCATTTCAACATATAAAAATGACTACATTGTTTTTCACACCAAATCCTTAAAATCAAATGGGTTATTTCCATCCACAGCACATTTCAATTCAGAAATAGCCATATTTCAAATGCTCAACAGCCACAAGGGGCTGATAGCTATGACCTATTCTTCTACTTGATAGCTGAGATCTACATCTTTTACTTCTCTCGCTTCCCTCACTCTGTCCCAGGCTTTGCATTTGCTGATCTCCCTTTACAGAGAGAGCAGAGGGTTCACTGTTTTCTCAGCATCTTCTGGTCTTAATTGTCTCCATCTTTTTTCTTTCAGTTTTTTTTTTTTTTCTTTTTTGGGGGGTGGGGTACCAAAAATGAGCCTGGGCACCCAGGGCACTTGAAAACAGAGCCACATCCCCAGCCCTATTTTGTATTTAATTTAGAGACAGGGTGTCACTGAGTTGCTTAGTGCCTCACTTTTGCTGACGCTGGCTTTGAACTTTCTATCCTTCTGCCTTAGTCTCCTGAGGATGGTGTTTCTGGCCACCAGGTGCCTTCTAGAAAGACTTTTGGGTCCTCTTTTCTTCCTTAAGCTCATGCTTACACTTGTTCTGGGTAAAAAATTACATTGGAATTCTTTTTTCCTTTTTATTGTTTTTGTTAAAGATTATTCTAAACATTACTCTTGCCAATAACTATAGTAATGTTGCTTTATGTTGGATATAATCTTTTAATTCATTTATCTCAGTAACTGCAAACAGGATGCAATAGGTACAAGCTTCTTAATCTTTTAATACCCTAATACTTTTTCTATATGACTAAGATTTAAGATCAGTGAAATCAAGTTCAGAAGAAGATCACAAATGATTTTCAGGGCAAAAGTGAAGATCCATTTACAACACTCATTTAGCCATGGGAGGTAATTGAAAAATCATATCCTCTAGGTATTCATCCTGGGATCATAAACATATTAATTCATGCCCCTCTCATCTGTAAAATGGCAATGTTAAGTTTTTTCCATCTTCTTTACAGAGATGTTGTAAAGGTGTTTGCCAGCAAAATGTAGCCATGTCCACAGATTAAAGGTACCAGAAAGGAAAACATAGTAAGCACTATTACCTTATTGATATCCCAGAGAACCAGTTTGCTTTTAAGTTTGGCAAATTCATAGGCAGTCAGCCTCCCAATTCCATGTCCAGCTCCAGTAATCAGGACGATTTCTCCGGTGACTGATTTTCTTTTTTTAGGAATAAAAAGCTTGACAAAAGATTGTAAATAGAAAATGAACAGTAAGGGCAGAAGCAGGACTAACTCCACAAGGAAATTCATCTTTTTCTGTTGCTGTGAGCTTTGGTTATGTTTTCTTTTACCAAACAGTCTAAACGGCTTTGGAGAGCTGAGTGGTCAAAGATCGGAGTAAAAGCTAGAACAAGGAAGAGCTCCTTTACAAAAGAAAACAACCCTGAAACCGTTCCTTCCGCTGGGCTGGGCTTTGTTAGGTTTTTTGCAATTGGCTCGGGCTGCTGTGCGGAGCGACAGCGCGCTGGCTCAGAAATCTGGGAGGGACCTGGTCCACACCAAGCAGAGCTTCCTAGTTCTCAGCCGCAGGGCACCAACCAACTATGCAGCCTGCGGCGTTCGTAGCCTTTTATCCACTTCCTCCCTGTCTCCTGCGCGGACCTCTGACCGCCAAGGGTTAGTTGCCTTCGTGTTTTCCTAAATTTGATTAAGTTTGGTAAATCCAGGCTGTTAAAAATACATAAATAAATAAATGTGTTTTCCAGCATGCTTCTTTGGAAGTTGACAGTTTTTTTAACTCTAGATAAAGGATGTAAATGTAAAATTATAGGTTAAAGGACATGGTCCTGCTTCTGACCTAGAAGTGACTCTACAGCACATTTAGTTTGAATTAAGACAGAGGAAACTGTCCTTTCAAGGACAGCCATAATCAAGTTTTAGGAAAGTGTTTTATCATATTAAAGGGGACCATTTCCCTAAGAAAAAACAATATATTTATTTGACTAACCATTTTCCACTTGACCCATTATTATTTGGAAACAACAACAAAATATTTACTCCGCGGTAGTAATTGTATCTTTACATAGATTAATAAATTGTTGTGTCCAAAATGCATAATAAAATAGGAAGAATATAATTTTAGCCGAAATTGCCTACGTAATTTTATATATATATATATATATATATATATATATATATGAACCAAATATGACTATTCCATATGTTAACTGGTGATTTTGAGAAACTGATCCATTTTTGAAAGTAAATAAATAACAGCAGTTTCCACCTCAAGGCCTGTCCTAAGGAAGGGGGCGTGACCCTGGTCCTGGAAAAAACCCACAGAGCACTCCTAGGCACATACCCACCCTGCTGAGTTGTTTGTCTGTAAATAACAGGAGAGATCTGCATCAACAGGTGTCCCTGACTCATTTAAGGTAGGTGAGGACCCATAGCAACCCTCTACCAACCTCCAATCAGCATGAGACAGGGAAAATACCTGGCATGCCAGATGACCCTCCCTGTGTAGTTTTATGGTGGTTGATAACTTGTTGGGAAACCATGTAGTTCAGCATGTTCACCCCTGGGCCTAAACCAATCAATGCAAAGGAATCCCCCTCTTGTACTAACCAATCACCCCTACCCAACTTGTTCCCGCCATTGAATGTGCTTATCAATGTTAAGAATTTTTGTTTGATTTTCCCGCGGTGTGTGATGATTTGCTGTGTGATGTTGTGATGCATAGAGTATCTCCCCAAATCCTACAAAATCTCACTGAACAAAGGGCCGGAACTCACTCCCTTGGACCCCTGTGTTGGAAATGGTTGTGAGTCCAGACTCGAGCTTGCAATAAAGACTCTTGTGTGATTGCATCGGATTCAGCTCCTGAAGATCTATTGGGGTCCCACGAATCTGGCATTACAATTTAAAATTAAAAACAGCCCGGACTCCCTGCCAAGCCTATAATCCCAGTGACTGGGGAAAACGAGGCAGGTGGATTACAAATTTGAGGTTATCCTAAGCAATTTGGCAAGACCCTGAGCTACTTAGTGAGACCCCGTCTCAAAATAAAAAAAAATTAAAGTGTTTCCGGTGGTAAAGCACTCATGGGTTCAATCTCCAGTACCAAAAAAAAAAAAAAAGAAAAGGAAGAAAAAAAAGGAAGAAATGAATTAAAAACTAAATATATCCTAGTGAGTAGGATATATATATTCTCTAAAGAGAATGTGTAAGTAAGGCTTGTATGCAGTAAGAGCTTAATAGCTTTCTGTTATTTGCATTTGTTTTTTCAATTCAGTTCTTGACAGTAATTGAATTTGGGCCTTGGGTAAGATGCTCTACTTTTGCAGAGGAGACTTTTGTGGCCAATGAATGATCACAGAAAATTGAAATTCACAAATAGTTCATATCCACTTCTTCTTACTTAGATGGGGATGCAGATTAAGGGATAGTAACAGTCCCACCAATTCTGATATCTACTGTTAGGTCAATGGCAGTGACTTAGAACAAAGCAGCCCCCATGGAAAAGAAACATCAATCAGGCGCTGAAAGAAATGCCTGTCAATCGGCAGGATCTCCTGACTAATGCCTGTCAATCAGCAGAACCCCTTGCCAGGCCTGGCGTTCAGCCAACTCCCCTGACCAACGGGTCAAGGGACTCTAAAAACACCTTATCCTGTCCCAAGCCCTTCCCTTCCTGCTGTAGCCCCATAAAAGTTCAGTCCGGTCAAGCTTCCACACCGTTTCTCTTCAGACCCTTCTCTTGTCCACTCTGTTGGTCTGATCCAGTTCCGCCCAGGAGTGAGTCTCAATAAAGCCTCCTTCAGCAGCCTTTTTAAATCTGCCTCCTTTGGTTGCTGCCTGCCTTGCCTGATCTTAACATCTACATTTTAATTTTTTAATATCTTTGTCAACTTTTTCATATACTCAAGTTTTAAAAGTACAAAGTCATATTGAGAGAATAGTTTCCAAAGTTTTTTTCCACATATTTTATCTCATTTAATTTTCAAAAGCCTCCTAGAAAGTAGAGAAATTTATTTATATCCCTGCTTTATAAAGGAATCAATCAGTGAAATGACTTTTAAAAAATTTCACAGTAAGTAAAAGCAAAAATGGGGTTAGATGCATGGTTAGTGATGGTCAAATATTTTTGACTCATACCTACAGGAAGAAATTACATTTTATGTGGTGATCAAGTATATTTATGCATGTTTGCTTTCATTTACATTGACTTTCATACATACTGAGGTTTAGGCTTTTCTATTTCCTATTTCATTCTATTGAAAAAATTGGCCATGCATGGTGGCTCATGCCTGTAATCCTAGTGGCTCAGGAGGCTGAGGCAGGGGGATCCTGAGTTCAAAGCCAGCCTCAGCAATTTAGTGAGGCCCTGAGCAACTCAGTGAGACTCTATCTCTAAATAAAATACAAAAAGGTCTGGAGATGTGACTCAGTAGTTGATTTCCCTGAGTTCAATTCCTGGTACCAAAAAAATAAATAAGTAAAATAAAATTGTATTAGCTGGGCATGGTGGTACATGCCTGTAATCCCAGCTACTCTGAAGGCTGAGGCAGGAGGATTGCAAGTTCTTGAAATAAAATAAAAGATCTGGTGGTGTAGCTCAGTGGTAGAGCACTTACCTAGCATATGTAAGACCCTGGATTCAATCCCCAACACTGCCAACAAACAATTTAAAAACTGTATTAAAAAGCACCAGGGAAGTTTTAACCCACTAGGTTTACCAAGGTTTCCTTGGTTTTGGGAAGAACCCAGCGTATGAAAGAAGTCATACCTGAATCTATATGTGTATGTAACTTATGCTCTGAACAGTTTCCTAGTTTGTAGAATTGAAAGATTACTGGGTTACCTACAGGATTCCCATGAAGCTCAAATTGTTAGGGGACAGACAAATTAGGATGGTGGAAACACAAGGTTAAGAGAATAATTCTATAAAATGGGCCCATTATGCTAACCCCAATATGCTTTCTTTGCCAAAAAACAATTTACCTGCTGCCTTGCCTGGCCTAAGTGAACAGGATATGCCACATTGCTCAGCAAATTACCTGGTATTCTGCAAGGAAATAACATTGTGAATGTGTAACTAATGTGATTCTGCAATTTGTATTTGGGGTAAAAATGGAAGTGCATAACTCACTTGAATCAAATGTATGAAAGATGAAAATAATAAAATAAAATAAAAAAATAAAGGCAGGAAATAACCTTGATAAAGTAACAGTGGTCCACTTCATCTTTTGAATATAGTTCTGAGGCTCATTTTTAAAAGGGACATGTTTTCCTTCTCCTTTTCTCTCTCTCCCGCTCCCTAACCTAGGGGTAAGGAACAAGATTACCCTGAGTTATCCGTGCTCCTCTGGAAGGAGATATCTGCCAGAGGATCTAGGAAGTGAATATCTCCCAAATTAACAAGTGAATCCTAACACATCATCAGGGTGCTCAGGGACCCCACTGTCAGGGCAAGCCTGGAATGTAGCCTTTGAAGAGCTCCTGATGTCAGTCAGCAGGACCCCTGGCCAGTCCTGGGGTTCAGCAGCTCCCCTGACCAACTCCAACTGGACAAGGGACTCTAAAAACACCTTTTCCTGTCTCAAGCCCTTCACAGGCTCAAGGACAGGAGTCCCCTCTGTTTCTCCTTTGCTAGCAAAGCAATAAAACAATTTTTTCTATCCTCTCAGTAATCATAAGAATAGTTTCCAGGGCTGGGGATGTGGCTCAAGCAGTAGCGCACTCGCCTGGTGTGCTTGCGGCCCGGTTCAATCCTCAGCACCACATACAAACAAAGATGTTGTGTCCGCCGAAAACTAGAAAATAAATATTGAAAAATTCTCTCTCTCTCTCTCTCTCTCTCTCTCTCTCTCTCTCTCTCTCTCTCTCTCTCTGTCCCACTCTCTCTTAAAAAAAAAAAAGAATAGTTTCCATTAAAAACTCTATTATATGAATAAAGAAATAAAGGATTAAGAGAAATTAAGCAAATTATCCAAAGTCATAGTAAAAATGGCAGCAGCGTTGAATTTAAACCTTTCCCTATCTCTCTTTCTCTCCTCCTCCTTCTCCTCCTTCTTCTTCTTTTCTCTCTCTCTCTCTCTCTCTCTCTCTCTCTCTCTCTCTCTCTCAGCTGGGGATCCAATCCAAGGCCTCACATAAACTAGGCAAGTACTCTACCACTGAGCTGTATTCTGGACCCCTGGTCCAGCACTATGGCTTTGGGCTAAGTAATCTTCAATCTCAAACTCCCTTGAAGAGTTGTATCAATATTATAAAATACTAGAACGCATTGTCTTCTCTTTCAGTGCCTTCCTCTCCATAACCAAAGGCAGCTCTGTGGACATTGTGACCCAGTTTTGACAAAGAGTTAAGTAGAAGGGAATTAGATTGTAATGATCTTGGAGATGTACCCCTCAGATTCTCCATCCAGCTGCTGTGGATGTTGATTAGGAGACAGCCTTCAAGTGGTGACCTCTTCTGGGATTGCTTTATTCGTGGAGAACTGCTGCACCTAAGGTAATTGGGAAGCAATTTCTTGAACATGGAGCAAAGGTATAGCTACTGAGAGAGGAGAAAATAGAGGAATTCAAAATAAAAATAATATGAATCTGTAAAATGCAATGAGGCAAAGTTCTTTATTATATGTTAGAACAATGGATGACTTTAGAAACTCATCCAAGAGGAAAATCTCTAGATAGCCAATACTGCTATTTATTCTGAAGAGATTATTCTGTGCCATTACCCCTGTTTTTCTTGGAATGCTTTGCAGCTGTTAGATTATGATTTGTAGGGACTAAATCCAAGTGTTTCCAATTTCTCTATTTAAAATTAAACAAAAGACTCAGGCTCTCTCTATATAATTTTCTCAAACAATCTGTTCTCTACTGCATGTTCTTATCTTGAAGATTATAGCAAATAAAGCACAGTCCCTAGTACATACTCCACTGCAATGTCAAAATGCACAAATTGTCGGGCTGGGGCTGGGGCTCAGTGGCAGAGTACTTACCTAGCATGTGTGAGGCACTGGGTTTGATCCTTATCACCACATACAAAAATAAATAAGATAAGGCATGCTGTCCATCTACAACTACAAAAGAAAAAAAAGAAAGAAAAAGAAAAGAAAAAAGCACGAATTGTCTCACTGAAAAGTAAGTGAAGATCCATTTAGAAATAGTCCTAATTAAATTTATATACTTAATTCAGTAATTAATTTGTTGAAAAAATAATTTTATCAAATTTCTTGGTCTAATTTTTAAATATTGTTTTAATTTAAACATAAAAGTTAAATCTTAATTCATAAAATAGGAGCTGGTGTTGTTGGTTCTCAGGAGAGGCCTGAATTGGGGTCTCAACAAATCAGGTCTGGTCATTTCCCCAAAAAAATCAAAAGGAAAAAGTAATAGTGAAAACCAGGAAAGGAACTTTAATCAATATAGATATTGGGAAAGCAAATGAGATCAAGTGTCTTGGTCCTATATTCTAGTACTGACATGTGCTTTAGGTTTAAATAGAGGAAGAATTGGGGCAGAGCCTGGGAGGTATGTATGATTAAACCACTTGGTCAAACTGTGGTTCTGGTTGATCATTATCTCAGTTCTAGTTCTGCTGCAGCTCCAAGTAGTACTTATTGCTTGAGGAGGCTTTGTTCATTTGTTTCACAGAATGTTTTTTTATCAGTCCTGTGATCCTTGAATTGGGAAATTTGGTTTCCAAGAGATGATTGCTTCTGCTTGGGGAGGGACATTCTCAACCTGAGGTGATTTGCCTGCAAGGCCCCATTGTTCCAGGAAGGTGTAGGGCAATGACTGGAGACTTCTAAGTGTTTCCCCAGTGGCATGGAACAGGATTTTGTAAAAGCTGGCAATTGAGTGTTCCTGCTGATCTTGAAAATATCTCAAGTTACTCTTAATCTTGGTGTCCTTGGTCTTGTAGGGGGATGAGTGGGTTAGGTAAATTTAGGGATAATAAAACTTGTATTAGCATGCCTATGTGCACAGCTGAGCAGGAATATTACCCAAAGATAATAGGAATGTTACCCAAAGGCAGATATGCCAAGCTTTTACTTGTTTTTAGTTACCCATTCTGCAGGCCCAAGTGAAGAGTCAGTGCATTTAGCAAAAGCAGCTTCTAATTCTGTGTTTTAATGGGTCTACCCTAAAACAAAAGAATCAAAGAAAATACTATTATACTGTGGAAAGGCTGAGAATAATTAATTGTTCCTTTTCTTTTTTTCTCCCAAGAGACTCCTTTAGTTAGTGTCTTTATCCCTCCTAACAAAAACTTCTAGAAGCTTACTGTCAATCTGTTTAAGCCATTCAACAAGTGTCAATCCACATTTTTTCCATGCAAGTAGATAAAAAGATATCTCTTTAGTAACCTAAAAGAGCAAAGACATACCAATAAATTACCCATAAAGAGAAAACACAAATATTTGAATAGAAAATAAAGCAAAAGGGTAAAGAGATGAATTCCAATGACTAGGGTTAGAAATAACTTACTGCTGAATTAGATTTGAATTGTGTCCTGAGGGTGGGTAGTGAGAAACCATCCTCTACCTCAGAGCAAAGCCTGTCCAAGGAAGGGGGCATGACCCTTGTCCTTGGAAAGACCCACAGAGCACTCCTAGGCACATACCCACCCTGCTGAGTTGTTTATCTACAAATAACAGGAGAGATCTGCAGCACCAGGTGTCCCTGACTCAGTCAGGCTAGGTGAGGACCCATAGCAACCCCCTAGTAACCACCAATCAGCGTGAGACAGGGAAAATACCTGGGATGCCAGATGACCCTCCCAGTAGTTTATGGTGTTTGATAACATGATGGGAAACCATGTAATTCAGCACGTATTCCCCTCGGCCTAAACCAATCAGTTCAAAGAAATCCCCTTCTTGTACTAACCAATCACCCCTACCCAACTTGTTCCAGCCAGTGAATGTGCTAATCAATGTTAAGAGTTGTTGTTTGATTTTCCCGCGGTGGTGTGTGATGATTTGCTAAGAGATGCTATGATGTATGTGAAGTCCCTGTCTTTCCCAAAGAGTGTATAAAACTATTGCAAACCCTGGATTCAGGGCCTCTCAGCATCACCAGTTGCTGTGTGCGCATGGAGGACCGAGCTAGCTTGCAATAAACATCTCTTTCCTGCTTACATCAATCTTGGCCTCTGGTGGTCTTTTGGGGGTCCCGAATTCAAGCATAACAGTAGGACTCTAAAAGAGTGATGGAGAAGGACATTTCAATCTTGCTTCTAAATCCAACCAAGAGAGAAAAAACTATGCTGTTCCACATAAGTAGAAACTTTATTTTCACAGAACGCCTTCTATTTTTTTCAAGATAATTAAACTTTGAAATCCACTCAATATAATTAAGATTACTTGTTTTATCTACTGCTAAGCCAACTAAAGGAACTTCTGCCCAATTAAAAAAATGCATTGATATTCCAATCTGGCATTTTAAAAATTGCACCTCATCACCTATTAATAAATCAAAGAGTCAGTTTTGTTGTAAAATCAATTTAGAGGATCACACCATCATTTAAAAAGACAACAAATATATTTATAGGATATTTATAGAACATATCATGGTATTGCTTTGGGTAATATTTTGATTTTATATAGGTAGATTGGGTGGGGTGGGGACAGAGAGAGAACATTTTGTACTGTTTACTTGAGAGACAACAAAGCAGTGTTGAGAATAGATTCTGCAGCAGATTGCCTGAAGTTGAGTCCTAGCTCAGCTAATTACTATCTGTGACCTGGGTGCAAATTATATAACTATTTGGTTTTAACTCCTTCAATTATAAAAGGAAGATCATTGTAATTTTTATTGTGCTCATCATGATGATTAAATGAAATATTTATCAAATGTTCAGAGTAGGGCTTGTTACATGGTAAGCTATGCACTTGTGGCTGAGAAACTAATGTGACTCCATTTTTGAGAAACCAGCCTCTACCTCAGACAAAGCCTGTCCAAGGAAAGGGGCGTGACCCTTGTCCTTGGAAAAATCCACAGAGCACTCTTAAGCACATACCCACCCTGCTGAGTTGTTTGTCTGTAAATAACAGGAGAGGTCTGCGGTTCCAGGTGTCCCTGACTCAGTTAGGCTAGGTGAGGACTTAAAGCAACCCCCCTAGCAACCTCCAATCAGCATTAGACAAGGAAAACACCTGGAATGCCAGATGACCCCCCAGTAGTTTATAACATGTTGGAAACCATGTAGTTTAGCACGTACACCCCTTATGGCCTAAACCAATCAGTTCAAAGGAATCACCCTCTGTATTAACCAATCACCCCTACCCAACTTGTTCCCACCATTGAATGTGCTAATCAATGTTAAGAGTTGTTGTTTGATTTTCCTGTGGTATGGAATGATTTGCTGTGTGATGTTGTGATGCATAGAGTATCCCCCAAAAAACCTATAAAATCTCACTGAACAAAGGACCAGGACTCACTCCCTGGGACTGCTGCATTGGAAACGGTGTGAGTGCAGGCTCGAGCTTGCAATAAATACTCTGTGTGATTGCATCGGATTCGATTCGGCTCCTGGAGGTCTATTGGGGTCCCACGAATCTGGCATAACATGACAAAGAGTCAGCAAAAAAAATTGGAAGTTATTATTCTACTCAAATCTGAATTAACCCCAATACTTTAGACTTTAAGAACTGCTTGAGGGCTGGGGTTGTAGCTCAGTGGTGGAACGCTTGCCTAGCATGTGTGAGGCACTGGGTTTGACTCTTAGCACTTCCTAAAAATGTCCATCTACAACTAAAACAAAACAAAAGAACTGCTTGATTATTTATCAATAATAGTTTTAAGTTGAAGGCGAAAGTCTGTGATATATCCTCCACTTTTTTTTCCCTTTGAGAGGGATGATATGTGCAAATATTGTCTATACAAGAAAAGAAAAACATTCCTGGAGGAAGGAAAATAAAATATCCAATTTCCAAAGGAAGGACAGTTCAGGGAAGGAGAATAACTTGCACAAGGAGGTGCTATACACATGGTAGGGCTGGAATTTAGGTCTATGACATTTTTTAAAAGTTTTATTCAGATATAATTTACATACTATAAAATTGATCTGTGTAGAGTATATAATTTAGTGGTTTTTCAGAACATTCTCAGAGTTGTATAATCATTACCACAAATGGATATTAGAACATTTTTATCACCTCAAATAGAAAGCTCATATCCATTAACAATGATTCCCCTCTCTTTCCCAATTCCTCATTCTCAGTCCAAGACAACCACCAGTTTACCTTCTCTGTATATTTGCTTATTCTGAACACATCATACTATGCCATCACATAGTATATTCACTTTTGTGATTGGCTGCTTTCTTTCAGCATAATGTTTTTGAGAACTTGGATACATGCTTCCACATTGCAGGATGTACACTTCCTTTTTTGTCACCAAATAATATTCTAGGATATGGATACATCATATTTGTTTATCTAGGTCATTGAACAATGTTTTCCTGTTTCTATTTTTTGGCTGTTATTAATAATGTTACTATAACATTTGTGGGACTTGGGATGTAGCTCTGTGGCAGAGTGCTTGCCTGGCATGCATAACGACCTGGGTTTAATCCCCACACTATAAAAATAAATAACACTTGGTATACAAGTGAAATTTGAAGTTTGAGAGAAAACTAGTTTAGCACTTCTGCTGGTGGGTTGAGTTTGTATAAACACAGGCCTCTGCAGCCAAGAAAGCCCATTTTAGTGTTAGCAGCTAATCACAGCAGGGGACGCCTGCCCTTTCAACTCTGAGGGTCACAGCTGACAAAGCCAAATTCATCTCCAATACTATCAAGTGGCTTGTTGCAGGTTTTAATGGTTGACCGTGCTCTCCAGTGTTGCAACAGACTCCAGCAGCTCACTGCTGATTTCTTCTTTCTGGATTCTTGTCTTGCGAATTCAAAGAATGAAATCCACAGACAAGGAAGAATGAGTGTAAGAGAGCAGGATTTATTAAAGTGTGAAGAAAATAAACAACTCTCCTAGGGTGAGAGGGGATATAATAGGGGTTGCTACTTGAAAGTGCTAAGTCTAGGGATTTATAAGCACTTGGTCAACGCTACTGGTCCAAATTTATGATAACCTGGTTTTTGAAAGTATCAATGCTGTTGTTTAGCCCTGCACTGTCCATTTGGGTCTGCCCCCACTTCCATTTTTTCACTGCTCATTGGCCCAAGACTGGGCCACCAGGTGACAGATCAGAATGTTCTGACTTGTTTTGGCTCTGGCTCATCTTGCCTCAGGCCTATGCTAGCATGCTGGGCTCAGGCATGGCTCTGACCAGGGCTCACCTCCTGTGCTCCAACAAGCCCGGACCACTTTTCCCCCACTCCACCACTGATTTTAGGAGGGGGATTAGTGTTCTGTCTCTGTGGCTCTGCAGCCCAGCTAGGGAGTCAAGCCACAAAGTTTTTTGTGTGAACATGTAATTTCAGTTTTCTTACCTATATTCCTAGATGTTAAAGTGCAGGTCATATGATACCTTTATGTTTAATTCTGAGGAATTGACAAACTATATACACAGTGAGTGTACTATTTTGTATTCTCATCAGCCAATGTATGATGGTTTCAATTTTTCCATATCCTCACCGATGCTTGTTATTTTCTGTTTTAAAAATAGTATTATGTTCATCTTAGAGAGTATGAAGTGGTATATCATTTTGTGTGTGTGTCTGTGTGTGTGTGTGTGTGTGTTGGTACCAGGAATTGAACTCAGGGGCACTTAACCACTGAGGCACATCCCCAGTCCTATTTTGTATTTATCTAGAGACAGGATGTCACTGAATTGCTTAGTGCCTTGATTTTGCTGAGGCTGGCTTTGAATCCTCCTGTCTCAGCCTCCTGAGCCACTGGGATTACAGGTGTGCACCATTATGCCTGGCTCATTGTTGTTTTGATTTACATCTTCCTAATGACAAATGATGTTGAACATCTTTTCATGTGCTTATTGGTTATTTGTATATTTTTTGAGAAGTGTTGATTCAAGTCCTTTGCCCACTTAAAAAAAATGGACTGTTTTTTAGTTGTTGAGTTTTCAGAGTTTTTTATATTCTCTGGATACTATACCTACTATACCCTTACTGGATATTTATTTTGTGAATAGTTCCTTTCATTTTGTAGGTTAAATTCTTTTTACTTTGTTTATGATTTCTGTTTTAGTCAGCATTTTTTGCTGCTGCGACTAAAGGATCTGACCAGAACAACTATAGAGGAGAAAAAGTTTAAGGGCCACTGAATGAGGCTTTATTGAGATATCACTCCCGGGGGAAGTCGATCAGACCCACAGAGGGGACAGGGGAAGGGTCTGAGGAGAAACCGTGTGGAAGCTCGACTGGACTGGACTTTTATGGGGCTTACTGCAGAAAGGGAAGGGCTTGGGACAGGAAAATGTGTTTTTAGGGTCTCTTGCCCCTTTGGAGTTGGTCAGGGGAGTTGGCTGAACTCCAGGATTGGCCAGGGGGTCCTGATGATTGACAGGCATTATTCAGGAGATCTGGCTGATTGACAGGCATTTCTGCCGGCATCTGATTGATGTTCTTTTCCCTCACGGGCTGCTTTGTTCTAAGTCACAACTAAGTTGCCACCAAGTCACCATCACCGACCTAACACCTCATATCCAAACTATAATAATGTACTTGGTGCACAAAAGTTTTTAATTTTGATGAAGTCTAATTTATCTATGGTTTTCTTTTGATGCTCTGCATTTGGTATCACAGTAGCCTAAAAAGGAAGTTCCATCTGCTTTAACATTTACAAGAAAAGAAATTTTGAAGTAACCAATCTTTTTGTTCAGTTTCTGTTTTCCTTGGTGGTGGTTGGGGGTACGCATACACACTTACATCCTGAGGATTGAATCCAGGGACTCGAACATAAAAAGTACACATCTTACTATTGTGCTATATCCCTATGCCCCTGTTTTTCATCAACAAAGTCAAATTCTTCTGCTCAGCTCATCATAGTGCTTGTTCTGTTTTATAGAATAGGTGTTGAGGTGTTGCCCGATCCAATTCTATAATAACAAATAAAAGACAATTAAGATCTTTAAATTTGTTGTAATTTTGTATTATAATACTGTCTTCATAGATTAGAAAATTGAAGTATAGGGAATTGAAGTAATTTGTCTAATGATCCATGGTTTATAATATGAGAATCTATGATTCTCTAATGCCAAGATCATACTTTTGTAATATTATGCTTTTTTTTTTTTTGCCACAATGATGTCATTGGATTCAAAGAGACTAAAGAGAAGATCCAATTTAAATGGATGTTATATGGCTTCCTTAAGCCAAGCACCCCTCTTGACAGCGAACATTTGAATCTGAAGAAAACATTAATAACAAACAACCTCTCATCCAACTAACCAATGGAAAAAAGCAGAGGTGATCAACAGGTAAATATCCAATAAATTGAGGTGCTGGTCAGTTTCTTCAGGACTTTTCTACTCCCCTTCTAATCTCTCTGCACTCTAAATAACATCAATCCAAGCAGTTAGACTGACCCAGCTTTTGCTATTCTTAGTGTCAATGCTACTGTTAGTGTCAATGTTGACCAGGTAGTCAATAAGACTCACACAGTAGAGGTGTTTACTTTGGACCTTTATTTTGCATCTAAAAAATGATGAGAAAGCCTTTGTTGAAACATAGGCTTGGATGTAAGTTTTCCAAATCACATGCATGTGCTTAAATGATAACTTCCTAGAAAATTGATATAATTTTTTTTTTCTTTTTTGTGGTGCTGGAGATTGAACTTAGGGGCATTGTATTGCCGCAGTCTGGCTGGGCACAAATCACGAGCCACTCACAGCTTTGTAGATTCAAACAGCAATTCTTTATTCCCGATCTCACACCGGCCTTCTACAAACATGTTCTGGGGAAATCCACGTTCTCTGCCCAAATCTACACCTCTACTGGGCTTCTGTCTCCCAAAAATACTGTCTGAATCCCGTGAGAACTCCAGAGGAACTCAGGCAGCAGGATACGCCCTATTCCCAGCAGGAATAACCTTCCTAAACTGGGAACGCCCTAAACCCAGATCCGCCCTGGTCCTTGAGCAAGGTCACTGCAAAATGTCCTATTTCCATGAATCCTTCCACTAAGCAACATGGGGTACGCTGGCAAGGAAATTGTCATACCTAAACTTGGCTAATGGCTCCCAGCATTGTATCACTGAGCTATATCTGCATCTCTTTTTATTTTTAATTTTGAGACAGGTTCTCACTAAGTTTCCCAGAGAGGCCTCAAACTTGTGATCCTTCTGCCTCAGCCTGCTGAGTACCTGGGATTATAGGCATGCAAAATGCTGTGTTTGGCAAAAAGATTTATTAGCATATGATACCACTTCAATAAAATATTAAGGCCTCTGATGAAGAATTTTATTTTGCTTAAGTGATAATGTACTAAGAGCTCTAATAATGAGGTTATCAAATAAATATCAGTATAAATTCTCACATATCACTAATCGGCAACCACAATTTTAGTGTTGTCTATCTCAAAGTGTTTAAAAGATATATATTTTTGCTAAAGCAATCTGATTTATAATACTGTTATTGTTATTAAATATCTTAACAAGATTTATAATGCATTATTAAATAGTATGTTTATTAGCATACACCACTTGGGAAAAATAAGTTTAGAAAATTTAGGCAGAGAATTGCCATTTAACTTATTTCAATGAGTCAGACTGAATGACAGAAAGCAAATATCCAAGGATGACTTCTTGAATTCAGAAAGCCAGTATTGGACACATAGAAACAAAAAAAACAACTAGGCAGAAAGTAAACATTATGTCCTATGATGCAACAAAAATATGTTATAATAGACCAAATAAAGCAACAATGACAACAGATAAGCTATAAAAGAAAATAGAGAAATAATTTATCTAGTTTAATAAACAATGCTTTATCAAAAGGTTAATTCATTAAAGTGCCTGTAGTAAATTATAGTAAACATTTCTGTTCCTAGGAAGCCTCCACTAAGAGACAGTGGAAGAGTGGAGGCAGCTCACTGTAGTTTATAATATTTTATATCAGCATCCACAGAAAGAAATATGTTTTATGCTTCATGAAAGCCAATGCTTATCTGCAACTGCAAAGGTCCTGAAGCAGTTTGTGCCTGGCACTGAGTAAAATGCATGATTCACCTTAAGTCAGAATGACCTGGGCTTCCTGATCCTGCTCTTAACAGCCATTAGACCTAAGACAAAGAATTAATTATTTGTTTCTAGGCTTTAAAAAAATTTAAACTTGTGACCTTTTTGATTAAGAATAAATTTGTTCAAACATAAGGCTTTCCTTTAACATTACTGGAGATAAACCTACAAAAATTAATTATAATTAATGTGTAAGTATGTCTAGGGCTATTAATAATAATAATTAAGCATATTAACACTATAAGCTTATGTTTAAAATTATACAGTGTAAGGGTCTGGCGAAGCGTCGGAGGGAGAGACCACAAGAGACCGGCTCCATGCAATTGGCAGAAGGGGATTTATTGATTCAGCATGCTGAGGCTCCAGGCTCACTCAGGAAAATAGAGCAGCCCAGAGCCCCGAGCAGAGGTCAGGCAGAGCTTAAGTACACTTTTTGGAGAGGGTGGGGGGCTTTGCATACATCAGAACAAATCATCATGAGGCGCAGGAAAATTGAACAACAACTCTGAGACCTGATTAGTACATTCATTGGCGGGAACAGATTGGACAGGGGTGATTGGTCACTTCTAAGCGGGGTACACATTTAAACTGATTGGTTTTAGGTCCTGCGATGCCTACGTGCCAGCTTCACAGAACCCCAGGTTATTAGACAACCAGAGGAGTCAGTGAGAATATTTACTGGGCAGTTCGGGTATTGTCCTAACAGCTACTGGGATTACAGGTTTGGGGGGTAGCAGGGGAACTTTAACAATACTTGGTCTTTTACTTTTTAACCCAAGCCTTGCAGTTAGAAACTTCACAATGTCCGGTCTTTTACACTTTAACTCGGGCTCTGCGGCTTAGAGTCAGCTTAAAAATTTTACCTTTACAACAGAAGAGATCCTGGTAAACCCTCCTTAGGGGAACTCTGGTTTACCCTCTGTTCCATCTTTACCTTCATTTGAGAATCACTTGGACAACCTCACTGAATCTCAGAAGTTTTTTCTTTTGTGGTCTGAGCAACCTAATTAACGTATACAGCCATCTCCTTTCTGGAGAAGTATTTGAAAGAAGCATATCCTTTCTGGGAAGTATGTTGAAAACTCATCTTATTTTGTGATCATGTAATCATACCTCAACAGTAAGTATGATTACAAAATAAAGAAAATAATGCCTTTACTTTAGTCTTTGACTTTTTCATCACAAGTCTTTGTAGTATAAATTATTGGAATTATACATAAAATGTATTTCTTTTAAAAATATATTTTTAGTTGTAGATGGACATAATACCTTTATTTTATTTATTTATGTGTGGTGCCAAGACTCAAACCTAGTGCCTCACACATGCTGGGCAAGTGCTCTGCTACTGAGCTACAATCCCAGCCCTTAAATTTTCTTTCTTTCTTTCTTTCTTTCTTTCTTTCTTTCTTTCTTTCTTTCTTTCTTTCTACTGGGGATTGAATTTGAGGGCACTCAACCACTGAGCCACATCCTCAGCCCTAGTTTGTATTTTATTTTCAGACAGTGTCTCTCTCACTGAGTTGCTTAGGACCTTGAAAGTTGCTGAGGCTGGCTTTGAACTCCTCCTGCCTCAGCCTCTCAAGCCACTGGGACTACAGGCATGCGCCACAGCACCTGGCAAATGTATTTCTTAATAAAGGGTCAGTGAATAACATCTAAATGGTATTTTGGACTGTAACTAAAATTTTATTCCCTAGATTCTTTAAAAATGCAGTACATTTTTTTATTGACCTCAAATATTTAATGTAACCCAGTGCCCTGGGTTAAATACGATGAGACTATATTAACTGAATCAATCAAAGGGGACACAAAGGTTAATAACTTTGAAGAATTCAGCTATAGTTGTGGAGTTTTTCAGAAAACTATGATCTATAAATTTATAAGAAAGAAAACACGTTATAAGGAAATTATCTAAGGTTGTGCTCCAAGAAAAATACTTTCCTGAATGAGTTCATGTCATTAAACAAGAATTGACCAGATATATAGAGATGAAGATTTTATTTTTTTCTGCCTCAAAGGTAAGACTGGAATTTAGATATGGATGTCTTTTCTAAGAAATGCACAATATAGAATGTTCAAACTATTTGATTTGTTTATTTATTTTTTTGCAGTGCTAGGGATTGAACCCAGGGCTTGGAGAATTCCAGGGAAGTACTTTATCACTGAGCTACACCTCTGGCCCCAAAGACCCAATTTTTAATCCAGTATTTGAAGGAGATTGGTTTTCACTCTGTACCAGAACTTAATACTGTTTCCACATTATGTATTTACAATTTTCTTGTTTTTTAGTGAATCAAGCTCAGAGAGAAAGAAGTTCAAAACCTTCCCTATAATCTCCACCTTTGTTTTTAGTCTTTGTTTTTGTTAGGTGCAGGACAGGCTGAGTAAGCTGTCTGCAGGGCATGCCAAACAAAGTTAGCTGCAGGATGACCTGGCCGCTCAAACCCTCTGTCTGGTTCTTTATCAACTATTTGCTTCAAGCCCAAACGCCCAAGCCCCCAGCTCAAGGCTGAACACTCAACCCCCTGCTCAAGGCCGAACACTTAATCCCCCTTGTGCCAATAAGGCAGCTTGCAGACCCAGAGACCTCATTAGATTTGGGCTATAAAAACTCCCTCCTGCCAGGCCCCCCCTCTCTTGCTCTCTCTCTTGCTCTTCTCTCTTGCTCTCTCTGTCTCCTTTGCGCGCATGCCCTCTCCTCCTTCTCTCTCTCTCTCTCTCTCTCTCTCTCTCTCTCTCTCTCCCTCCCTCCCTCCCTCCTTCTCTTTCTCTCTCTTCTCCTCTGTTGCACTGCTGCAATAAAGATCTCTTGGTTGCTCTGAGTGTTGTGGTCACTTTTCTTTCAGTTTTCCTTTTCAAGTCTTCAGTGGGTATACAGATCACTTGATTTACATGAAAATATTCCTCTGCTGGTAGATGAGGCAGTACATAAAAAGGCCCGTAGGGTTAATGCTCCCTGGTTTGTGACCCTGAAAAACCAGCCTCTACCTCAGAGGAAAGCCTGTCCAAGGAAGGGACATCACCTTTGTCCTTGGAAAGACCCACAGAGCACTCCTAGGCACATTCCCACCCTGCTAAGTGGTTTATCTACAAATAACAGGAGAGATCTGCTGCGCCAGGTGTGTGCCTGACTCAGTCAGGCTAGGTGGGGATCCATAGCAACCCCCTAGCAGCCACCAATCAGCATGAGACAGGGAAATACCTGGGATGCCAGATGACTCTCCCAGTAGTTTATGGTGGGAAACCATGTAGTTCAGCATGTACACCCCTCTTGGCTTAAACCAATCAGTTCAAACGAATCCCCCTCTTGTAGTAACCAATCACCCCTCCCCAACTTGTTCCCACCAGTGACTGTGCTAATCATGTGTTAGAGTTGTTATTTGATTTTCCCGTGGTGTGTGATGATTTGCTAAGAGATGCTCTGATGTATGTGGGGGTCCCTGCCTTCTCTAAAGAGTGTATAAAACTGCTGCAAACCCTGGGTCTCTCACCAGTTGCTGTGTGTGCGCGCGGAGGACCGAGCTAGCTCGCAATAAACACCTCTTTGCTGTTCACATCAATCTTGGTCTCTGGTGGTCTTTTGGGGGTCCCAGATTCGAGCATAACAACCCTAGGAATTAGAGTGAATTTGCTTAATCCAGTTCTTTTCCTACTGTTGACTTTATCTCCACTTATCTGAAATAATCCAACACTCTTCTTTCTTTACTATTTTGTTGTCTGTAGTCTTCCAAGTCGCACAGGGGTTTTGTCCCCTTAATTTTCCTGACACTTTAGAGAGCTGCCTGATCCCTTTGTCTTCTGACCTCTACTGTGTGAATTATGAGTCTGTTTACTATTCGATATCTACTTACCAGCAATAACCTTTGAGAGTTCACTGTTTTTCATACACAGTGAAGTTCAGGCCTCTGAGCTCTGCCAGCTCTACTGCTGTTGTGCAATGGTAATGACAGTCACAGGTTAGAGACCAGCATGCAGGCTGACATTTCACTCAGTTTTCTTTAACACCCATCCCTGGGGCTATCTTCATGACCTTGACACCCTCAACCCCTAAACCCTAATCTGAATTTGAAGTCTCTCCCTCTCTCACTATCAGCCCTAACTCTTCAAGTCACACACGAGTGAGCCTATCAGAGCCACTGCTTGACTATCATCATCGATTAAAGGACTCTACCACTTCCTATACCAATCGACTGACTGTTCTTCCCTTCTCTTCTTAGCTTAGATCCTAGGGCTCTTCATTATAATCATTCTAATGCTTGCTCCTTCCACTGGACTCATGGCAAAGATCCAACTGTACTTGAACTCCACCATTTTCTACATTGTGCTGTAGGAAGAAGCCAAGCATTCATGCTATAAACAAACCACCTCAACCATGGTGACTGAATTCACATGGTCAAATTTCATATTAGTGTTCAATATTCCCTGGGGGAAAATTTCCCATGATATCTGGTTTTCTACTTTCTGAAAGAAGATTGTCCTCTTTTGTGGAACTGCCTGGACTCTCTTTCATACCTCACTCTCAGCTGATGGCCTCATGTCCACTGACAAAAGCAGAAGCAATCATGAGAGATGTCCTCATCGTCTAACCACAAGATCCCTCAAACTCGGGGCTGGGATGTGGCTCAAGCGGTCGCGCGCTCGCCTGGCATGCATGTGGCCCAGTTTCCATCCTCAGCACCACATACAAATAAAGATGTTATATCCGCCAAAAACTAAAAAATAAATATTAAAAAAAAAATGGATGGCAAGTTTAAGCACAACCTCAGCAACTTAGTGAGGCATCAGCAAATTAGTGAGACCCTGTCTCAAAACAAAAACTAAAAAGGGCTTGGGATGTAGCTCACTGGTAAAGCATCCCTAGATTCAATCCCCAGCACACACACCAAAAAATTAAAAAAAAAAAAAAATCCCTCAAACTCCTGGTACCTAATCCCAGGCTCTTGTGTCCTTGATTGTTCCTACAAGGACTGTTTCTGCTCCTCCCTCAGGTCAACTCCCCCACTGGGCTCTGGATCTCAAGCCTTCCTATCCCCTAGCCTTTGGCAATTAATATCTCTTCTTTGTGATGGAGTTGATGTTTTCAACAGCAAGTAATTGTCTTCCCTGGAAGACAAGTCCTCCTGTAGAGCCCAAGGGATTGGGTCTGTGACATTTACTGAACCATAAACTATCTGTAGGTGAAGAGATACATTTTTCTCTAACCCCTTAAATTCAGTTTTGGGGCAGGGGCTGTGAATTAAACCAATAAAGATTAAAGGGGGAAAAAAAAGGCAGATTTTTACTCATGCATTTATGGGGTTGCACAGAAAAATGTGATTCAAAGAGGGGGTTACTTCGATGTGATTCTGAAATCTTTGTAATATTTTGAATAAAAAAAATAAAAAAAATAAAAAAAACAAAGAGGGGGTTACTTATCATTTTTATAAGGAAAAGGGAGGAGAGTTGGGCATTTATGGAAAAACAAAAGATTTTTAGGAAAGATAAATGCTCCCTTAGGAAAATGAATGGGTGATATGATAGTTTTGTAACAATCTGTTTAAATGTTGCTGTGGTTTGAATATGTTCCCTCAAAATTCATGTGTTAGAAACTTAATCCCCAAATTCATGTTGATGACATTTAAAGATCAAGACTAACGGAGGTAATTAGGGTTAGAAGAGGTCATGAAGTTGGGGCCCCAGATGGGATCAGTGGCTATTCAAGCGAAGAAAGAGAAGCCTGAGATTACTCACTTCCTGTCTTGCCACATGATGTCTGCCTTGGAATGAAGCATCAAGAAGGCTCTCAGCAGATGCCAGCACCACATGCTTGGACTTCTCAGCCTCTACAACTGTACTATAAGCAATTTCTTCTCTTTAGAAATACCCACTCTGTGGGTATTCTGTTGTAGCAGCAGAAAATGGACTAACCACAGTTGTGGTGTTGACCTCTCTCCAGTGGTAAGAATCAATCTTCCTTGGTTGTACAGCTCCCTGGGAGAGGACTTATTTCACTTGAGTTCATTTGAGAGAGTCTCCTTTTAGGCAGATAATAGAAAAAAAATCCTATTCTTAAATGCCTTCTGCTCAAAAATAATTTTTCTGCCTCAATATCTACTTGGAACCCTTTGTAGTACCTCACCACATCATTCTAGTTGGCGCATACTCTTATCCTCTACCTTTTTGGGGGGAGTGGGTATTGAATTCAGGGACACTGGACCACTAAGCCACATCCCCAGCCCTATTTTGTATTTTATTTAGCGATAGGGTCTCACTGAGTTGCTTTTGCTGAGGCTGGCTTTAAACTCTTGATCCTCCTGCCTCAGCCTCCGGAGCTGCTGGGATTACAGGCATGCACCACCAAGCCTGGTTTATCTCCCTATCCTAAACATGAACTTTGCCTTACTTACACTCTTCTTCACCTACCACTCTTAGTTTATTCCAGGCTTCTCATTATATGTAAAATAAAACACAAACTCCTTGCCCTCCTTCAGAGAGTTCTACATAATGTGGTCTTTTCTTCTTTGCATTTAACCTCATCAGCACATCTATGCTGGAAGTTCAAGATTTTTAGGTTCTCTACCAAATATTCCAATTCCAGCTCTGAGTTCTGATCTTTTCCTATTAGGGGTCAAACTTTGTCCTCAGATACCTAGAGAGCTGTGCATTCAGTCTTCTTTGAATTTCTCCTAGCCCTACAATTAAATCCTTTAGTTCATCTACCATATGGTTTGCATGATGTAAGGTTTTCTTTAAATAGTGCAATGGAATATTTCCAAATTTAATATCATACTTCAAGAAGATAATTGATCTGATTCTGTAATTTTCATTTTTAAGACATCTAAAGTCATTTAAAGTCAATCACCTCTATTTCTCAGCAGAATGATTTCTTCCATACTGTTCAAAAGCCAATGCCGCCAGCATAAGCCAATGCCTTACTTAACACCTGTACTTCATCGCCACACAAGTCTTACTTGTTTTATCACTGCTGCATACCAGTAGTTATCACCACTCAACCAATTGCAGTGAGATTCAGAATCCTATCCTGAATGTCTCATACTTCCCTCACCAATAGTCTTAGCCTAGGTTACCTCAGGAAAACAGAACAGGGAGCTGATGAAGTGATCCCAGGGAAGTGAGTAGGAGAACTACAAAGTGTACAAAAAGGAAAAAATAAAAATCAGTACAAGGATTGTGGTATGGATATAGTCACTGCAGTGGGCAATTGAGACTCATGATTCTGAAGAACCATGTAGTATTCAGAATTTTTCATCTGAAGGATGGAAGAGAAACACCTATATCTACAAGCTTTTGGTCTCCATTGTTCAATTGGTGGCCCCGTAGAGTGTTAACTCCTGGGTAGTACAAGTAGCCTCTGGAACCAGATTGAGTCCTTGTTGATGTATCTTGCAGCGTTGACATTTGAAAGGCACCAGAGCAAAAAGAGAAAGATGTGTTGTTGAGTGGAGGTGCTATGAGTTTACTCCTTGAAAAAACTGGTTGTGGCAGCAATGACTGGGGTAAAATATGGACAAGAGAATGTGGAGTGGAGCACAATGGATGTCTGATACAAGGAGGAAAGTATTGTAAAATGAAGTTCCAAAAGATGCCAGGCTATGCTGGATCTTGTCAGTTATGGTAAAATATTTGAATGTTATTCTAAACTTAACAGGAAAAGGTTTTAAACAATGAAATACTGTAATTGGATAAGTATTTTTTTTAAATGCTCTATTAGCCATGTGGAAAATGCAGCAAAGAGGAAGTACAGAGGCAAATTAGAAAGCTATTTCAGGAGCCCAAGAAAAAGATTCTGGTAGACAGGCATAGGATGATGGTAGTAGAAGGAATATGGAGAGATCATTCTGGTTTAAACCAGATAGGCTTTACTAATGGCTTAGAAATTAGTAAAACCAAGGACTCAGGGATGATTCTTGAGTTTTTTTTAAATAGGAAATATGATATTCATATGATCCAGCAATTCCATTTCTGAGCATATACTAAAAAAAAAAAAAAAAAATTGAGCTAGGCATGGTTGTATGTGCCTCTAGTACCAACTACTCATTAGGATGAGGCAGGAGGATCACATGAATCCAGGAGATCTAGGCTAGCCTGAGAAATATAGCAAGATCCAATTTCAAGGACAATTTTTTTTTAAAAAAGAAGAATTGAATGCAGAGACTCCCAATGATATTCGTATGCCAATATTCATAGTAGCCTTATTCAAAAGAGCCCCAAAAAGGAAACAACTCAGATGCCCATTGATGGATTTACGGATAAACAAAAATGTGTCTACATATACAACAAAGCATACTGAGCTATAAAAGGAAATAACATTCTGATACATACTACAAAATGGATGAAGCATGTTATTTTTTTAAGTGAAATAAGCCATAAAAAGACAAATATTGATTCGACTTATATGAGATATCTTGAATAGTCAAATTCAGAGAGATAGGTGAGTTTTGTTGGATATGGGAATAGTACAGAGTTTCAGTTTGAGAAAATGAAAAATTTCCAAAGATGGAGAGTGGTGATGATTGCACAACAATGTGAATATACTTAATGTCACTGAAATATACACTAAAATGGTTAAAATGGTAATTTTTAAATGTATAATTTACTAAAATAAAAGGAATGTAGTATTGCTTCAACATGGAAGATGCTGTACCCAAACTGTTAACCATGAAAAGCACATATACTCTGTTAGATAGGAGAAATATAAGGTGCAATGCAGGGATGGGAACTCATAACTACGGAAGTTTGCTCAGGTAGCTCTTGTGTTATGCCTTCTACTATACACAGTAGTTTTTATCTGTTGTAAACTCATAGTTCTCAGTTCTTTCTCTAGCTATGAATTCTGTTAAGAGGTCTCTAATGAAATTTTATGGAACTTGCTAAAAAGAACAAAAATTACTGACTTAAAATATGAAAGCCATTTCATATTTTGTTTTTCATTGGCTGTTAAACAAAATAAACTTTATTAATAAATTTCAGTGAAAACTTTGAAGTTTATTTTCAACTGCAAAAACAAATTTTCTGAAATCCCTTTCATGTAACACATAATAACAGTTGCAAAGATTGTCCTTGAAAGAGTTTATCTTGCACAATAACTATCTGAGATAGAGTCAACAAGACCTTCTTTAAAAAAAAAAAAAAAAAAAAAGTCCTGCTAATGGATTATCTTTTGATCTCTGGGAATGTCCTTGATCATGTCTCAGTCCCATCTTAGAGCACTAACAGCATTGATAAAATGCTTGTCACAATACACAGCACACTGAGTTTATTTTTTAGTTCCTGTCTTGCTGAAGCAAGACATATGAAAGATTAGTTAAAATTTACACTGATAACTATTACTTCCAAAGACTACAGAATGTTGCATAGAGAGTGAATTAAAAAAGACTCTCAAAGAACCTGAATATTTTACAGCCCCACTGTAGTCATAATCCTGCAGCTGCACTGACAGATTTCCTAAAGAAGGGAGGGGCATGAAGGAGGGAACTTGATTTTCTGAGCACTTAAATGTGCCAGAAGTGCTCCTAGCAGAACTACATAAGGACTTTTGCTTCTTCTCATTTTATGTCTGAGGACTCCCATTCTTCCTTCAGATCTCAAGTGTTAGTTCTCATGTGGAGCATTGTCACACAAGGCCAAATTTCCCCAACACATATTCTCAGAGCACCATGAACCTCTCAAAACAACATATATCATATTTGCAACTTGGTATTTATTTAGGTGATTTTTTACCAATGTTTATCTCCCCAGTTAACCTGCAGGCTGATGGGGGCTGCCTCAATCCGCCATTGGTGGTGAGTTTTGCTCACCATTACAGCTCAGTATTTACCGCAGTGCTTGCACATATCAGGTGGTTAATAAATAGTGAACAAATACATGGTTAGGAAATTTGGCTTAGAACATATAGACCTAAATTTGAATCTTGGCATAGTACACAGAGTGATGACACCAAAAGATGTGAGGTCCAAATCTCTGGAACCTGAAGTATCACCTAACTTGTAATATTATTATTGAGATGGTGATATTATCATGAATTAACTGGGAAGCCACGTGTCCTTATAAAACAGGTCGAAACATAAAAGGAGGAAGTTAATATGACCACGAAAACAGAAATTGGAGTGATGTGACTATAAGTAATAAATGCTGGCTGGCCTCAGAAGATGGAAGACAAAGAACAGAGCAGATTTTGGCACTGTGGAATCAATTTCAGATTTCCAATCTTCTGAACTGTGAGAGAATGAAGGTATGTTGTTTTAAACTGCAAATCTGTAAGGTGTTGAAGATTTAGCTCAGTGGTAGAGAGCTTGCCTGGCATGTGCAAGGCTCTAGATTTGATCCCCAGTAGTGGGGGGTAAAAAATCAGCTAAACTACAAATCTGTGATAACTTGTTACAGTAATCAAAGAAAATTATTATATCTGGCCCTACAAATTATTAGGTAGGTTGCATAACTTTGGCAAGTTATATATATTTTTAAGTTCTTTGAGTCTTTATTCTCATCTCTAAAGTAAGGGCCAGCATACCAGATATCCTGCTAAATGTGGTAATATGTGTAAAGTATAGAGCAAATAGTAGGGACTGTATTGTAAATGCTTGAAAAGAGTAATTACAATTTTTTTGTTAGATATTTTACAAATCATCATCTTTAATAATTCTCATAGTTCTATGATGTCAAGGACTATATCTCCTCATTTTATAGGTGTGGAGAAGTTAAATAATTTGCTCAAATTACAATTTGCTCAAAATGCAAAATAGCTTAAGTTTAATGTTTTCAAAATGTTTTTTGATGTATTTTTAAATATTCTGAATATCTTATTTGCCTGAGGCACCCCATCCATTGAAATAATGGTTTCAGTGTTTCAGAGGGAAGGTCAGATATGAAATAGAACAAAGACGTGTCTGTCAAATGGGAGTTTTTGAGTCTCTACTACAGGATTAATCTTGAAAGTGAGGCTTTGTCAATTGAGAAAAGATTTCAAAATTCTTTCAGCATGCACTAACAAGAAACAGGACCAGTATATGCGAAGTTTTCCCTGATTGAATGAACATAGACCATATGAAGAAAATCCTTTCCACAAGAAAGAAAGAGGGGGAAGAAAACTGCCTCCGACCCGGTAGATGATGGAAAGAAGGAAGAGATTTATAGCAGTGGAAGCAAGTATTAAGAATCCAATAATTGGACTGTCTGTTCTACTATAGTTTGAATTTTGGATATCCCACAGAGCTTTTGTATTAAAGGCTTGGTCCCCAGCCTGAGGGGTCATGGGAGGGAATACAACCTTTAGGAGGTGGAGCCTCATGAAAGGAAGTTAGGCCATAAGGCATGCTCTCAAAGGATACTGAGATCCTGGTTTTTTTTCCTTTTCCTCTCGCTCTTTTGCATCTGGCCTTTAGGTGAACAGGTTGTTTCACCATGTTCTCCCTGCCATAATGGGCTGCCTCCCTACAGGACCCAAAGTGGTGGGACCACCCAAATATGGACTGAAACTTTTGAAACCATGAGCCAAAATAAATCTTTTCTCCTTATAACTTGATTTATCCCAGTTATTTGTTACACTAGCAGAAAATTGAGTAACACATCCCATCCTGATGATGCTGTTTATACTTTTATAATACTTACTTCTCTATGTTGTGAAGAATAAAGTGGAGTTTTAATGGCTTCTCATTTTTCTTGGATAACTCTGTGTTACCATGATCTGTAGGGCCTTGTATGGTTAGCTCTTATATCAGGACTTTTCTATAAAACAAACACAATCTTATTCACTTAGTCAAGTTGGAGTTTATTTTCTTCAGTTTGGCAGCAGAATGTTCAGGGATAGTGCTCCTACTTGTGAAAATCATAAAAGACTCAGGTTCCTTCTTGGATACTGCCATCCCACACTGTGTGACTTTTGTCATTATGGTCTTAAGGCAGTTGCTTCTTCTCTAGGATATCTGCCCTCCTTTCAAGCAGGAATAAAAGATGGAGGTGAAACAGGAAAGGGCAAATGGTGCTTGCTAAAGGAGTCAGTGCCTCTTCATGAGGAAAACAGTATCCTTCCCAAAAGAACCACACAGTAGACTTTCACTCTGATCTCATTGAACAGAAAGGATCATATGGTCCCTTGAGCTACAGGGAACATATGGAAGTTAAATTTTGAAATAAACCATTTTCTACATGTAACTTAGAAAAAAGAAAACGTGTTGGAAAGCATCCAGAAGTGTCTATGCACTGGCCCACTCTCCAGCTGCCTTGCAGATTATCATTCCCCTAGATTATATGCTTTACTATGCTGGCCTTTCTGTTTCCTGATTATGGTCAAACTTTTGTACCTCAGGGATGTATTCAATCTGTAATCCTCTCTTCCTGGAATGCTCTTTTGCCAGCATTTCCAAGGTTGGCACCCTCATGTCCTTAGGTCTCTGTTCAACTGTGACCTTTTCAGAAAAGTCTTTGATACCTCTACCCTGAAATTGAAAATGGTCACCTCTGCCTTGCTAATTATCTTCCATAACAAGTTATCTATTTCCTTTTTAGTATTTTTTATAGTACTTTCACTATCCTGGAATTGGAATTTCCAATTCATTTACTTGTTTATTATTTCCCTCTCTCAGAAAGTAAACTTCTTGGAATAGGACCTCATCCAACTGTTGGGTTCAGCACTAATCAGTGCTTAGGAAAGCTTGCAGTAAGACAAGAATTCCAAAGACTGTGATAATAAAGGAAATAGGGGAAGCTGGCCATTGGGAAGTGCTCTTATCTCTAATCTTTAGGTGGGCATCAAAGCAGAGTGACCTTGGTTGGAAAATAAAGGAATGTGCTCATAAAACATCTGAGGAACTCTACCTGCACAGTGGGCATGCAGCCAGTCCTACATATTCCCCCTGCTTGTAGGCATGGTTCAGCCCTCTATATTATCTTAGCCTGCTGTCCCCAGAATTGCACGAGTAATAAAATGTCTAAAACTTCCCAGCTTCCCTGTTGAGTCCTCCTAGTTCTTTCATCCTCCTTTCCCTCTCCTTCTCTCTCTCTCTGCCCACCCCCCTCCTGCCTTTCTTTCTTTCTGTACCAGGCACTTAACCACTGAACCACATCCCCAGCTCTTCCAGCCCTTTTTATCTTTTATTTTGAGACAGGGCCTTGCTAAGTTGCTTAAGGACTCGCTAAGTTGCTGAGACTCTCTTTGAATCTGGAATCTTCCTGCCTTAGCCTCCCAAGTTGCTAGGACTACAAGTGTGAACCACTGTACCAAGCTCCAACTTCTTTCTTTGGGATTAGTAAAACTACTAATGCTGGGACATTTTCAGCTCTGGGACTGAATTGGCAGAGTCAGTGGGGTCCCAAAAGAGAATGTGTTTCCCAGAGTTGGGAAAGGGCATGGGTCTGTGGGGGAAATCTCTGACTGGCCATAAGCCTCCATGTAGTTTGAGGTGGCTTCCCATTGGAGGGGTGGGGACTACCATGTGAGTATAGGGATGCTCTGAAAACACAAAGAGAGGTGCCACAAATATGGGAAGCAGCACCTAAAGTAGTCACAGAAAAGCAAAAGAAATTCAAGGTAATCATGGGAAAGTGAAAGGAATCCAACAGTGCTACTCCCTTGGTGGCAAAGTCCCTGCTGTGTGAATTAAAGTGAGACACAGACTGGGAGTCAGTCACGCAGGTTTAACCCTGTAGAGTAGAAAGAGAGGCCTGTTTAGCACAGGTTGACAGCAAAGATAAGCTGTTGCAGTCATAGAATCTGCAGGTAAGTGTCTACAGGTCATAACTTGCCTTTATGCCACAGGAAGGCAGGAGTGACTAGAGAAAACTGGGACCCCAGATGTAGGACCCACTCAGGGAGTCCACTAGTGCCAGAGACTCAGAAATTGAAGTGGAGAATGAAGATAAAATAGCAGGAAGCAGTGATGGTCCAAAACTTAAAGAACCAGCAGGAGTGGCCTGAAGTGGCTGATCCAGTCTGCTCCCCATTCCAGAAAGAGATTTACCTACCGCCATGAAACTGTACACTCAGGCAGAGCCAGCAGAACTGGGGTCCAAGTTCAGGTAGAAAACAAAAGCAAGTATACTTGCATGGCTACTCCACTTGTGCAACAGAGAAGCAGACGGGATTATAGTGAATGGTATGTAGTTGTCTAAAATGGCTTACGCTGCTTTATGTCAGCAGCTTTACACCAATGCCACTGATAAAAGTGTAGGGTCATTACTAGCTCAGCTGCCTCTTGCCACTTGCAATACATGTTTAAATTTTGGAGATATCCCTATGCCTAGAGGCATCTGGGCCTCTATGGAGGAGCTACAGAGCTATCTGTGGGAACTGGGAATGAAACATGTTATTTATGTGAGGTCTTTTCCAGGACCAGCAGTATGACTTTTACTGTCAGGATGAGGGATGCAGTGTCACACACAGCCCCTCCATCCATTTGGGGTGTCTTAGGGCAACTCCTCCAGCAGGTAACACAACTGATAACAGATCTAAGGGGAAAAGGAAGTTGCAGCAGAAAACAGGAGTCTAGAAGAATCTCTTTAAGTCTATAGTAAACAGATACGGGTGAACTTAATACTAGCAAGAGTAGATGAAAGGAAAATAGATAAACAATCTAAGGCAACCCTGGTATGCTTGTGGAAAGTAATGACCAAAGGACAAGAGATTTCAGTCATTATCTCTCAATGAGAAAAATGAAGATGTCAGAAAGTCAGAATGGACTTCAACTCAAAAAAGAGAAAAAGAGAAGCCTCTTCTATTAGGAGGTGTAATGAAAGCAGAGACCACAACTTTCCCTGGGGAGTCTTTGAGTCCTTGGGTGTGGGAGAACTAGGGGAAAAGTGAAGGTTTTTGGGTCTGAGCCATGTCTCTGGATGGGAGGCCATATGTAGAATTGGTAGTACATTGGTCTTCAAAGAATATTCAGAGAGTAACAGCACTGGTGGACACAGGAGCTGAATGTGTATTGATATATAGTAATCCTGACAAAGTCTCAGGCAGGTTAACTGCTCTTGACCAATACGTTGGAAAACAGTGAGAGCTGAGCTATAACCTTGACACCAAGGCTTAGATGCTTGCCTTCCACTGCAGCATGGAGCATGATGATGGGGTTGGGTTCTTTATCTCATGAATTTGAAGAATAAAATCCATGGACACAAGGGTGAGAGCAAAGTACAGGATTTATTGGGGTAATAGAAAGAAAGCAGAGCTCTCAAAGAGGGAGGGGTCCCAAGAGAGGGATACCAAAGAGTAGCTATTGTCTTGGAGTGTATATAGATCTACAGGGTTAAGGAAGTCAGCCTCCTGCCCAATCCTGGGTAAGCCATTCAGTGTCCAAGAGGTATTCATGCAATCCAATCAAAATATCAACTGGGCATTTTTTCTTTTTGGAGAGGCATGAATTCTAGTCACATATGTCCTGATTTTTAAATGAACTTTTTGTACATTTCTTAGCAAATATTTGCAGGTACTGTTTGTGCTCTTATTGCCCAGGAAGTTAACCAGTAGCCGATTTCCCTATCTGCCCAGCCTTAACTCTTCCTCCTGATGTCATCACCCTACCCTTTGTTCATAGATTGCATTGGTGAATATTTAATAGGTATTGATATATTGTGGGGTAAATGCCTACAAACTATCATAGGGGAATTCTGTTTGCATTGTGAGGTGATTAAGCATGCATCCACTATAAAGCCAACATTAAGAGGGCTTGCTAAACACCCCCTATTTTTGCCTGTACCCTGCTGAATTGTTGCCCCCTCAAACTATATCTACATGTTGGCCCCCAAGAGATAATGGACACTATATGTAAATTGGCTAAAGTAAACACAATTTTTCCAAACCACAGTCCTTTTAAATTTCCTTCATAAACAGTAAGAAACTGTACGTGACAGAACTTAGTATGTGACAGTGGAGTACAGGGAATTAAATAATGTGATCCACTCACATTATGCAGCCATTGCCAATGTAGCCACCATTCTAGAAGGGAATTTATCATTGTGTATTAGACCTTGCTAATGCCTTCTTTGGAATAGATGAAGTGTCTGAGGGTCAAGACTCATTTGTCTTCATGGGAGAGGATGGATAATGGATGTTTACAATCTTACCTGGAGTATGTCTCCATCACATCATCTTATGCCATGATATGGTAAAAAACCTGCTGCCGACATGAATTGGTAAAAATGTTTATATAATTATCACATCAGATTTTCTTGCAGTGCTCACCAAGGATACTCCCGTGATTTTGCCTCATTTGCAAAGAAGAGAGTAGACTGTGAACTCTGACAAAGTGCAGGGTCATGGATTATTAGTGAAATTCTTGGGCTTTGTTTGGTCAGGTAAGACAAAGGTTATATCTCAGGCTATGATAGATAAAATTTAGGTGTTTCCACTTTTCAAATACAGTAAAGCAAATGCAAAAATTTGTGGGGTTACTAGGTTATTGGAGGAGTTTCATCCTTCATCTGGCTCAGTTATTACTACAATTCTATAATTTGTTTAGAAGGGGTACAGGAACTGTTCTGACTGGCATACTGAGGCATTTGTTTAATCAAGCCAAACCAATAGTCAAGCAGGCACAAGCCCTTGGACACTAGACATGGAAACCTGCTGTGCTTACCACCCATGTCACTCCAGATGGCTTTTGATGAGGCTTATGGCAGTGGATTAAGGGACATACGACACCCATGGGATGTTGGTCACAGTATGGAAGTAGGTAGAGGAATGCTAAAATTGTTAGAAAAACAACAGTGTGCTACTTGTGCTGCCTTCTTAGCCATGGAGCCCATCACTAGCCATGGTTGTGACCGCCTATCTAGGTGTAACAGGAGTTCACTTGCTGCTCTGCCACTGTGGCTTATTTTAAAACTGATGTTTTCCCCCCTTTTCTCTTCTCCCACTCCACCTTCCTAACCTTTGGGGAAACAAGGCCATCTTAGGTCATGCTACCTGTCTTTGAATACACATGCCAGAGGAATAAAGTTATTCAGGCCTTGGGACTGACCTAAGAAACTGCTCTCTCTCAGGGTCATAAGTGAATTATGGTCCCTGACAAGGTTGAACTGGAATTTTTTGGCCTTTGAATCACCTTTATAAAAGCCTTCTGTTCCCCCTGACAAGCAGATACACAACTTCTAGGACAGGAGTCCCCTGTGTTTCTCCTTTGCTAGCAAAGAAATGAAACTTGTTTTTCCTTTTTTTCTCAAATGCTTAAGTCTTGATTTAGCCTCCCACGTGGCTCAGGTTCTTTTTTTTTTTTTTTTGTACTGGGGATGGAACCCTGGGGTACTCAACCACTGAGACACACATCCTCAGCCATTTTTTAATATTTTATTTCGAGACAGGGTCTCACTGAGTTAGAGCCTTGCTTCATCAGTGATTGTCTTCATCACTGGATTGGCATTGAGGACAAGGACTAAGCTTTTGGTAACAAGTGAATGGCTACATCAAATGGCCAAGGTTCCATAATTGGGGCAGCTCAGACAGTAACCACTAGGAAATATTGCAAATACCTTTGACAGCAAGGAATAGACAACACTTTGCCTCTCAGCTTAGAACTTCAACAGTTCCTGGGACCCATCACATATGTAGAATAACAGGATGAAACATTATAAGACACACCTTTACTCCCTTCACCCATACAAGAAGGTCATTCTCCAACATCAGAGCAAGCCTAGTATACTGATGGATCAGCAAAAGGAAACGCCCAGAGTGGACAGCTATAGCCTCTCATCCAGTGACTGATATTGTGGATTGATGAAGGAAATTGATTGATTGATGACAAGGAAACAGCAACCAGTGGGCTGAATTGTAAGTGATATGGATGTCTATTGTTCACCAAAGTGGGCCATTAGCTATCTTTACAGATAGTAAGGACATATTCAGAGGACTTAACAATGTGATTGCCTCAGTGGCAACAACAGTGGATGATAAATGGCAGATATGAGAAGAAATTTGGTGTTGTGCTCAAACCAAAATTGTTACAATGTACCATGTAATTGCCATTGTTCTCTCTGATTTACAGGAAATGATGAGGCTGACTAACTGGCAATGATAAATGACTAGAGCAAACCCCAGCAGGAGAAATTGCCTCTTGGCTAAATCATAGATTAAAGAATGCAGGTTGGAAGATTATGTGGGTAGCTGTGACATACCCATAAAGATGTATGATGTTGTCGCTGCAGCTAGAAACTGTCTTCCTGTGGTCTGTTATCACTATCCACAACAACTGAATGCTACCAAGTGGTATATCAAGTGAGGTGATGTCCCTCTTCAGAAATGGCAGATAGACTACATTGGCCCTCTCCCATTATCAGAAAGGGCCAAATATGCATTAACTTGTGTGGCCACTGTAACAGACTTGGTGTAGTCTTCCACAGCAAAAAAAGCCAATCAAAAGGCAATTATTAAGGGATTGACCTGGTTGACTGCCGTGTGTAGCATACCACAGGAATTAACAATGACCAAGGAGCTCATTTCACAGGTCAAGACATACAGCAATGGGTTCAAGACTGGGGACATACTATGAATTTTCCACCTGCCATGCAATCCAACAGGAGCTGTATTAACTGAAACAATGAATGGCCTGCTGAAACAAGCCATAAGGACTGAGAATGACTCTATGCGGGGCTGGGTTTTCCTTATGAGAAACCCAGACATCAGCTGCCTGCAGCTGTTTCTATGTTATCTTGCCCATGGCTGCCAGGGTTGGGGTTACAGATAAAGTGCACATCCACTAAACATTTTCTTAAACTGGCCTGAGCACAAGTAACAATTTACCATTGCTGGCTCTTCAAGATATTAGCTGGGAGACAAGGAGCATTAGTTGGCCATGGACTGTATAAGTAACCACCTCCAGTGGTTTGCCTTCTGGTTCCTTGTAGGGAGGAAGAATGGCTAAATGAAAAGTAAAACCTACAATATTGGGACCCTGGCACTCACAAGTACAGGCGATGATACTCTTGGCATTATCACCTGAGGAAAAAAAATTGGGGGGGGGGAGAGTTACTGGGGATTGAACTAAGGAGCACTTGACCACTGAGCTACATCCCCAGCCCTGTTCAGTATTTTATTTAGAGACAGGGTCTCACTGAGTTGCCTAGTTCCTCACTGTTGCTGAGGCTGGCTTTGAACTTGTGATTCTCCTGTCTCAGCCTCCCTAGGCACCACTGTGCCTGGCCTGAGGAAAATTTTGTATCAGTTTATGGCAGTTATATATTCCAGAGTTGTCTTGTTCCTTCTATACCCCTCAAGTGCAAACAGGTTGATATGGTACATTTGCCCTGTAGGCTAATTTATGGACAAAGCTGTAAGGACCATACAGTAAAGATCATATAATAGCCTATATATTGCCTCATGGAGTTGCTTTGCTATTATTGGTGTATATTAAACATTTGTCATATTCTCCACAGGTTAACAACAAGGTTGCTAAACAATAGGTTTAAACAACTGCTTAACAATAAACCTATAAACAACAGGTTTATTCCTGGACTGAGTAATGGAAGTTGCACATCATGCTAACCAGAATAACTGTTGGATCTGCTCAGAACTCTGACTTCACACAAGAACTTCCCTGGATATCTTAATCTGGAAATGAGATGGAATAGACTTGGCTGACACTGACTAGACTGCCTGCAAAAATGGCCTTCATATGATTACGCTAAAGAGAAAAACATTTGCTTTGATTGGAGACATTAAATTTCTCTCAAGTACCTGGGTATACTTACATATGGAATGGACTTTTATATGAGTTAGCAATTCAGGTTAGAGTTAAAAAGTAAACTTTCCTTTGCATCACCCTGTAGGGTCATGATAAAAAGACTGCAGGTTTTATGCCTCCATGTCTGTGTGAGAAAACAGTCAACTCACCCATTATCCCTTGTTACTCATGGGGCTTTTCCCCTGCCATGGGATGAACTGTGTATATGTGGGCTCTATGGATGGCCTTACCTACCTTACCACTGGACAGGACACACACCTAGTAAATGGAGTAGCATAAAGGCCCTGCCATGCCATCTGGTGGTTTTAATCATTAGATTACCTTTCCCCACAAACTACAATGATCGATGTAGAAGTTTAAGTCTTGATTTAGCCTCCCACACTGCTCAGGTTTTTTTTTTTTTTTTTTTTTGGTACTGGGTATGGAACCCTGGGGCACTCAACCACAGAGCCACATCCCCAGCCCCCCCCCCCCACACTTTTTTTGTATTTTATTTAGAGACAGGGTCTCACTGAGTTAGGGCCTTGCTAAGTTGCTGAGGCTGGCTTTGAACTCGAAATCCTCCTGTCTCAGTCTCCTGATCTGCTGGGATTACATGTGTGTGCCATAGCACCTGGTGCTCTCATTCTTTTTTTTTTTTAATTTTTTTTAATATTTATTTTTTAGTTATAGGTGGATGCAATATCTTTGTTTTATTTTTATGTGGTGTTGAGGATCGAACCCAGTGCTTCACGCATGGTAGGTGAGCACTCTACCTCTGAGCCACAACCCCAGCCTCTCATTCTTAATAAGACTAAACATGCCATAATTTGATAACTGAGGAAACTACTAGGATAAGAAAGGAAGTTTTACAAAATAAGATGGTGTTGATCTTGTGGCTGCCCAAAGTTTTGTATGTGCAGCCTTAGGGACAGAATGCTGCGTGTATACATCTGATAATGGACATAATTACACTTAAACCCATGTGTCTAAACAAATTAAAGCCATCTTAAGTACCTTAGCATGTTTGCTGATAGGTTCTTGCTCTTTGTACTGCTATTTTAAAATATAGATGCAATTTACCTCTGGATCCCTGCCCCAAGGGATTTTTTGAACACATAAAACAATATTAGATTGTGAGAGATATGAAGGGGCTTCTGAGGCACTGAAGGGGTGGAATATTGGATTAAATTCTAATCAATGCCTGGGAAAGCTTGTAGTAAGAGAAGACCTCCAAAGAATGTGATGATGAAAGAAATGGAGAGGGGAAGCTGGCCACTTCCTTTATCTTCCATCTTTAGAAGAGGACCTGAACGGAATGACACTTATTGTATGCTAAAGAAATATACTCATAAAACAACTGAGAAATTCACCTGTACAGTGGGCATGCAACTTATCCCATATATTCCCCCTGTTTGTAGGTGTGGTGTGTACAGTTTGTTGCCATGAAAAGTATGAGTAGTAAAATGTGCAAAACCTCCCTTTTGAGTCATCCAAGTTCTTTCTTTGGGATCAGTAAACAGTGCACTGGGATAATTGCATCCCTGGGCTGAATACCATCTTGTTCACAACTGTACTCCCGGCACACAGGACAGTGCTTGGTAAATAGTAAGCATATACTCAGTAAACATTTGTGGCATAATTTAATAATGGAAAAAGGGGGGATAAGATTCTTTTGTTTTGAAAATTTTTATTAGTTATTGATGGACCTTTATTAATTTATTAGTTTATATGTGGTGCTGAGAATCAAACCTAGTACCTCACATATGCTAAGCAAGCACTCTACCACTGAACCACAACCCTAGCCCCTGGGATAAGACTCTTAATCATTCTTTTTTAAACATACATATCAATTTCAATAATCAGATACATGACTCTTCTACTTAAAAGAATTCATTGCTCAGTGTCTCTTGCCTGTCTTACTATTTTAAGATGCTTCTGCCCTTAAAGCTGATATGGTTTCAAAATTAAGAAGAAAATAAAAGCTCTCATTTTCTTATGTTCTGATAATAGCTACTTAATTAGTTTTGGGTGTTGGTAAGTCGATGAGAAGGTGTTTAGGTTCTGCCCAAGAGTAAGCTGCAGCATGTGCACTCACTACACTCTTGCAGGCAGGGAATACACATCTCTGAAGAGAGGAACCCAGGAGACCTGAGGTCTGAGCCCATTGTGGTTCAATTTCAGTGCCACAGAATTGGATTTGTTTGCTTATAGTGTGGTTATTTAAAATAGGTCCATTCCAGCCTCTTGTCAAGGAATGTGGAGTTAAAAGACTAGGGTTTGAGGGGCTTCCTATGAGACCTTCGTTTTGTTGCTCCCGTCGATGAGAGGCATTCTGAGTCACTGCCTTACTCCTTTTCTCCCTAGTGACTAATTTATCAGTAGACTTTTGATGAGCTGAACTTCAGAAACAAAGCCTGCCCAACATGTTTCTGGTTGAAGTAGTGATTAATGGCTGCTGAAAACATTGAAAGCAAATCTTATCTGAGCAAAGAAAGCCAAGTACTGGTATTTTATTTATTTAAAACAGGTTTTCCCTATGTTGCCCAGGCTATCCTGGAACTCCTGGGACTACAGGTACATCACTGCCATAACTGGCTTGATATTTATCTTTGAAGTGCACATTTTAATAAAAGTACTTCACTACATGAAGGAGTTGTCAATAATAAACAAAGATGGCACTAAAATGTTAAGGCAAGATTTTATTAGTATTTTTTCCAAAACAAAGAGAGTACAGTATGAACTGAACTCTATTTCCCTGAAACAAAAGGTGGGAGATGTTTTAAATGCTGTTGTGTTATAAAGGAAAGGCACTGCAGGCTCTAAAGTGTGTGTGTGTGTGTGTGTGTGTGTACACGTGTGTGTGTGTGTGTGTGTGTGTGTGTGTGTGTGGCGCATGACAGAGGGGAAACAAATTTCTATCTTAACCACAGGAGACAGTGGTGCAAATTGAAACAGGGCACTTCTCACAAGTATTCAAGATTAGTGTGAGTTATGTTACATTGTTGTAGGGACAAACAAGGCAAGGCACCGAAGATAGCAGGAAACAGTTTTATTTGGCTGCAGCCAGGTTCAGAGGGTACAGCCTTTGCTGTAATTAATCAATCCCCTGAACCCTGAGTTCAGGGAGTTTCAGAGTTTTATACCCAGCAGGTAAGGGGAGGGGCTCAGAAGTTCACAGTCTGCAGAAGTTCACATAAAAGCAGCTTTTTCTTTCACTGTTCTGGGCATGTTAACTCTTCAAGGATAATACCTGAGAAGGGGAGAGCTTCTTCTCCCCTTTCTTTCCTCCCCCTGCCAGCTGTTACCATGGAGCCCATTTGTAACTTATCTTAAAAATTTAGATGTCTCTGTGAAGCCCAGCTCAAGGCCAGAGGCCTTGTTTGCACTTTTCTTCAAAATACATTGGATACATTTGTGAAAAATTAGTAAGGGGGTGTCCAGCACCTGGAGTGCTTTTATCTTCCCGGCCAGTGGCCAAGTAAACAGGGTAACACGAAAATAGGAAGTTTATCTACAATGGACTCTTTTGCTGACAGTCCTAAAATCAGCCATGGTGAAGAGGGCTTTTCTGTGGAGAAAGAGATGGGACTCAAGTCCACAGCAAACAGGGTTGGGTGGTAAGAAAAAAAATTATAATTAAGCTTTCTAAAGTTATAGCTCTGGGGCCATCTGGGAAATTGAGGCAGCATAAAGACCCCTTTCAAACCCTGATTCTTGAGATTAAGTCAGAGGATTTAGACATGTTGCTCACAGTAGCAGGCATGAGTTTCTTGAAGGGATACGAAAAGAGAAAAGCGAAACTCTCAAGGGAGAAAGTGGGTCTTTTCAGATGAGAGGGACAGTGTGCCTCCAGTTTTATTGGGGAGCTAAGAGATGTTTCCAGAGAGTCCCACCCAGGTCCACTTGTTGACTTTTGACTCACAGCAAGCTAGCATGGCAATTTCAAATCCCCACTGCCATGGCAACTCTAGGTCACTTTGACCCATGCTGACAGGTTCTAATGGATTCTTAACCATGAATTCTTACAGATTTTATGGTTAGGAGGAACTACTCTTATCTTCCTGAGTTTTTGGGATCTGGTCTGTAAAAAGGGTTGCAAAAGTCTCCTTCTTCAGGGTAACTTGGGTTCCTCTTGTGGACATTATTTCAGGCCTGCATTTCTCCTGCAGATAACAGGTAGTTTGCTGAGGAATGTAACATATTCTGTCCACTTAAGCTGGGCTTCAAGTAAATTGCTTTTTGGAAAAGACAGTATGTGGGTGGTCAGCACAGTGGGCCCATTTTATAGAATTATTCTCCAAACCTCCTGTTACCACCATTCCCAGTTGTCTGTTCCCTATCAAGAGGAGTTAAGACACCTATCATATGACTGGGTTTTGTCAGGAACAACAGTAAAATTCTACTACCTTTGTGTTCAGGCAGGCATTTCAAGAGGGTCTGGGGTTATCTCAAGTACAAGCCTTTATGCTGCTGGATATCATGAAATATAGAGGGTGATCAAATCTTAGTGCATAGATTTGGTCAGAGTCACTATGTGCCAAGAGTCCTACAGCTTTCAGGAAAAGTGCTGTTTAAAATTTAACTGGCTTTTAAGATAGTCAAAGCTTTACAATGTCTGTGTCTGAACTGTACCCCTTAAATAGTGGATTATGTTTTTAAACATTACGAATTGACATATTAATGAGTTGATGAATATAAAAAATATAAACCAGATCATGAACTGCTTTGGACAACTTGGGTTTCCAACTTGGCTAATATCTGCTTTTCTCGACTTTATTCTCCAGGCTGTGTGCCAACTTTACATCCTGTTTATTCAGCTGCGGGTTTCCAAGGGCCACACCCAGCAAAGCCCTGTGCAATTTACCAACTGGAGGGAAGGACTTGTTAAAGAAGGAAGAGAAACGCCTCCAGGTGCGTGGGCTCCAGGTTTCTTTTCTACTTCTTCTTACAACCACCGATTGTTCAACATATGACTATGAGCGCGTGGTTCTGCATTTCCTTCCTTAGAAAAAAGGGCAGTAAACTTTTCGCAAATCCCTTTCCTTCTTTCCCCTTTTGTCCCCTTCCAGTTCTTCCTTTCTCTCAAGCCACCTTTCCTCTGGCCGTCAGGGTACTTCTGTCCGCCTCGTCGAGCGCCTGCGCCTGCGCAGATCGGGCCGTCGGCGAAGACAGGCGCTGCCAAGTCTGCACGGCCTTTGCTTTGCGACATGGCCGTAAAGCGCCGCCACGCACTTGGGACGTCACGGGTCCCGGTGGCTGTTCTCGGCAGCTGACCCTGGTGTAGTCGGCGGTACTTGCTAGTGGGGATTTCTGTATAGCACTGGGGAAAGCTGCGGTTGGTTATTTGGGGAGAACTTCTAGTCTGTGTGTATTTTTAGATAGATGCAGCTGAAGAACCCGCGGGCTGCCGGGTCCTAGTGCCCGCTAGATACCCGGAGCCGGGATCGGGCAGTGGGGCCGGCGGAGGCTGAGGCCCAAGCTAGGGAATCTAGCTTCCTCGAAGCCGCCCGCCGGGCGCTGATGGCCGGACGCTCCCTGCGAAAGGCTTTAGCCACGGTGTCTCTCTCAGTAGCCTTGGCCTCCGTGACTGTCAGGTCCTCAGGCTGCCGCAATATTCCGGCGTACAGGTATTCACTCCTCCTGGTGCTGACCCCTATCCTGAGACCTTGGTTTGGGGGTGGGAATCAGCTTCCTTTCTGGCGTATTCTGTAGGCTTTACTTATGACCCCGATTTACGCATCCCCGATTTACTTATGACCCCGATTTACGCAAAAACAAAACAAAACAAAAATCTTCAAAATGTATTAGTTTTTTTTTTTTGGGAAAATTAGTTCTGGGATCTTTATTAACCCCTGATTTTGAAATTTGCCGTCCTTTATAAGTCACCAACATTGTGGTCATCAGAGAGTCAAGCACTTGTTTGGGTTCTGTTTCCCCGTGTCATTTTCTTTTCTGGGTAATATTTAAAACATCATGGACATTGGCTGTGTTTTACTAATATAAGTAGTCGTTGTTTTCTCTATATGGGAAGACTGATTGACTTTTGGCTGTTTGTATCTGGCTCCTAGTCTGGAAGTTCAGTGGAGAGTGTGTGAGCTGGTACCAGGTGTACAGACCTGAACCCTTTAACCCTAGAATTTACAGTAGTATAGTTTCCTCAACTTTATTTTCTAGTGTGACTTGTAAAATTATTAAACCTGTTTTTCTCTTGTTTTCTAACACCAGTATTAATGGTAGGGGTCCCAGCTACCTCCCCTGTTTTTTAAACTTTTGACTTTATCCTGGGAATAAATAACTATTGCCAACTTTTGGTTTTCATTTGAATAACTTCCATGGTTATTGTCTCACTGCCCACTTAACAAAGTTTGGGCTTATTGACTTCAAATTTGAAATCTCTTGGCTTCTCTTGTGGGGGTGGTATCTCTCCCTTTTGTATATACTCCTAAATGTAATCTGTTCTACTCTGGCTTTTAGGCCATTATGGTTTCTGGCCATTTGCCGTCTTCCTGAAATTGGTTAAAATCTCTTTACTAGTGGTGTCCCACTTATTCTGATAGTATGGATTTTATTTCCTTGTATATATCTTTTATCTTCTTACAGTGGAAGTTGAGGAAGGAAGGAACACATGACAGTGGTATCTGGAAGTCACTAATTCTATTTTTGTTAGTTGCCCCTGAAACAATGTAAAGTTGCTTGAAAATTATTCTTCATTTTTATAAGGTGGGAACTCTAGAACCAGAGACTGCATACCAGCTTAGAAGAAAAACCCAGAAGTTAAGTCAACAAATATGTGTGGAATACCTGGTTTCTAATGTTGCAAAGCATCCTGGAGAAGACAAAAGAAATGTATTATTGAGAATTTTACCATTCTTGGTCTGGTAGGGTGGCCCATACCTGTAGTCCCAGCAGCTCTGGAGGCTGAGACAGGAGGATCCCGAGTTCATATCCCACCTCAGCAACTTAGTGAGGCACTAAGCAACAGTGAGATCCTGTCTGTGAATAAAATACAAAAAGGGTCTGGGCTCAGTGATAGTGTGCCCCTAAGTTCAATCCCTGGTATCTCTCCCCCCAGAATTTACCATTCTTTAATAATTGGGGAAAATCCAGAAAGTGACAGTTTTTTTTTTTTTTAATATCTATTTTTTTTTTAGTTTTTGGCGTAGACAACATCTTTGTATGTGGTGCTGAGGATTGAACCTGGGCCGCATGCATGCCAGGCGAGCGTGCTACCGCTTGAGCCACATCCCCAGCCCAGAAAGTGATAGTTTTGCAGTTAGTTTTTTTGAGTTCACCAGTTTCAAATGTCTGTTTTCTACAAAAAGCAATAGTATTTGGATTGTTATGTTTCCAGGTTTCCCAGCAGGATCTACCACAACATACCTTGGTTGAGAACATTGTATATTTTGTTTCTGTGGTGGGGGGGAAAATATATATATCTGAGCCAAAGATTGAAATAGAGATAGTTTTGCATAGTGTTTAGAGCCTGAAACTCTGAGCCAATTTGCCAGGATTTGGTTCTGATTCTGTTATCAGTTGTATGACTTTGGTAAACTTGCTTAGCCTCTCTGGGCCTTAATGTTCTTTTTAATTTTATTTTATTTTTTGTAGATGAGCCTTAATGATCTTATTTCTAAAAGAAGAATAATACCTAAACTCAGAGTTGAGGATCAAATGAGTTAATAATATTACAATATTTGGAACAATGTTTTTCACACACAGCATGCACTTACTATATATATATGTAGTTATAACTATTATGATTATTGCAATTTTTTTTTTTTTGGTTTAAAGCACATGTCACTATTACATTTCTTTTCTTTCTTTCTTTTTTTTTTTTTAAGTATTGGGGGATTGAACCCAGGGATACTTAACCAGTGAGCCCCATCCCCAGCCTTTTTTGTATTTCACTTAGAGACAGGGTCTCACTGAGTTGCTTAAAGCCTCCGTAAGTGGCTGAGGCTGTCTTTGAACTCATCATCCTACTGCCTCAGCCTCCCAAGCCACTGGGATTATAGGTGTGTGCCACTGTAATAATGCCTGGCAATATTGCATTTCCTTAAATTTGCCAGTTTTGGTAACCAGTTTTTGCTTTGTAAGATACAAAGGTATTTAATTGCCTTTGGTAGGCCAAATAAATTTCTTGCATCTATTGAGTAATGCAGTTAAAAGAGGTCTAAGCTGTATATGTATATATGATAAGTATACTTGTTCTGATATCTTTTAGTATGTCACATTACACAGAAGATATAAATGGCGTTAGTGCTTCTTTGTAGGGTAAGAGGAATTTTTGATGTTGTTCTTGCAAAAGTAAAATTATTTAGAAAAGTAAACAATCAGGTGTATTACGTTTTCTCTCGTTTAAGTCCGTAGCAGATTTTTGGAATTCCATATGCTTAACCTTGCTAAATGAGGGAACAGAGAACCCAAAAGTACTTAGAGAACATTTTCGTACACGTTGGGGGTAGAGTTTAACAAGATTCTTGTTTTTTGTGGACATTTTTTCTTGCCCTGCTATCAAATCATGAAACATAATTGTCATTTATAATAGAATTTATTTAGAGACTAGGGCTTCATATATTATATTATGCTTTTTAAACAACATACCTGAAATCTAATTTTGATAAATCTGTGTTTCATATTTATACATTTTTATTGAGTATGAATTTAGAATCAGTGGGAAAGATCTTTTAAGAATAGTCATCATTTAGATTTCCAAAGTTGTGGCAGCTGAAGCAAGTAAGTTATCATAACATGAAAATAGTGAATGAACTTTTAATAAAGTTAGTCACAAGCTCCCACTTTTTGCTAGTGTTCATTGTCTCTGGGGATATTAATTTCTTTACTAGTTAGGCTTTCCCAGAATTTTGGGTGTTTGACAGTACTTCATGGATGCAAAGGGAATGCAAGATGAAATGATGCTTGTTTCAAAGTCTTTAAATAGGATGAAAGACATCTTGAATTGCACAAGAGCTATAGACACAAGAATAGGAAAGATTTAAACCAGTAAAAAAATCAAGGAAGAGAAGACAGTGTGGCAGTTTTGTAGAAAACTAAACATAACTGTTATTGTATGACTCAGCTATCACAATTTTTGTTATTTATCCAAATTAATGAGGTTGTGTTCACACAAAAACCTGCACACAGATATCAGCTTTATTCAAAAGTACCAAGACTTAGATGCAACCAAGATGTCTTTTGGTAGGTGAATGAGTAAATAAACTGTGGTACATCCAGATAATGGAATAATAAGTGCTAAAAAGTGAGTTATTTAAGCCATGGAAAGATGTGGAGGAATCTTATATGTCTATTACTGAGGGAAAGAAGCCAATCTGAAAAGGTTATCTGATTCAAACTATATGACAATTCTTGAAGGCAAAACTATGAAAACAGTAACAAGATCAGGAGTTGTGGGGGCAGGATGAATGAATTGGGGGAGCACAGATGATTACTTTTAAATAGCTTATTTTTTAGAGCAAAATTGAATAGAAGTTATGTAAATTTGCCATGTATCCCCAACCCTTATGCATGCATAGTTCCCCCTTATAGTGTATCTCACAGAGTAGTATGTTTGCTCTGTTAATGTGTCATTGTCACCTAGAGTCCCATAGTTTACATTAGAGTCTCTGTTTTATTTATGGATTTGGATAAACAATATAATCACATGTTTTTATATTGTTCATTGCATATACAGTACACTTTGAAGAGGGGTCTGGAGGCGGTGTGATAGGCAGTCCTTGAAGGTCCGGTTAAGAATTTTAATCTTAATTTTTAATAAGTTCCTATACAATTTAAATACATAATTTGACCTTAATGCATAAATTTCATCATTCATACTTCCATTTCTTTAATATGTTTGGATAGTCCATTCTTGCTTGCTTTCTTTTCTTATCCCTTCTTTTTAACCTCTTGCTCTTTTTCTTCCTTTCTCTCCCCTTCTTTTTCACACTGTCTTCCCATTTTGTATCTCTTCCATCTTTCCCTTTTTCTCCTCTCAACCTTTCCCTCATATTCTCCTTTCCTTCTGTCTCTACCTCACAGTGGCACTGTATTTTCTAATCCATATTAAGAAACTGAAGATATGCTCTTTCTGTAGTTTCTACCACATACAGGTAATAAATAGTAAAAACATTTGTGGAAAGCAGAATATGCCCCCCCCACCCCAAAGATGTCCACCTCCTAATATATGGAGCCTCTAAATATGTTGCTTGGGAAAAGAGACTATAGATTTTTTTAAGTTTAAAGACTTTGAGCTGGGAAATTATCCCGGGTTATCCAGGTGCATCTGATCTAATCAAGTCCTCAAAAATGGAGACATTCTGGACTGTGTTCAGAGAAAGGTATGACTGCTGAAAAATGGTCATAGATTCATTATCTTTGAAGGTAAAGAAAGGGGGCCATTGTCATAGAACCATGGTGCCCTCTAGAAAAGGTGTTATAGTAGCAATAGAAAACTGATTTATGTACATACTCTTACTTAAAGTCATTATTTTATAAAATTATGATCTTATTATATACACTTTTCTACATCTTGTTTTTCTTTCTTTTTTTAACCAATATCTTATGAAAATATAGCCAAGTCATTTGATGATGTTATTTTTTTAAGCATTTTTTTTAGTTGTAAATGGACACAAGGCCTTTATTTTGTTTATTTACTTTTATGTGGTGCTGAGGATTGAACCCAGTGCCTCACACATGCTCTACCGCTGAGCCACAACCCTAGCCCCTGATGATGTTATCTTTAACAATAAATAAATTTCTCCTTGCCAGTACTTGCTGTGTTCTTTTATCATAATGACCACCATAATGGGTATGAGGTGACATCTCCTTGTGGTTTTGTGTTGCATTTTTTTAATGATTAGTGACGTTGACATTGACTTTCTTTGCATGTATTTGTTGACCAGTTATATATCTTTGGAAAAATGTCTGTTTGGGCTCTTTGCTGATTTTGTAATTGGATTATTTTCTTGTTGAGTTATAGAAGTTCTTTACATGTTCTGGGTCTACCCAACACCCTATCAGAGATATGATTTACACTTCCATTTTTATGAGTTCCCTTTTCACTGTGTTGTGTTCTTTTTTGGGCCTATATTTTAAATTTTGATGTCCAGTTTACTTAGTTTTTTTTCTTTTGCTGCCCATGTTTTTGTTGTCACATATAAGAAATCATTTCAGATCCAGTATTGTGATGCAATCCTATATGTGTTTTTCTAAGAGTTTTGTCATTTTTGGTTTTATGATTAGATCTTTTTTTTGGCTATTGCTAGGAGTCAAACCTAGGGCTTAAACATTTTTGACAGGTGCTCTGCCACTGAGCTATATCCCCAGCCCTGATCTAGTTTTAGTTAATGTTTGTATATGGCATAAAGAAAAGGTTCTTTTTGCATATGAATAACCATTTTTCCCAGTATAATTTGTTGAGAAGATTATTCTTTCCTGGTTATATGGTCTTAGCACACTGTTGAAACATTTGATCCAAGTTAAGGAACTATATAGGTGTCCATGAACAGATGAGTGAATAAAGAAAATGTGATATACATATTATATACATAATAGAGTTTTATTCAGCCATAAAGAAGAATGAGACTGTCATTTATGGGAAAATGGATAGAACTTGAGAGTATTTTGTTAAGTGAAAATAAACTCAACTCAGAAAGTCAAGGGTCATGTGTTTTCTTCTACATGTGGAAGCTAGAGCGAATAAAGGAACAACAAAGGGGATGGGGAATCTAATGAAATGAGAAGGGAGGCCCACAGAGGAGAGGAAGGGAACTGGGGTTGGAGGCTAGAAATGAAAGAGAAAGTACTGGGGAAAACTTTACCAAATATATCACAATAATTATGTATAATTATAATTCATCAATAAAGAATAATTAAAAATAAGAAACATTTGGCCATATATATGAAGGTTTATTCCTGGGCTTGCTATTCTGTTCCATTTATCTATAATGTCTCTCTTTATGCCAGTACCACACTCTTGCGATTATTATGGTTTTGTAGTGAATTTTGAAATCAGGAAGAATGAGACATTGAGTTTTATTTTTCTTTTGAAGATTGTTTTGACTGTTTGGGTCCTCTTGAGATTTTATATGAATTTTAGGATGGAGTTTTTCTATTTCTGGAAAAAATGGAAACAGGGATTGCAGTAAATCTATAGATTACCTTGGGTAGTTTTAACGTCTTTACAATATTAAGTCCTCCAGTCAGTGAACATGGAATGTCTTTTCATTTATTAATATCTTATTTAATGTCTCTCAGCAACCTTATGCAGTATTCAGTGTACAGGAGTTTTGCCTCTTTGAAGTTGATCACTAAATAATAATTTTTTTGTCCTATTTTAAGTGGAATTATTTCCTTAATTTTCTTTTTGTATTGTTTATTGTTAGTGCTTTGAATGTAACTATTTTGTTGAATTCATTTATTTGTTCCAACAATTTTATTCTTGGAGTCTTTTGCATTTTCTAAATAAAAGATCATGTGATTTGCAAGTAGATCATTTTTCTTCCTTCTTTCCAATTTGAATGTATTTTATTTCGGAGCTGTCATCAGTTTACCATGTTCTCAGATCCCTTTCTCCACTTTAGATGTTCTAATTTAGGGTCATTGGGAATTTTAATTTTTATTGTAAGAATATTAAGAATCTATAAGTTTTTAGGCAAGAGGAGACTTGCGTATGCTCTGAGGTTAGTATGAAAGTTTAGTTATTAGTTTTTTTTCTGTGCTCTCCAATTATTTTATATCCTTTAATTTTATTAAATTTTGCTCTAAAGTTATATATTTACACACATACATGCATTTGCATACATATACACACATATATATCAGTCACTAACTTCAAATAATATTACATTAATTGCTTCGTTACTTCATTCCATTGTGTAAGAACTTTACAACAGTAAATTTTCATCTTCCTATTTTTCCTTTGTGCTATTTTATCATGTTTTATACATACATGTTAGACTATAGATGGTTTTTTAAAAATATATTCCTTTGAATAGACTTAAACAGTTTTACTTCATATTTATGGTTGAGTTATAACAAATTTCCCTTCTCTAACAAGTAACACAAAAGTAAACTTGTCCTTTTTTCTCAATTAAAATCAGTGAACAACCTCCAATTAATAAAATTTAATATTAAAACATTTTTCATATTTGAAAACCTTTCACAGATGGGCTGTTACATAAGTATATATCAAATTTAATTTTCTGGTTTTTAAAAGCTTTTGAAATTGAAAACTATCGTTTTTGGCCTTTGGATTATGTTTTTAAATTAACATATTTTTGGTGTTTCTGTAAAATGTTTCTCCTTTTTTTTCCTTCCCAGAAACTCACTTTTATCCTCTTGGTTTCATCTTAACTCCAACATCATGTCTGGTTCTAATGGTGTCAAAGACAATTCCCACAATAAGGCTCGGACATCTCCTTACCCAGGTTCAAAAGTTGAAAGAAGCCAGGTTCCTAATGAGAAAGTAGGCTGGCTTGTTGAGTGGCAGGACTATAACCCTGTGGAATATACTGCAGTTTCTGTTTTGGCTGGCCCCAGGTGGGCAGATCCTCAAATCAGGTGAGTAAAGAACCTGTAATTAGCTGGGTATAGACTTTTGGAAAAGGTAGTGAATATATTTGTAAAATTATTTTTTGACACTTGAAAAATAATTTTTATCTGTGTTTGACTCTTATACAACTCAGTTTCGATATTTGCTTGAATTTTTGCCAAGCTAAGCAGTTCACCTTTGTTAATTTTTGAGGGGATTTTATGAGTACACTTTCTAATAGGTAAATCCATTTTGATTTGAAATAACTGCCATTAGTTATAAAATAACAACTGGTGATATCTATTTTCATGTGTTTTTTTTTGGTTATCAATAGTTCATCTTTCAAAACTAGACTTGTATTTGAAGCAGTGAAAATATTTTTCAGATATTTTTTCAGATAGTTAAGAATAGGATGATAATAAATTAGACCCCTGGGAAAAAATTGAAAAGGGATAGATAAAGAGTGGGTGGGGCTGGGGATGAGAGAGGGAGAGGGAAAGAGAGGAAATATTAATTGAGGCTTGACTCAAAAAAATGTTCTCTTGACTAAATTCATAGAAATGCGGCATTGGTTCACATTTTATGTTTATATTTCTTATTTTTTTCCAGCTTCATCAAGGTATAATAGACAAAAGTGTATATTTAAAGTGTAAAACTTGTGTTTTGATACACATATACATTGTGAAATGAGTACCACAATAAAGCCAACTAACATATCTGTCACTTCACATGTTTACCTCTTCATTTTTTGTGGTGCCAATACATGAGATCTACACTCAGCAATTTTTGAGGATACATTATTATATATTATTAGCTATGGTCACTGAACTGTAAGTTAGGTCTGTAGAATTTATTCATTCATTCTATGTAACTGAAACCTTGTATCCTTTGATCAACATCTATCCATTAAACCTGTTGTTTCTTTTAATAATAAATGTAATGGTAGAGATTTTTCTTTTCCAAAATTAGTTTTTTTTTTTTATGGTCCTGGGTATTTAACCCAGGGGCTTCCTTGTACATGCTATTTCCCCAGCCATTTTCTTTTTTTTTTTTTAATTTTAATTTTGAAATAGGGTCTGACTAAGTTGCCTGGGTTGGCTTCGAACTTGCGATTCGATTCTCCTACCTCAGTCTCCCACATTGCTGGTATTAGAGTCATGTGCCATCATGCCTGAGTAGTTATTAACTAGATTTACTTTTATTATTATTATTTTTTAGTGTTGGGGATTGCTAAGCATGCACTCTTCAACTGAGTTATATCCCCAGGCTAACTTTATTTTTAAACATATACATTAAAACTATTCATATTAATGAGGTACTATGTGATATTTTGATGAATGTATATATTTTGTAATGTTTAAATGAGGTTAAACATATCTGTCTCCTCAAATATTTGCCCTTTATGGTAAAAATGTTCAAAATCCATTCTTCTAGCTTTTATGTACAGTACATACTGCTCTCTATAGTCATCCTCCTTTGCAACAACACACCAGAACTTCCTACCATAAAAAAATGATAAATGTTTAAGGAGATAGAAATGCTAATTACTCGAATTCAGTCATCACAATTCTATATATGGAACAGATTATCACACTACCCATAAATATGTATGATGTTTATATGTTAAATAAAAAAAAACAAAAAATGGAAGCACAAAAAGTTTATCCTTTGCCTATGGTTGCAGAGATACTAGATGGTATAGTTTGTACTTAGATTCAGTCTGATTCCAGAATTGATTCTCTTAACCATTTTGTTACATTGTCTTATTACTTTTAGAACATTTTATTTAAAAAGTTTGATTCATTAAGTTTATTATAAATGATAGTCCTCTCACAATAATTATTGTAAACTACCCAGTGCTAAATAAAGACATTTGCTAATTGAATAGGTCTAGTAATAATTTATTACATTGTTAAACGTCACCATGGATTTATTCCTGTGATTTGATTTTGACTCATGGTTTTCTTATTGTACTCACAGGTAATGTTTGTAACTTTATGATAGTCTTAGGATATTAGTCATGATGACATCTGTGGAGAAATTATTAGCTTTAAATGAGTTCCATTTCCCCCATTTTAGAGGTTGTACATATTTATACATCTGTTACATACAGACATTAAACACAATTAAAGATTAATAATATTGGCAGGGTGCTATATAATGTAAATAGATGAAGATGGAATACATTTTTTTGTTCTTTCAATTTATTTTTTGAGTTAACTTTGTATCACTATCTGAGTCAAGCCTTATTACTAATATTAATGTTTCATTTATAACTAGATTTACATTTTTAAAAAATGATTTAATTTCTAGAATCTCAAAACATTATAATTTTGGTTTTATAATTTCATGGTTTTTATCATTTAATTTTTTAATATTTGTGTGTGGCATATTGGTTAAAAATCTTGAGAGAATGTCTGGATCATTCAAATTGGATATTATTCCCCAAACAGATCACAAGTATTTCTTTATTCATTTATTGAAATTGTTATAGCAAGAAAAAGTAAAACATATGTCAGAACTGTCCAGGAACTAACCAGTGCCACACAACTCTTTATCCACTATTGGTATAGTTACATCAATGATGTCCTAATGGTGAGGAAAGTAGTTCAGTTATATAGTTTAAGTGGTTAAAATGTTTTTGTTGAGGGGTGCTATAAATGCAGTTAAGTCCACATTTTCTTGTAAGTGTGCAGGTGAAGCTCAGCAAAATTGTATTTGTATAGCTCTGTAACTACAACCAAGACCAAGATCTAGAATATTTCTAGCATTTATATGTGTTTTTAATAATCACAATCCACATATGTGTTTTTAATCTGTGCGGTAAATTTATTGTTTTAAGAGTGTACTTTGATAATACTAATCAGTATACATTTGAAGAAATTAACATTTTAAACAATTGAAACATCAAGATTATCAGGTCTAGTAGTGCACACTTGAACTCCCAGCTAATTGGAAAGCTGAAGCTTGAGGATTGCAAGTTTGATGCCAGCCTCAGCAGCTTAGTGCATCCTTGTCTCAATAAAATATAAAAGGGCTAGGGGTGTAGCTGAATGGTAGAGACTGCCTTGTTTCAATCCCCAGTAGAGAAAAACAAACAAACAAAAGAATATAAAAAGGAATCTTACTTTTGGAACTACAAAATACTAATCGTATAATGTTCTACAAACAATTTTTTGTTGCTGAAGGTAGTGTAGACTTTTTTTTAATAGTATGGGGAGGACCTTCAGTTCTTTTGCCAGTAGTTCTTCTAAGATGATTTATAAATATAGTAATAATACACATCCTTGTAATTTTTTTTTCTTCTTAAGTAACTATTCTGAAGAAATTAGATGGATATGTAAATAAAAACTAACCTTTAAAAATTTATTCATTCAAGGAAGTCACTTATGAATAATAGATAATAATAGACTTATTATTAAGTTATTGGTAGTATTGAATGATTATGTCTTGATTTGTATTGGTATTCTCATTACAGTGAAAGTAACTTTTCTCCCAAGTTTAATGAAAAGGATGGGCATGTTGAGAGAAAGAGTCAGAATGGCCTGTATGAGATTGAAAATGGAAGACCTCGGTAGGTATTGGGAATGGAGCATCTTACAATAATGGTCTTCAAAATGTAGAAAAGATAACTGAAATTTATTATATGATTGTATGTGCCAAACATTGTGCAAAAATTTTATATATACAATCTAATTAAATCTTCAAAACTATGGTTATATGTTTTTAGTTTCTATTTACAGATATGGAAAGAGTATAAGTAGCTAAGTCAGAATTTAAATGCATTTTTTCATAATTTTATCTTGAAGGTAGAAATAATTAATTGAATAAATTTACAGAAAGGATTGAAAATTGTAGTTTTAGTTTTTATTGATGCCTTAAAGTAAGAATTTATCCAAAGTAAGACTATAACTAACTCAATAATTTTATCAGCAATGTTTTGGTGTACTTTGAAAAATGATTTTTCTACACAACTCAAAAATTATCCATTTTCCTTAAGAAGACACAGAAATGAGGAGTAAATGTGAAAATTAGCATACCCTGTGTAAAATGATAAGAATCACAATTATGGTTATAACCTTATAAAAATGTTACAATCTTTATTTTAGTTTCTTTAGAACAAGGAGGTGGTAGTGTTTCTTTCACTGCAACCTGGCCCTTCAGTGTTGCTAAATTCTTCCCTTTATCAAAACTTATTTACTTTCCAATGATCATTGAGTCTTCTTAAGTTAACTCTTGAATTTAATTTATTCCTTAGGTTCTTTTCTGAGTAAAATATATAAAAGTATATATATATATATATACACACACACACACACACATACACACACACACACACAGTGAAAATGATAGGCAGCAAAGCCAAGATAGGTTATTATTTTAGTTAGGATTCAAACAGAAGCCAATTTCTATTTCCCTATATGTTGGGTTCATTTTTGTTTCTTTGAAAACAATTTTCTCTGTTTCTCAGGCTATATGATAATTTCTGTATGTCTGCTTCACAGTTTCTAGTTTACAAGTTATAAACTTTGTTCTTATATAAAGTAATATTCTCTTTACATTGGCTTTGGTCATTTGTGTTCAAGAGTGTGTTTTTACATAGAATAGAAAATGTATGTTGACCACCTTGTTCTTTTTCCTGCTATTACTGATTAGATCATTTTATTGGTATATAATGAAAGTTGAACATTTAAAGAATGTCGACTAAAGTTACTCAGGCATGAGTGTTGATATATTTATCTGACAGACTTTTAACACTGGGTTATGTTATTATGTTATAAAGCAAATGGAAATCTAATAGATTTCTAGTACACTAAAATCTAATTTTATAAAGATGATATCAATATCTTACTTTGTGTTATATTTATTTATGTGTGTGCAAATGTACCACACACACATGAATATATATACGTGTATACAAAACATCTATGTGTGTGTATGTATACATATATGTATATGTTTATGTTTATATATGTGTATGTTTACATACCAAAATCTCAGTGATACACTGATATAGCAATGTCTTGAACCCACTTAGGAAAATGACCCTAAAAATGTAATATAAAATAATGGGAAGGGTTGTGGGAGACTGGAATAGGAAAAGAGAATGATGAGAAAGTAAAGAGAAGTTGGCTATCCTGAAAGATAAACTGTTGTAGAGATAGATATTTGGGTACAGAGCAGTTTAAGGGTCCAGTTAGGTTCAGTTTGGATTTCGGTGCACACATGAAAACTGAAACAAATTTGTATATTGTAGAAACACTTTGGAAATCAGATCATACAGATCAAATCTAAAGCTTAAGACATGTGCAACAGAAAATTTAAGTAACAGTATTATGTGATATGATTTCAGTGGTAGATATGTGACAATATTTCTAGATTTATGAGGAAATACATTTCTCTTCTAGTGCACTTTGTGTGTGTGGGGGGGGTTATAGCAAGTTGGGTTAAAAAAGATGAACTCATTTAATTGATTTTATGTTTTTATTTTCCCCCAGAAATCCTGCAGGGCGAACAGGATTGGTTGGCCGGGGGCTTTTGGGGCGATGGGGCCCAAACCATGCTGCAGATCCTATTATAACCAGGTGAGAACCAAATGAAATATTTTAGTAAAGAGCTAAGTGATTAGAAAAATGTAGACTGTAGCTATATGTGTGTGTTTCCATGTGTGTAGGTATAGTATATCTATATGCATATATGTAAATCTGCATACTTATAGACATACAAATATTTATAGATGTATTTATAGATGTATTTATAAATATGTGTATATATGTTCACATACATGTATATGCACATATGCACACACGTAAATATAATCCATATTTTAATGGGACATTTAAAATTATCATGATATAAGTGTAAAGTTGCAGTTTTATGTTGTATGAGTAAATTAAGCATTTAAAGTTAAGTTCACTAGATATTTAATGGATTGTCTAGTTGTTTTTGGCATTGAGTAGGCACTTTAGAGGATGTGTGTAAGAATCCAAGGTCAATTATTTGATGCGGATTCTCAATGTAATAAAAAAATGCAGTAAACACAAGATATATGAAATTGCTACTGGTGTAACATAGTATACTCTTTTTTTAGTTATTCTTTTTAGGTACATGACAGTGCATTTTGACATGTTATACACGCATGGAACATAACTTCCCATTCTTGTAATCACAAGAATGTATGTGATGTGGACTAAAACTGATTCTGTATTCATATAAACATAGGAAGCTTAATTCTGTTTCATTCTACTGTCTTTCCTATTCTCATCCTATCTCCCCCCTACCCTTCATTTCTCTTTGTCTGATCCAATTAACTTCTATCCTTCACCCCCCGCCCCGTCCTTGTCCATTAGCAGTTAGCATCTGCATTCAGTCTTTGATTTTTCTGATTGGCTTATTTCACTTAGCTTCTTGTCCTTGATAGTCTCTAGTTCCATCCATTCACTGGCAAATGCCATAATGTCACTTTTCTTTATGACTTAGTACTATCCTATTGTATATATGCATACCACGTTTTCTTTATTCATTCATCTGTTAAAGGCTACCTGGGTTGGTTCCATGAATCTAAATAAAAGAAGGTAGGTAAATTTAATATTTAGGTGGACTTAGCCATTTCCACAGGAAACATCTTTTCCAGTGCGTCTGGAATATTCTGTTATATCTACCATTCTTCTTCTTTTTATTTTTATAATTTGTTTACTGACCATCGCGTTCCCTATCATAATGGTTACTTTCCTTCTTTAAATAATGCAAATATCCTTGATGTTTTTTTTTTAGTTTTGATATTTTGGATACCTTCCCTTTCTCAAGGAGACTGTTTTTCTCTGATCTGAGCTATGATAATGATTTGAAGCTCTAGGAAGTTTTTGACTCTAGGAAGGCAGTTTATTTGCCTTATTTTAAAGTTACTGAAAAGAGGCACTAATACCATCCTGTCCTGTTCTCTTACCCTTTCAATTCCCTGTCCCAACTGATCTTTACTCCTTACAACTTCCCTTTCTTCCATCTCTCTGTCCTTTTGTCCATCCATTCATCTACCTACCTACTAACTTATCTACCTACCATCCTACCTATTTTTCTATCTACAATTCTCTTAGAACTTTTATGGTTTAAGTGAGAAAGGAACAGTGAATGCATTCTTGTGAATGACCTGAAGTAAAAAAATACTACTGGCATTATTGGTTTCTTTCCAATGTTGTGAAGTTGGCTAAACATAGGAAGGTTTGAAGTGGAACTATAATGCTAGTAAGAGGACAAGAAGCAGAAAAGGGAAGCTGGAAACTTGTATATTAGCAACTCATGGTTTGGATCTTAAATTTATCCCACAGGCCCATGTATTAAAGGCTTGGTTCCAGCCTGTGGCACTGTTGGGGGGAGGGTGGTGGAACCTTTAAGAGGTGGGGCCTAGTGGAAGTAAGTGAAGTCATTGAGGGGCCTTGAAGAGGATGCTGGGATCCTGACACACATCCCTCCCCCACCCCCCACCCTCCCTTTGGTTTCTGACCATCATGAAGTGAGTAGTTACCTCTGCCATATCCTTCCCCTTCTTGTCACAGGACCAAATACACTGGAACCAACCTACCATGGACTGAAATCATGGACCACAGTAAATCTTTCATCCTTATAATTTGATTTTTTTCAGGTATCTAATCACAGTGTCAGAAATTAACACAGAAAATTAGTACTGAGAAGTGGAGTCATTGGTGTGATTATACCTGACAGTGTGGTTCAGGCCTTTGAAATTAGCGTATGGGAGAAATTTGGAAAAGTTTGGAGAAGCAGGCTAGATAAACCCTAGAATGCTGTAGACAGAGCCTAGTGGGTGATTCTAGTGAAAGCTCAGAAGACCAGAATGCTGTTAGGAATATAAAGAGAAAAGGCCAGGCTCATGAAGTGTAAATGAGGACTCTCTTGGAAATTGGACTAGAGTCCATTTGTATGTGTTACATTTTGTCAAAGAACTTGACTACCTTTTGTGCATGTCCTGAGACTTTGTGGGAGGCAAAGTTTATTTATTTATGTATTTATTTTTGGGGGGCAGCTATCGGGAATTGAACTCAGAACTAAGCTACATCCCCAGCCCTATTTGTACTTTATTTAGATAAAGGATCTCACTGAGTTGCTTAGCACCTTGATTTTGCTGAAGCTGGCTTTGAACTCGAGATCCTCCTGTCCCAGCCTCTGGGATTACAGGTGTGTGCCACCATGCTCAGCTTGAGACTGAGTTTAAAGGTGATGGATTAATTAATCTTACAGAGGAAATTTCAAGGCAGCACAGAATTCTGTCAGTAGCAAGATATTATTGATTGTTTTAGCCAGATTTGCAGTGAGATTTGGGAGCAAAAAGCAGAGTGGAAATATCTGAAAAACTTACAGTTCGGCGGAAAAGGGGAGAAGTTAAAGTTGCTTTTAAGGAGGGTACAATTGCTAAAAAGATTAGCACCATAAAAAAGAAACTTTATATTGGGATAATAGGAAAGATGCCTTGAGGGTATTTCAGGTATCAGTTGGAACCCACCCATCACAGATTCAAAGGTATAAAAAAGGTACACTTGTTTCCAAGACTCATATTTGAGCAGAGAACTCTGCTCACTCAGGTCCAACTACAGAACTATTTCCTTGGGATCATTTTCCCTGTGTTCAGGCATTCAGAGACTCTGCAGATTTGATTCTGTTGGGTCCTGGTATAGCTCCTACAGGCAGCAGACCTTGGTGTCATCTGTGTGATGCTGGTTTTGCAGGTATGCAGAATGCAGCAAGATTGCAAAGGAAATCTTGGAAGGTCAGGCATTGTATGGTAGTGTAGGCCTCCTTGCAACATAGCCCCTTACAGAATGATGTGTAACGTTGTGAGAATGAAGCCAAGGCTGCGATTGAGATCCCAGCCAGAAAAGTAGGCTTCATCCAACAAGATTGTAGGGATGGGGCTGCCCAGTCCTTTTGGAGGTCCCATCATGTTACTTTGTGCTCCTGATGACACATGGAGTTAACAATATATAATGTTTTCCCTGCTGTGTTTCCATCTTACTTTGGTCCTTTTCTTCCTTTCTATGCTCCTATTCCTTCCTTTTGGAATGGGAATATTTACCCTATTCATTCCCAGCCATTGTGTTTTGAAAGTTTGTAACTTTTTGATTTTTACAGAAGTTCACAGCTAAGAATTGCCTTGAGTCTCAGAGGAAACTTTGGACTTGGACTTTTCAGCAATACTGGGAATTCTTGGAGATGGACTGAATGTATTTTGTGTTGTGAAGTGGACATGAGCCTTTGGGGGCCAGAGGCATGTTATAGTTTGGGTCTTAAGTGTCCCACAAAGGCTCATATGTTAAAGGTTTGGTTGCCACTCTGTTGTACTTTTGGGAGGTAGTGGAACTTCTAGGATGTGTGGCCTAGAGGAGGAAGCTAGGTTATCAGGGGCATGCCTTTGAAGGGAATATTGAGACCCTGGCCCCCTCTCTCTCTGTTTGTTTCGTAGCCTGTATGAGGTGACAGACCCTCTCTGCCATGAGTTGTTGCCTTACCCAAAGTGATGGGTCTGTACTTTTAGGTTGATGTTTATTATCTTAATAATGCATGTATTAATTGATAAATTGCTCTAAATAGATGAGTGGCAGGAAAATGTAGGGATAAGAAGAAGGAAAGATGTTGAAGGAAGAATTAACAAGACTTAAATGGATTATTAAAAATAATGCTCTACTACAGCCATTCTTCTAGGTCCTACTTTGATTTCTCAGAGTAGGTATCAGTACATCCATTCTATAGATTTGGAAATGAAGTCTTAACTTGGGTAAGTGATTTATCTAAATCTTTCAGATCTGAAATTTGAATCAGGGATATGTGGCTTTAGATTTTGTACTTTTTCCTTTAGCCATAATGAGTAATCATAAGAATCACATGGGCATGAAGATTCCATCCCCCTTTCTTTCATGTATTTCAAGATTCAAAACAGCATTGTATAGTACAGTTTCACAAACTTTCCAGTTCAGAATCTTCAGGGCAAGTATGAAATTTTCAAATTCCCAATAAGTTCCTTCACATTCCTTAAAGTTAAAATGAGATAGGAAGTGTTGTGTATTACTGTGAATAAACTTAGTTCAAATAATTAATGGCAATATCATTTTCTTTTCATTTTTGGTTAAGCACAGGAAGGTGTATGCCATCAGAAGTGGTTAGAGAATGTCAGTAGGGCATATATTATCATATATTATCGTTACATATCACATGTTAATGATGTCAGTAAATAGTAATGAAGTTTGTTAATTAAAATGAAACTTTACTTCTTTTGTATCAAGAAATATTTTTACTTTGATGTTATATATCTAGTACTAATAAAGAACATAGCAAAGGGGCTGAGGCTATAGCTCAGTGGTAAAGTATTTGCCTTGCATGTGTGAGGCACTGGGTCAATCCCCATCACCACATAAAAATAAATAAAGATGCTGTGTGTTCATCTACAACTAAATAAATATATATATATATATATTTAAAAAGAACATAGCAAATAACTTCTGCTTAAAATCCTTAAAAAAGGGTCAAAATAAAATCTAAGAATACAAACATAGTAGGCAGACAGCTCTTCATTATTCTGGCCCTGTCTTCTTACCTGGCAGCATCTCTTTCTTTTGCTTTTCATTGATCCTTTCTGGCCATGGCTGTCAGACTGTCTGGATGTGAAGCAGGGGCTCTGTGTTAAGTCTGTTTTCCTATCTCCTTGTAATAGGTGCCAGTAAATATTTATGAGTGAACAGAGCTGTCATTTGTCTTATTACCTCTCATCTGATTAATACATTCATTCTGCTTTTTTAGTTAAATAGATAGCAATAATAAGAGCTCAGATTTTAGAACCAGATTGCCTGGGTTCAAATCTTGGTTTATACCCTTATTAACACTGTTGTCTTAGATAAGTTATCTGACTTTGCTCTGCCTCATTTCCATGTCTGTGAAATAAGATAATACAACTACTTTATGATGTTGTTTTGAAGCTTAAATAAATAAATATCTTAAAGCACTTAAATGTATATAAAAAGTGTTATATAAACAGATTTATATCTGTTTATCAGATATATAATAAGTGTTATATAAACAGATTTCAGTAAAATAAAAAAATCTGTTCTCTCTCCATTTCACTGTCTGCCTCCCTTCCCATTCTCATTATCTTTTACATGGATTGTGGTAACCTTTTAGCTTGTCTTCTTGCCCCTAGTCTTGATTCCCTCTCAACCAACCACTATTCTTGTCAAAATGAGGGAGCTTTCTAATTCTAAATTTTAATTGCTTTATCCTGCTTAAAATATTTTCTGGCTCTCTAATCAGAGGAATTTCATGACTGCTGTCATGTAAACACTTTGCCTGCTTCCTCAGCCTCATCCTCCATCTTTTCCTCAATAATACCCACAGTACTAGACCCCATACAGATGTTCAGTTTCTTGAACACATTATTTATTTTATTGCTTTGCTTCTTGCTTATGTTATTCTTCTGTCTGGTATCTTAAAAATAGATGTTGTCTTATAATAGTTATTCTTTCATTTCTGTTTACCCTATACAAATTATTACCATCTTGATAACTTATTCATGTATACACATGTAACTCTACTGATAGACTGTAAGTTATTTCTGGGGAGAATTTTAGGTTGGATATGATAGTCAGCTGTTATATAAAAAGCCACCTGGAAACTCATATCCAAGCTAGAATATTTTATTGAGTCTCATTCAGAGAAATGATCAGATCATAGATTTTCTTTTGAGTTAGTATTGGAAGTTTAAAATCTTTACCTTCGCCTAAGAGACCATCAGAACAGTGTGGTGGAGGTTAGGAAGGGGGAGGTACATTTGTCATCTCTGGGAAAGGTGATCATAGTTACAAAAAGTATGTTCTGAAATTAACATACCTTGATACTTTTTATAAGACCATGTAATTCAATTCAAAATATAAAATTAGATTAAAGAATGGAGTGAGTTTTTGTTTTTTTAATCAAAAGAGGGCATAAAGATTGAAAAAACACTGCTTTAGATACTGAGTAAAACTGTATCAGGTAATCTGCTTTTCTTATAACTCAGGGTGAACTTTTAAATGCAAATGTTGCCAGGTCTTTTTTCTTTTTTCAACCTATAATTTTTTTTTAAAAAAAACCTTTGTATTTAAAAAGAAATGTTTACAACCCTTTCTTTCAATTCTGTTTGTTCTTAAACTATTTTTTTTTTGGATAGTACTTTAAATAGTAAAAACTGAAAACTGTTAATATCCTGAATTTTCATTACAGTGAGAGCACAGTATCTTTTATGTGTAGTAGACTTTTGTCCTTGCTTGTAACAATGCTTAATGTAGAATATTTCAAATGAAAAAAAGAATAGTTTTTCTTGTATAAAACTTATTTGAGGTAAATTTAAATATATTGTGTTAGAAAGAAAAATATATCTTTATAATTTTGTCTTGGCTTGAGATAGAACCTTGGTCTTTGTTCTAAATGAGCTACGATCTTTCATTACTATTCACAGGTGGAAAAGGGATAGCAGTGGAAATAAAATCACCCACCCTGTTTCTGGGAAACACATCTTACAGTTTGTTGCAATAAAAAGGAAAGACTGTGGAGAATGGGCAATTCCAGGGGTAAGCATTGCAATTAAATCAAATTAATGTTTTAAGTCCTTTTTAGTTACTTTATTTCCTACAGGGTTTTTGTGTGTGGATCTTTACTACTCCATTTCTCCTGAGTTTCTGCCTATTTCCATCATCTTTCATCACTGCAATGAAGTGGCATTTTTAATAACAAGTGTAGAATCTGAGTTTAATTTTAACATTTTTGTAAAAACACGTGGACTTTAGAGGTAGATCTCAGGTTGTGTTCTGGCCTTTTTACTTGCAACTGGATGACATGCAGTTTAGGCCTCATCTTTAAAATAAAAGTAATCATATCTACCTTACAAAATAGAATAGGCACTAACTAATGTGGGGTCCCATCTTAACCACTATTTCAAATCGAAGGTAATATTTTTAGCATTATTTATTAAATTCTGATACTTTATACATAGTAAAAAAAGATAGCATTTTTTACTTATTATTCCTTTTAGTTTAAAAATTTCCATAATATTAGGAAAAATATACTTTTGTCAACCAAGTATACCTTAGTTTGAATTTATGCCAGTATGATATTTGAAGTGACTTTTAATATATGTATCATATGTGTGTAGAAGGTTTTCTATTTTGTTCTGTATTGTGAAATGGAGATGATTTAATATAATAAATATTCTATAAATGTACTGTTATCCGAAATAATTTTTTTGTAGGATAAGAGTAGAATGGAATTAAAGATCTAAGCTGATTCTAATAAAAGCTTAGACTAATTATTATGAACCAAATCATTAGACTTCACTCGTGCTCAGTGCAACAATGTCATAATGTTTTCATCATAGGAACTTATATTTTAATTGTCATTTGACATTCTGATGAGGTAACTATGGTTACTGATAAAATTTTGAGTTATTCATCTACTCAATATAATTTGAGTATTTTCTCTTTGTTGACTAGTATCTTAGACACTGAAGGTACAACACAGCAACATAAACAAACATCCTTGTTTTATAGTGCTCACATTCCAGAGAGGGAGATAATAGAAGTTAAATATATTTTACCTTAGGAAATGCTAAGTATTAAGAAAGAAATTAAAGCAAAGTAGGAGACTAAGAAGTGTATGAGAATTCACAATTTTAGATAGTGATGTTTGTAATCTGAAGGAAGCGAATGAATGAACCATGTAGGCATCTATGAAAAAACATCTTGGACAAAGATTATAGCAGGTGTAAAGGCCTTCAGGTGGGAGTAGGTCTGGTGTGTCCTGTGAATACCAAGGAGATGAGATCAGTCGGCTGGAATGGAATGGACAATTGGGATGACTCTATTTGCTGTATTCTTTCTTGCCTCTGGCCTTCTCTCCTTTAAGTTTGGAAAAGTGTCAGGATATGAATTTGATTGGCTTACCATAGGCTAACTTTGGATAATCACTGTGGCCAAATAGATAAGGTACATTTATTGGCTACTTCTACTAGAAACAAATGGTTTAGAGAAGAGCATATTACAGAGGAATGAGGACCATTATTATAGGCTGATTGAATAATGGTCTGTTGTACCTCAGTAAATATTTCATTAATAAATCAAAGCTTATTACTTCTTCTTCTTCTTCTTCTTTTTTTTTTTTTTTTTTTAAATAATATGATTCTTAGGGGATGGTAGATCCAGGAGAGAAGATTAGTGCTACACTGAAAAGAGAATTTGGTGAGGAAGCTCTTAATTCCTTACAAAAATCCAGTGCTGAAAAGAGAGAAATAGAGGAACAGTTGCATAAACTCTTCAGCCAGGAACATCTAGTGGTAAGAACTGATGGTTTCCAGAAGGGATTTAGTCCTGTGAATTAATAAAAAATGACTTAAAATATATCTGCAACCTAAAAGAACCTTCTCTAAAGAAAATAAAACTCCTTGTGTATTTGAAAAATATATTCATAAAAAATTTAGGCTGTAGATCTTCACTTTAAAATACATTTCTATTTAAACTTTTATAGCTTTAGGTAAATTTAATAATAATTTCTTTTAGTTTTTTTCTGTAGACCAAATGTGACAGATAAGCTCTTTTTTTATCTGCTGAGTATACATCCAACAGCCCTCTTTCCTCTTTTTTGTTTGTTTGCATGAATCCTTTCTCTGAAAGGACATTCACATTTTAAATTTTATAAGAGTTTTTCAGGTATATAACTACTTAAATCTCAGGTCTAATTTAAAAAATTAAAAATTTAAAAAATTTAAAAATTAAAAAAAACACCTTAAAAGGTATATGTGCACTAATAATAAGGAAAGGAATAAATTTTCTTTTCTTTTCATTTACTTTTATTTGGATTACTTTGTTTTCTTTCCGGAATTAGAACTTCTTAATCTTTTGTCTATGTTATCCAGTTTTATGTATTTATTTTTTTGTATCACATTTGTGTTAGATGACTAGAACCAAATCTTTTCATGTATTAACAGCTTAAATATGTTAGTTTTATTTATAGATCTCCTTTGTTTAAGTAGAAAATCTACCTTTCTATTTATGAACTTATAATCACAGAAATTATTAAAATAGAAAAATGCCTAAATTGTGGAGCTTTTTAAAAAAAAATCTTATGGGCCAAAAGGATTCTTTTCTTTCTTCTTCTTCTTCTTCTTCTTTTTTTTTTTTTTTTTTGTGGTGCTGAGGATTGAACCCAGTGCCTTGTGCATGTGAGGCAAGCACTCTAGCACTTGAACTGTATCCCCAGCCCCCAAAAGGACTATTTTCAGTTTTTCCCCCTGATGTTAGTGATTAAACCCAGGCTCTCCCACATGCTAAAAGCACTTGCACTACCATTTAGCTATGTCCCCAATCCCTTTCACATTTTGAAATTAGAAATCTAAGATATGGAGGAGTTTTTGAATCTTAAAGCTGCCTCTAAAGAAAATATTGTCTCCTGAGAAATTTAAAAGAAGTGTTTGAAAGCTACAGTAAAGATTCTATGATATTTACATTTCTTCTTTTTAAAAAATTTTGGTAAAATACATGCAACAAAATTTAACCATTGTTGTACAACAGGATGTTTACATTTCTGAATCTAGTGAATCTTCTGAACATTTTTTTGTTCTACCAATTCCCGTTTCACCCTAGACTTTTTTTTTATCTGCCTCCTTTTAAAAATAGATATATAAGGGATATGTTGATGATCCTCGAAACACTGACAATGCATGGATGGAGACAGAAGCTGTGAACTACCATGATGAAACAGGTAATTTTATACTCATGTTTATTGGATTGATTGGAATTGAGGATCAATGTAAGTCAAGCAGCCTACTGGGGCAGTTATAGCTGGACTATCTTAGCATTTTAGGTCAATTAACTTTTTTTTTTTTTTAATTTTTTAGTTGTAGATGGACACAATACTTTTATTGTATTTTTTTAAATATTTATTTTTTAGTTATCAGCGGACACAACATCTTTTATGTGGTGCCGAGGATCGAACCCGGGCCGCACGCATGCCAGATGAGTGCGCTACCGCTTGAGTCACATCCCCAGCCCTTATTTGTTTATTTTTATGTGGTGCTGGGGATCGAACCCAGTGCCTCATGCATGCTAGGCAAGTGCTCTACAACTGAGTCACAACCCTGGCCCCAGGACAATGAACTATTGATTTTAGGACTATATTTATATGAAAGCAAGATTATTGGCATTAAAAGACTCATAGAACAAAACTTCAAAAGTGTTATCACCAGTAACTATTGGTAGCATATGAAATTAAGGTTGAATTTATGGACTAAAACGATGTATTTTTAAAGGTTGTCCTATTATTTGTATAATATGTATCCATTTGTGTATAAGATAAAAATAAAAGCAACTAGGAATTTGGGTGGGAGAGTAGGGCAATAATAAAGGAGTTGGGATTTATATTTATCTTAGTGTTTGAAATATTTTAATAATAAGCATGCATTTTTAAAGCCCAAAACAATATCAGAAAGGTTACAAATATTGAAAAAATTTAAAATGAATGCTTTTTTCTAGTCTGTGGATTTTAGAATTTATTTGGGAGAATCAAATGTGTTATAAAAAGAGATGAAATTTGCTATCTTAAAAATTAATTATTATTTTTAATTTACATATTGAATATCTTTTCTTGAAACACATTTGATTGCCAAACTGGATGATTTCCTAAGTATTTGATATTTATCTGAAGCATAATGGAGTGAGGACACTGTGTCAGAGAACTGATTGTTCTACTAATGGCTCTTCTCTGAGCTGTGTAGTAATGTGCAAATCAGTTTTCCCCTTGGACTCAGTTTATTCATTTATAAAACAGACTAGAATTAGAAGATCTGTGACTTCTCTGTGCTTTTGCTTGTTGAACTTGGGGGAAACTTCTGGCACTATTTCTATTCTTCTACTTTAAGATAGTAAAAAGAATTCATCCTTCTGGTATTAAGAACTGAGAAGAAATATACAAATAGAACTTAGAGGCAGGTTTATACAATGGAAATACGGACAAATTTGTTATTTTGTTTTGGTGGGAGTGGTTAAAAATAATAACTAATCCTCCAAAAAGATTGATTACATAGTTTATATGTTGTTCATTGTTTTCACTTCACTTCCTTTTCTCCATTTAAAAAAAAAAAAGAATTCTTCCAAAATAGATATCTGAGTGTCTTATTGCTTACTTTGTCTCTTCAGACTGCGTTTTTGACTTTTTAGCATACCTGCAGTGTATTTTAAAAGCTGGACACAATTTATCTGGTAAAACAAATTAAGGCAAATAGGACTTTAGTGTGAAGTTTTGTTTTTATCTGGCCAGGATAGCTGTATTTATTGCTAAAGATATAATAAGAGTCAGAGACTAAAATTTCCTCTAGTGTCCTTGTTTTTTGTTTTTTTTTTTTAAATTTTTTTAACTTACTCTGTTGTTTTAGGGTTGCCTTAGAGACTTCTTAATAAGGTCTGAGATATGCTCTTCAGTTGTATTCTCCTGTTATAGTAAGTTTTGGGGTAGAATCCAGTGTTTGGGTCTCAGCCTTTTAGTGAGCCCTTGACCTGTGACCTTTACAAGTGCTTCTAGGCTTCTCTTCCTCCTTCTCCCATCCTTAGGTCAGACAAGGAGACAGAGAGCTCTGGAATTGGGTATTTCCCTTCTCTAAGGTTGATTAAGCCTTGGTAAAATAATTTTCTATAAGGGCGATATGGTGGGGATATTTTAAAATGGTTACTTTCATTTCCCCTTTCTGGAAACTAGAGGGGATTTTCCTCTAAAGAGGGGGAAGGACTCTGCCCTCTGTTGGATATAAGAAGAATTGTTAATTTTCAGTTCAGCTTTTTTTCTTGTTAAGGTAGGAATTATGACTCCTGAAGTCTAAATGTCAGATCATCTCCCTTTAAATTTTTAAAAATTTGTTTTGTATAATTTATTAAGTGACCACAGGGGTGAGTAAAAGAACCTTTCAGACATTATTAATTCTAATAAGAAACTTGATGTAGAGAGTTGTTATTTAGATAATTTGATACTTTAACTTTTGGATTCAGGTTTACTTTTTAGTTCTCTTTCTCTATGGATGGTTGGATGTTGCAGTTATAATGAAGATGCACATAGAGCTATCATTTCAGCATTGGTATTTAGGAATCTGTGCTAAAATATAATAATAGTTCTTTCTTTTAAACACTAGCTTTATTATTTTATTACAAGTACTTATTATATAGGTAAAGTTAATTGAAAGTTATTTAAAAAATAAATGACATAAAGAGGAAGTGCTTTAACAGGCTGTTTTTTTTTTTTTTAGATAAATTCTTCATAGAGGAATTGCTGGATTGTTATTGTACATTCAGTGCCTAGTTTAATGTTTGGTACACAGACACTCTGATATTTATTGGTTGAATGCTTATAAAGAAGCATTTGCTTTCTAAAAATACCTGATAAACATTACCAAATTGTTCTATAGAAATATGCCATTTATATTCCTAAAAATGACCGAGAATGTTTATTTTAATTTTTTAATAATTAGAGATATTTTAATAAATATATTTATGCTTGTATAAATATAAATATTTTCTGTTGTAGTTTTTTGTCATGCTTAGAAAAGTCTACTTAAGCCTGTATTTATTTATTTATTTATTTATTTATTTATTTATTTATTTTTGTGTGTGTCTAATCCCTCAGGAATTTTTTTTTTGATGTAAGGTTTTGTACTCATTTGATATGTTCTCTTTGATAAGTATACTATTCTTACTTTTTTAAAGAGAAAAATCTTTCTTTTTGGTGCTCAGCCTGAAATTTAGTAACTTAATTAAAATATAGGCAACTTGGAATATTTTAATTTTTAAATTTCTTGGCCAACTGATACAGTAATGATTTATGATTATTTTTACTAAGAATACTTGGAGATGTAGTTATGCTGGGAAAAAGAAATAAATAAATGAATTCCTTTTTTTTGGTGATGGTTTTTCTTTGGTAACCAGGTGAGATAATGGACAATCTTGCCCTAGAAGCTGGAGATGATGCTGGAAAAGTGAAATGGGTGGACATCAGTGATAAACTCAAGCTTTATGCCAGCCACTCCCAATTCATCAAACTTGTGACAGAGAAACGAGACGCACACTGGAGTGAGGACTCTGAAGCTGACTGCAATGGGTCATAGCTTGTGGTCTCCGTGTAAGCCAGAGGCCAGCAAAGGAACATGCACTGAAAAGAAGGCAGTGACAGAACTCATACTGTAAAAAGGCAGCATAGCTCACTAGGAAGTAATTTTATTCACTTTCAAAATGTTTGTATTTAGAAGGTTTTTGCATCAGAATAATATGAGTAAATATTATAAAATAGAATTTCCACCTTTATGATCAAAAAGATTAGAAATAGTTATATTTTGTATGCATTCTGTAAGCATGGCTTAAACCAAGTTTAATAACTGATGCTCTTGAAGAGTTGTAGTTAGAACAAAGATAAATTTCCCATCAGCTATAACTTCTGCTTTTTCCATCTAGTTCTTGTTCGTTAGTTCTTTTCCTCCCTCTAAACTGAGGTTTGAAGGTTGTTTGTGCCACATCCAACTTCTTTTGGAGGAGTACTGCCATTGGTTGTATAGTTTAATGTCTAATCTGATTTTTATTTAAATTATTTTGCTTCACATTTTGCTTCATATGACTTTGTTGAGGCTGACTTCAAAAGTGGAAACTGTATTTTTGTCTTTGAGTCATCCATTTTATAAGGAAATTTCAGTTATTTTGTCAATAAAGATCAAGACTGATGAATAAGAGCTCATATTCTCATTTTTCAGAAATTCTGAATTTTAAAAATATGCCTAGGGGATTAGAAATTTATGGAGATTTCACTCTACTATAACTATTGTATGTCACAAATGAATTAGAGATGAATGTAAAAAGGCAGGGACAGAGAGAGGTTGTTGTAAGTTAGAGTACTTTTTATGAGGAAGGGAATGTTAAGGATTGAACTTAATTTTTGAGAGAAATGTGGTCAGTGTAAATCATAGAGGAAGGATAGGGTTGGTATATTAGGGTCTTTTGGAAGCAGGGAAGAGGAAAGAAAAAGAGCACTGCTTGTCCCAGTGGACATATCTGTCACACTCAGGCTAAGGATTTCTATTGGAAAGTCCTGTGATATTGACTCCTGACAACTTGCAGTATGGACTGTCAGAATTCCTTCTTCCTTCCAGTTAGATTATAGATGGGACACCTAAAGAAAAGGAAGAAAGAGACATGGTACTTTTCTACAGATATTTGAAAAGGGTAACCAGGCTTACTCTCATAGCTAGAGAGCAAGATTAGGGCTAAGATAAAACAAAATGGTGGAATTTTTTTTTTTTTTTTTTGTCTTGATTGTTGTTGATTTGATGTCATGACTTTTTTTGGTGATAAACCCGAACTGATCTGGAAAGAGACATTTCTTTTCTTGGTGTAACTGTAAGTTTTGCAAAGAAATGTTGTAGTAATTTCAGGATACCTTGGTCTCTTCTGGAAGAGTTATATTATGAGGCTTATTATGATATTATTCTTTTAAAATCCATGAAATCCTGGTCCGTAGGATCCTGTGCATTGATCACCCTCATTTGAATGACTTTCTCCCAGCATGAAAGAGCTGGCTTCTACTTTTACTGTTTGACAGGAAGAAATTGCTTCTTCTTGGCAATAAATAGAATTCTTTGAAATTGAAATGACTAATGAAAGCTCTCAAGAAAGTTTGAAAAATTTTGTGAAAATAACATTTACTTATTTTTTAATAATTTTGGTATATTTGAACTGAAATAATAAAGATATTAGTTTGTGTTGAAGTTTTATTTGAAGTATGACTGAAGCAGATAGGTCTATAGATAACATTCGTTGTGATATTTTAGAGTTTTCATTAGAACATTGACAGAGTATGAAAAATGATTAAACCACTACCAACTATAGATAAGATAAATGCAGATAGTCTTCTGATAACTGTAAATATCCAGCACCATCTATAATTAAGAAAAAACAGATTAAAATGTTAGTTTAAGACCTTCCTGGAGGAACATCTGCATCTCTATTGCTAGATAATGTCCCCTTCATATTTATTTTCCTAATGTCTTAGAGATAAATAATATTTTTTTCTTTTAGAGACTGAATAAAGTAAGTAGCAATAATAGATCCCATTTACCGAATATCTATATCATTATTACTTAACCCTCACATTCCATTTTACAGATGAAGAAATTGAGACTTTGAAAGATTGCCTAAGGTTTTATTCAGTAAGGGATAGAGCTTGAATTCTGGTCTACCTAGTTCCAGTATCTGTTCTCGTTTCTATTACATATTAACCCTACTCAGGTTATGAGTCTTGTGATTTGTTACTTTAAGGATGCAGATAGGAAAAGTATGTTACATAAATGATACTCATGTTAGCCAAAATAATGCATAGTTTATGACTTGAAATTTAAGGGCCACACCTGATTAAGCCAGCATTGTTGAAATTGTTTGTATAATTTTGGACCAAAGACAATTTATTTGGTGGTATCTTAATCTAAGATATCAGTACTTGTCTTGCCAGCAGACATTCTTGAGCTTTTGAAAGAATTTCCAACTCAAATAGAAGTGTATGCTAAGTTTACTTAAGGTTGTAATTATCTTAAAAGCTAGACACTGGGTAGCTATGGAGAGAATTTGAAAATTCTAGCAGTTTTAGAGGCTACTCTTGTTTAGAAGTGTAAATTATGCTTAGGACTTCTGGTGGCTATTGTTTTCTCAAATATTTCAGGAGTTTTAATAAATAAACTAATTTAAAAATATATCCTTTGAAGAAATCCTTTGTCATTAGGTTGGTCTTATTTATGGTTGATTTCATCATACTATGAATTTACCAACATGGACACAATCTCAAGGTGATAAAACACAAAAATATTTAGAAATATATAACAGTGGTCTGCAAATAGAAAAATATTTGGAGATTTTACTAACCATGTATAACTTCTGGCATAATGGTGACAGGATTATTTCTGTTGAAATAGAAAATACAGATTATAGTTATATGAAAATATTGTCACCACCTGTCTCCCATTTTATGGTTATTTTATTGCTCATGTGTTAATATTGAAGTGACTCTGTGGGTTGGGAGTGGAAAATAACGTGATTCTACTGTACTTTAATGCTGATAAATTGAACTCTGAACTGTCTTGTCTACAACATGGAACTTTATTTTTCCCGTTTGGCCTCTGATGACCTTAGAGAAGTATTTGAAGTGGTAAAAACATACTAAATTAATACTTAAGGGCATTGAAACTGATTAGGAAGGGAAACTGTTGGGTGAAAATCCAATTTCTTTCTCAATATTGAAGTTGAAAATATTTTGATTCATCAGCTTCTTCAAGGTAGATTAAAAAATACGTATGTATATAATTTTATTTATATTCAATTATTTTGAAAAGGAATATATATTTTTTTGTTCCTACTTTTTTTTTTTTTTTAAACTGTATATTTTAAATGGAAGCAAACTTGCTTGAGAGAGAGTCAAAGCAGATGTCCTAAAGTTTGTAGCCTTTTCATCCAGCAAGCTGGATGGCTCTTGCATTAAGGAGATGTGACATGCAGAAATTTTGATCTAAAAGTCTTGGAGGACACTGAGTTTATAACTAATGAATTCTAATTGGGTAGATGAAGTGGGTTGATTCTGCCATGTGTTTTTATAGTTCAGAGGCATTATTCTTACCTTTCTTGACATTGCCACTTATTTTATAAGTAGAAATAAAATCTTACCCCAAGGAAGCCCTAAAAATAAGAAAAAAAAAATTAAGCTATTATCTTTAGTCCATTCATTAAATTTGTAGTTTATAGTAGCCTAAAAATACTTACCCCCAGTTGGTTCAAAATGGAGGTGATCAACTGAGAAAGAAGAAAAATCAATGTCAGGACTATCAGTAGGTTTATTTTTAATTTTAATTTAGTACATGTATAAATTAGACTATTTTGTATATGAAAATGGTTTTATTGAAAATTCTACTTTGTTACTTATGATTTTATTTACATAATGTAAGATTTTAAAATGAAGAATCAATACCAAGATTTACATTTCTTTAATTTACAGAAATATTTTTTTCTGTCTTGTAACTCTATTCATTATGTTTGACTCTCACTCTTGGCAATCACAGAGGAAATTGTTTCATTGATGTATAGTTGGGTTGAATTGAATAAGTGAATATATAATTGTTCTCAGGCATTAAGATTGTTTTTTGGGTTTGAATTTAACAGCTGTGCTTTATTTTGTATCGACATGAATTGGACTAATAAGAGTAATTTTCAGGATGAATTGGCTCATTTTATGCAGGATATTGAATATAATATATTTATAGGCTTATAGGTTAACAAGGCAAAATATATTTACCATTATGAATTCATTAGGTGTCAGGACCTAGAATAAAGGAAATACGAAATAATCTAGGAGTTCTAATTCAGCATTTTAACTTTTTTCTGTTATAATTTTATATTAGCTTGGTAAATGAAAACATGCTTTTTAGAATGCATTTAAGAATTATATCATTAAGATTCATATTTACTAATATTTTTAAAGTATCTCCCCCTTGGTACCTCTTTCTCAAACCTATTTCTGGATATATGTAGTCCATATTTTCTTTTGTGGATTCCAAACATATAATATTTATTTTTTAGTTATAGGTATACACAATATTTTTATTTTTATTTTTATTTTTATGTGGTGTTGAGGATCGAATCCAGTGCCCCACACATGCTAAGCAAGCACTCTTCCTCTGAGCCACAGTTTCCCAGTTTCCTTTTTCATAAGTTTTTTTAAAAATGTTTTTTAGTTGTCAATGAATCTTTTAAAAAAAAAATTTTTTTTGTAGTTGTAGATGGACAGAATGTCTTTATTTTATTTATTTTTATGTGGTGCTGAGGATCCAACCCAGTGCTTCACGCATGCTAGGCAAGCACTCTGCCACTAAGCTACAGATCTAGTCCAATGGGTCTTTTATTTATTTATATGCCATTCTGGGGATGGATCCCAGGGCCTCACATATGCTGGGCAAGCATTCTACCACGGAGCCACGACTCCAGCCTGGAACTTCTTTTTTGAAGATCATTAAACCTATGCTTACTAGGTTGAGAAAAAATACTACACTTTTGCATTAACATTATGAAAGAAACTATAATAATGTTATTTTCTATAATTTTAAGAAGAGTATAATTTAAAAAAATGGAATTAATATACTATAAAATATATAACTTTTTTTTCTAAATCAGTCATATAATTATCAGTACTTCAGTGAAGTCCCATTAAAGTAAAATTTAAATAAACCTTATATACCATGAACATAACCCTAAATATAGTTCAAAGGCTTCAAGGACAGATACATTTCAATAAGTATCCCCTCTCCCCATTAATGTCAAATGTAAGCATAACTTTAGAGGCACAATGTATTTCATAAAAGATCTATTTTTACTCTCTTGTCTTTGAGAATAAGGTAAGGCTGAGAGGACCCTGATTATTCCAAAGTGTTAAAGAGCAGACCTAGAGCTGGCATCTCTAGAACAATTTGCCTTCAAATTTTTCTACTGGTCCCCAGGTTTATTCCATACAATCACTGAATGTATCAGGTTTTAGGTTTGAGATTTATGTATTAAGTTGTTCAAAATTTAACAATTGGTATTTTGTTAAGACAAAATATCAATAACTAGTAGTCCCCAAAGAGAATGCTAATCATTAATTCTTGGTATAAAATTCCTGTCTAATTAAAATTCTAGAGAATTTTCAAGTTTGTGTTTTGTATTCATTTAAATGTTTTCTCAAAGTTTTAAGTATAATTACCTGGTTTGGATTATAAGGAAAAAGAATTGGAATCTAAAGAAGGGGAAGAAATGAATTATGAACAAAACAAATCACAAACATTTCCTTTGGGCTTTTTTTCTCACAACTCATTCATTTAACCTTCCAACCATCTGTCCATCTATCCATGCTTGACATGTGTACTGAGCAATTAACTTTGTGTCTAGGGCTGGGCGTATCAGTATACAAGACACTTTCCTTGGGAAGCACAGGATTCTCTATGATTTATTTTTCTTTCTAGAGGTATGGTCATTTTGCTTTATCAGTCAAAACTAAAGCCTGGCAATCTGTCTTTTGAATCAGTGTTGATAGTTCTTTCGAATTCCAGTGGGATTTCTTTACTTGCTTACTTTTAAATACTGTTCTGCCCTCTGGTGGTAAGAAGAGTTTCTATTTCAGATACTATTGATTCCTTTTTGTTGCCACATATAATTACATAATTTAAAATATAAGATGTTAATGGGCCAGGAAAGGAAACCATAGTGAATTTATCATTGCATTTTAAGTAATATTGATAGTAATTTTAATATTTTGATATCCTGAATAATACTGTTGTTTAACAGTGAATCAAATAGGAATAAATCCAATTTGACTAAACACAGACACACCAAAAAAGATGTTAAGCCATGTGTGGTAGCATGCCTGTAAACCCAGAAGCTTGAGAGGCTTGAGATTGAGAGTTCAAAGCCAGCCACAGCAACGGGGAGGTACTAGGCAACTCAGTGAGACCCTGTCTCTAAATAAAATATAAAATAGGTCTGGGGATATGACTCAGTGGTTGAATGCCCCTAAGTTCAATCCCCAGTACCAAAAAAAAAAAAAAAAAAAAAAAAAAAAGATGTTAATGATGGCTACTAAATTATAATAAAAAACTAATACTTTAGGCTTTTACACCAACTTAAAAACAAATTTACTGAATTTCAGCCAGAAAAAGGAAACAATGTATTTAGCTCCTATTAGAGACAAAATAATTAGAATAATTATCAATTAATAATAAATACAAGTACCCAGAAATTAAGCAGGTAGAATTCAATATGTGAACATGTTAAAGGGAAAGAAATGTTCCATTGAGGACAGCTTTAGCCACAAATTTCCAAAGCCTATTTACAGTTGAAACCGTTTGAAATTAAATATAAGGGGAAGTGTTTTTCTACACTTAAATGTAAAACTGAATTAAGAAAGTTATATATTTTAAAAATATTTAGAGGATCAGACAATAAATTAGACAAGATGCTATTTTAAAATGTGTTTGAACTTTTCTGAACATTTTTTTTTTAAAGAGAGAGAGAGAATTTTTAATATTTATTTTTTTTAGTTTTCAGCGGACACAACATCTTTGTTTGTATGTGGTGCTGAGGATCGAACCCGGCCCGCACGCATGCCAGCGGAGTGTGCTACCGCTTGAGCCACATCCCTACCCCAACATCATTTCTTAAATACTGTCCAACTTTAACATGGTCACAACTTGTGTTGCAGCCTATTGTATTAATCATTCCTCCCCCAAATTGCCTTGTGCTTTTCAGGTCTGTGGCCTTGCACTTACTGTTCTTCTACTCAAAATGCTGCCCACTCCTTATCCTTTGAGCCCTGGCCCAGATGCTAACTCCTTTGTGAAGTCTGACTTGTGGCCTGATTTAGCTTTTTATTTGTGTAGGAGCACTTATCAAATGGTGTTGTATTTTTCATTTCATTTCATTTTTCATATCTCTTCCTCATCAGATTATGAACTTACCTAATGCTTTTTGAGTTTCTAGCATTCACCATTAACCCTATTATGTAGTAGACACTCAGTGTTAGCTGATGAATGTTGTCTGTCTATAAAAGTTATATGTAGACTAAAGGAAACTATGTTTAGTGTTCTTCCAGCCTTTATTGAAAAGATGTTATAAAATATATTAGGAGAGATTGGAGAAACCCCAACAAGAATAGAATTAGTTTTATTGTCTGACCTTTGATAAAGAGTTGTAAAAAGCTGGGGAAAACTTTAGAGAAAAGAAAGCAGCAAAGGTGATTTAGTAAAAACAAAAGAATGGATGTCATAGACGTTAGTGTTCTCTTCCTCAAGACTAACTACACGTGTCATAAAGTAATCAGTTCCGATAATATCTTTTTGATGGTAGGCGTAGAAGGACTCTGGAGGAGGTTGTTGATTTTGGGGAAATTTGTTCATCCCTTGTCAGACCCCACTACAGATATTCAGGGAGAGAAGTATGAATAGCCGATTCCTGGCGACCTCATTCCATATGAAAAATCAGAAAGTTTCATAACCATCATCCAACTAATCAATTTGAGATTCCCAAACCCATGCTTACCAGGGGCAGTTGTGGAGGTTGTGGAAATAGGATCTGAGGGAAAAATGGTGATACTTGTAGTGGGAAAAAGTTAAATCTCTATGAAAAGAAATGTAATGTGAGTGATTCTGACAGTTGAAAACATTTAAAATGATGAATGTCTCATTTGAAAATACAGAGTTTACCTGTGCACTGGAACTTCCTCCAGATTGTTCAAGCTTGTAAAACAACAAGAGCAATACGGTAAGGCAGCAAAAGGCAGTAAATGATCCATTAAAAAGAGATTTGATTTTAAAAGAGAACAGGTAACAACCCACCATTGAGCATTATACCTGTCAGTGATGTAGCTTCACCTCTGAAATAGAAGTAGTTGAATGTCTAATAGGGAAAACTTGAATTAATTTTATCCAGTGATTTAGAACACTGAAATACTTTTTACCTTTAAACTTATATCCAATGCTTTTATTTACATTTTTTTAAGATTAGTTGCACATTATGTACCTTAAAAAAATCTTTGAAATAAATAGTGTTCTCTAGTTTTCAGCATTTTTTTTTTTTTTTTTTTTTTTTGTGATGCTGGGGATTGAACCCAGGGCTTTGTTAACTGAGCTATGTCTCTAGCCCAGTTTTCAGCATTTTTAAGTTCAAAGCAAAGGGAGTATGAGAGGGTAAACTTAAATCTTGTATCTCAAACACAAATTTTGAAAGATCTTTTACTCTTTTTGAAAACTCCTTTGTTATAAAATGTGCAAGGGAGAGGGTTTCATGCTTAGGTGTAGTACCTTGCATAGTCAGACTACAGTAAACACGGATTGAATTTATAGATCTCATTTATACAAATGTGGAAGGCATGGTTATAGTCAGTATTAGAAGGTCTATAAAGATGGAGTTAATGGTGTTCTGGAATTACTGTATTTCATGTATTCTAAGATGCCATCATTCTAAAATGCATCATTATTTCATATATTACCACCCCAGCTGTTAAGCTGCTATAATGCTTTATTACATCATGTTTGTAGGATACATTTCAATTTCAGAGATACAAAAATATGAAAAGTATATGTTAGAATAAACAAAATATGCATACTGTAACATTTCCGGGAGTATAATACTCTTAAACAGACGATATAAATGGTTTGGCACTTTGACAGTTAATACTTGTTAGGGCTAAAGATGTAGCTCAGTGGTAGAGTATTTCTCTAGCATGTACTGAAGCCCTGGGTTCATTCTCTAGCACTGCAACAAAACAAAACAATACTTGTCAACTTTGGCAAAAAAAAAAAAAAAAAAAAAAAATGTAGCCTGGATTAGGCTTTTATCCAGGGGCAATATATATGAATATAGCTTTTGATCCAGATCTGGTTTCAAAATTTGAACTTTTACAGAATGTCAGTTATCAAGAATACAAGTAACAATAAATGTTGGCAAGGATGTAGGGGGAAAGGCTCACTTATATATCGCTGGTGGGACTGAAAATTGATGCAACCAATTTGGAAAGCAGTATGGAGATTCCTTAGAATACTTGGAATGGAACTGCCATTTGACCTAGCTATCCCACTCTTCAGGTCCTACCCAAAAGGCTTAAAATCAGCATATTACAGCGATAACAGCCACTCAATGTTTATAGCAGCTCACTTAACAATAGCTAAACTATGGACCCAACCTAGTTCCCTACAACAGATGAATGGATAAAGGAAATGTGGTATATATATACACAATGAAATATTATTCAGCCATAAAAATAATGAAATTATGGCATCTGTCAGTAAATGGATGAAACTGGAGACTGTCATACCTAGTGAAGTAAGCCAATCCCCCCAAACCAAAGGCTGAATGTTCCCTGTGATATGTGGATGTTAACCAACAGCAAGGAAGGGTAAGGAGGGAAAAAATAAAATTTCATTGGATCAGACAAAGGGGAATGAAGTTGGCAGAAGGAGTATAGGAATTGGAAAGACAGTAGAATGAATGGGACATAACTTTCCCATTCTTATGTATGAATCTGCAACCAGTATAATTCCACATCATATACAACTACAAGAATGGGATACCAATTAGAATAAGTTATATTCCATGTATGTATAATATGTCATAATACACTCTATATCTAGAAAGAACAAAAAAATATTTGGACTTAAAGATTTCTGTATGTTATCCTTTTTGGACTTATCTCTATACTGGATTCTTATAAATCAAGTATAAGTTTTTACATTTGTAACTTAGGAACTGGTATAGGTAGTCTTAAATATTCCTTTCTGTAAAACCAGATCTAAAAGAAGGAAAAGATGGGTTGGTATCAGAGAATTTTTATAGATCAGTCTTTTAAGAAAACCTAAGATGGTTTAGGGCAGGGGTATTATAAATGAAGATCAATTCAAACTGTTTAATTTAGACCTGAATCACTGTAGAAACTTGTTCTCTATTGCAAAGTTTGCTGATAGCTTCCTATGATTTGAGTTAGGACTTTTAAGTACTTGAAATATATTTTTATCATCTCCACACTACTCTGAGATTGTTCTTTTAATTCTTCTTGTAGCCAGGGAAACCATATGTTAATGGCCCCTGAAGCTGGGATTTGTACTAGGCTACTCATTGAACTGAGGAAGAGTGGGAATCCCTGAGCCCCTGACTTTCCTGGATTCCACCTTCCCTTTTATTGAGATGAAAAGAGATAGGAAATGCTTTCTAGCCCAGAAATACAAAGACTTGAAGACTCCAAATCTGAAATTGAGTCAACAAATGAGGAGGAGTACTCACAGGGATGGGGAGAGCAATAGCAGTGCTCAAAAGGCCAGCCAAGATGAGAAATTTCATTCTGAAGGTAGAGCCTGGAATTGAAGATTAGGAGATCATTTCCAATTTCCGTTCCTATATCCATTGTAAATAGAGGGTTGAGGTAGAGGTGTTGAAATAGGGTCAAGCTAAATCCTGCCTCCAGATACAGATTCAGGTTGTATAAACCCAGAGGAGCATTTAAAAAATTTGGAATGCCTTTTAACAAGACATGCAGTCTTTGACTCCTAATATTGCCTGCCATCTCCTACTCTTCCTTATAACCTACAGCTCAGCCTATATCTGTTTGGTTGTTCAAATTTGTGGTTTCTATACACAAATATTTAATGAGCATAATGTTTACTATTGGCAATTTATCATCACTGGCTAAAATGAGAGGACAATATTTATGTAATACACAAATAAGTATGCTTGGAGCTTATGCCTCCAGGAGACTTACCAGGCCTTTACATAGTCTGGATGCTGTTGTTGATGAATACAGTTTCTTAGGAAGAGATTATACAGGAAAAAATTCATAAAGTACAGTGGGTTGGTAGAAAATAAGTACAAGATGAATAAATTTAATAAAGCAACTCAACATAATCTTTACTGACCTGCTGTTCCTGCAAGTAAACATTTAAATGTTTTAAAAATACACTTAATTCAAATTACCTTACTGTGTGAGTTTCAAACCAAATCACTGTACCCTGGAATTTGATTTTGGAAGAAAAAAAATCAATCATATTCTGATTAATACTTCTCTCCTGTATGTGAGACAAGTTATAACTATTTATAGATAAATAATTATTTAGCTTTTTATATATCTTTAAAGCTTAATTCTAAGTTATTTTAGTGCTACTTTACCTGAATTTAGGCAACTTGTTTCCTTTCCTTTTCTTTTTCATGTCTTTGTATTTTTCTTTCTCATGGATTAAAACTTTTGAAGTTCTTTCTTGCTTTGTTAAGTGGATCTTATTAAATTAGCCAACACAAGAATATCTTACATTCTTTTATCTAGTGCAATAGAATCATCCAAATTATATCTCTTTAATTACCTTTGCTTCAAATGGCCCTCGGAGCAACAAATTCAGGAAGCAGTGTGATCTCCTAGAGCCTCTCTACCCATCAAGTGTTTAAGCCATATTACTAATGCCTTTATAGTCATGGGCAATATGAGTCACACAATTCAAAGCTAAACTGAGCAGTTGGTTTCAGATCGGGAATTCCAACTTTAGAATCTCAATTACACAGAGACTTAAAGATGGATTACTAAGAAAATAACTTCATCTCTTTGGTTGGGGTTAGATTAAATCTTTATCAAAACAAACCAATAATTAAAAATGATATCCATTAAGAATATTCATGTGTTTATAATGTGTCATTTAGGTATACATACGGAAGCCTTAATTGCTGGAGAAATTTAAGGTTTGAAATGTTCTATGTTAAATGACATTTGCATTTCAAAATGAAAATTAGTTTCAAATAAAAAAGTTTAGTAAATATTTAGGCAGTGTCCTTAGCATTAAGACTAATTCAATTTAATTATTTGGAAAGGACCTGGTTTAATGTGACTCTGGTTGAAAGCAAGTGACTTATTAAGTGAAGAAAAAAGATAAAAATAAACTTAGTGATATCTTTCAAGTCAGATAGAAAAAATATGTTTTTTAAAAATCCTCTTTTAAATATTGTAAGTGGAATGAAGTAGATGACAGGATCTTTTATTGTTGTGTTTCAGACCTTAGAAAACTGTATGGTCTCATTTATATTTTTGTGATTCAGCTTTAACTATAACTGTTACCAAAGAAGAGCATAAATAAAATCACATTTTGTATAACTTTTTTTTCTATCAATATATGGTAGTAATGTTCACCTCTCACCACACTGACCATCAGGACACTTCATGGCTCTCCACTGGCTTGTTTAATTTTTCATTATCTTTATTTTGAAAAAAATTGAATGTAGAAATTTTGCAGATCCTCCTCCCCTATGCACACAAACAACTGTACAAAAGATACAATTAGTTGGATCAAGATGTGTATAATAATCCAAATTGAATTTGGCTAAATAGCATTTTTCCTGTTGAACTTATATATGACAAAGGGTTTTTGTGAGCAAACACTATTTTTACACACTGATTATTTGTTTTCCATAGGAAAGGTCTCACACTTTTCATGTCACACTAGCTTCTTTTTTTTTTTTTCCCTCCAATAGTAAGAACTAGGAAGCATCTTTATAATTTGATTTGAATTGTGAGTCCTGGGTTGATAATTCACTGAGGGATTACTTAAATAAATTTGTTTATTTAAATAAATGACTAGAAATAAACTTGAATAGGCATTTGAATTTTTATGGACACTTTATTAGGATATTAAGATATTAACAATACATGTTAAGCACAAATATTCCATTTTCTTGAAATGCACATGATGTTATGGACAGTATGAACACATAATTTTTTTAAGTTTTATAATTAGTAATTATAAGTTGATTCAGAGAGTGAAATCACTATGAGTTAAGCTCCTATTTATGTAAATGGTTTACAGTCTTTTGTATATAGTGACATTACTTCATTTTAAAGTTCTATTTCCTAAGTCAATGTTGAGTGCTTGGTGTGTATATATTATTATCAAGCAGTTATTCTCATTGTCTTCTCATTCATGCAGATATTTTACTAAATATATGTCTACCGGTATCATGGCTACATATATTTCAGAAGTGGTTAGAAAGAGGAGAATGCTGGAAAGTTTGACTTCTTCAAATCTTAATTCAAAACAGGAGGTTTTCATCTATGTCTTCTGTAAAAACAAAAACAAAACAAATATACTTTTAGAAAGGTACCAGAGTAGTAGCATAAACTAGTATGTTAGAGCTGGGAGATTAGACAGGCCATCTAATAAGGCAGCACAGTGGTGGTTCTGAACCCTGGTAGGGCATCAACATCATCCATGAAATTTAAACAATATAAATTCTTTGATCTCATTCCTGGCCTCTGGAATCAGAATTCTCTACAGGTGGACTGATGGCAGGTGGACATATAGACAACTCTGCAGATAGTTCTCAATCACTGATAGAGGAAGGGCAGGTTAAGAGGAGACCCAGCCAAGAAGTGTCAAATATAATAATCTATAAGGGCAGCTAAATTTTAATAGGAAGAGGCAGAAGTATAGTACCAGTTCAATCAAACTTCAATTGAATAATCTGAAGAACTTATTACCATACCACTAGGAGAAGACATAAGATATCATGGATATATAAGATATAAGATATAAAAGATACACCAGCCTGGCCTATGTGCCTGCACTTGGATGTGTTTTGTCAATAATTGTTAAACAGATATTTACAGCAGATTAATTTGAACCACACTAAACTATGACCCTATCTGGGGCACCAGGTAATTTTCCTTTCCAATGTAAGTTTTTAGCCCAGAGAGTTGAAAGAATATAAACTTTAACATATTTTCTTTTTTGAGTACTGACTTTATTATTAAAATGGAGATACTAACTTTATTACCTGTAAATTTATATTTGCACATGCACACATAGTACTCTGTACCCTTTTGGTTGTTCAGATGAGAGATATCTTTTCTTTCTTTCCTTTTCTTCCTTTCCTTCTCTTTCTTTCTGTGTACTAGGTATTGAATCCAGAGCCCCATACATGCTAAGCAAGTTTCTACCACTGAGCTATATACTCCCAGTCCTTTTTGTTTTGATATAAGGTCTCTCACTAAGTTGTTTAGGCTGCACTTGAATCTGCCTCAGCTTACCAAGTAGCTGCAATTATAGATATGTACCATTGCACCCTCTGAGAGGTGTCCTTTCTATTGATCTTAAGGCCAGTCCCTCTACCTGTGCTCAAGATCTCTTCTGATCTGAGGCTTCTCCTAGTTTCCTGTTTTCCCCCCTTATATTCAAAACCTTTTCCCCCCACCTCTCTATTTATTAGATCCTTCTCCTTGGCATTTAAATATCTTTTATATATTCAGCCTCTTGAGTATTGCCTGGCTCTACAGAGACCACCAGTAAAGTGACTGAATAAGAAAGAACGAATGGACTGCTCAAGCCTCTTTTATTCTAAAAAATGCTTCCCTCAACTCTATGTCCTCTTCTAGCTCTTTCCTGCCTCCAAACATTCACTCTTTATTCTATCTCATTTTTTATTCTTTCTCAACATATAGAAACTGGTTTCCAACCCTACCATTTCACCAAAACTGCTCTTACCAAGTGTTATGGTTTTGATATGGAATATCTCCCAAAGACTCATGAGTTGAGAGCTTGGTCCCTGGGCAGAAATATTCTGAGGTGGGCCTTTTGGGTAATGATTGAATCATGAGGGCTCCTAAATTCATCAGTGGATTAATCTATCCATAGATTTATAATCTGATGGCATTATTGGGAGGTGATGGGGCTTAGGGGTAAGAGATGTAGGTCAGTGGGGGAGTACCCTGAGGGTATATCTTGTCCCCAGGCCCCGCTATGCCTTCTTCTCCTCTGCTTCTTGACCACCATGAGGTGAGCAGCTCTGATCTGCCAGGTGCTCCTACCACACACCTACAATAGTGGGACCAAGTGACTATGGACTGAAACCTGTGAAACCATGAGCTAACTTACAGAGCTCACTTCTTTAAGTTGTTTTTCTCAGGTATTTTGTCACAGTGGTGAAAAAGAACACACTCAGATCACCAGCATACCCTATTTCTATGTTCCATGAACATTCTTAATCTTTATCCTCCTTGACATTTCAGCAGCACTTGGCACAGTCTCTTCCTCCTCTTCAAGACACCTTCTTAACATGGCACTCTTCTCATGGTCTTCCTTCATTTCAGAAGAGACTTTTCATTCTCCCTGGTGAATTCCTTCCTCCTCCAATATCCATCATCTAGTGGTGGTGGTCTTTAGCATTCAACTCTGGACCCATTTTCATGTAACTTTATGCATTTTCCTTGGGAGAATTAATTCCCTTCCCTGGTATCAATTATTCTCTGTGTGCTCATAATCCCCAAATATATATTTCCCATCTAAAAATCTGTCTTGAAATGCAGACATATATTTAACTGACAGTGGCACATGGAGTAATTCAAAATTCAGTGTCATTTGAAATGAAATTTGTCATTGCCCCCAAATCTGCTTCTGCCCCTGTGTTTTCTCTCTCAGTAGGCACTGGCTCTAGTTATCCTGCCTGACCCAAGCCAGCTCCTACGGCATTATCTCTCTCTTGTTCTTAGTCTTTCAACTGTCTGTTCCCTGCTCCTATGTATTTCCTGTTCAATCTTGTCTTCTTGTTCTACATGTTGTATATCTTGAGTATGTTTATATTTAAAAATATTTCTTGAATACGGTACTTCTCTATTTCCCCATGGTCACTCCTCTAGTTTAAGTTGCCACAACTCTTACCTGGATTTATCACAACATGCTCTCAACTATTCTCCAGCCTCTCCACAATATAACAGAGAAATCTTTCTTAAATACAAACTCTGAAAATCACTCCTTGCTTAGTGATACCCCCCGTGCCCTTAAAATAATGTTTTTAAAATGACTTAGTAGGATCTTCATGATCTGACTTGTTTACCCTATTAGTTTCATTTGGAGAGTTTTTTTAAACATTAACATGCCTAGTTGCATAAATGAAGACTCCTCCACCAGTTACTTGAACCCCATGTTTACAGGTTAAAAAAAATGAGACTGGGGACAAATGGCATGCCCTATTGAACAAAGCTAGTTAATGACAGAACTGAAATATTTGAACACATTTAGCTAGTTCAGATCACAGGCAGTTAAAATTCAGGAATATACTAGTTAAAAATCTATCTTCTCCCATGGCTTTCTCCCTGAGGGAAGGAAGGGTATACTTACAAAGAGATTTTTTTTTTCCTTTCCCTAGCTGTATCCCAAAGCAATAACTTATTTACTCATTCTGACTGAATATTTAATATTTGTTTTATTAGTTTATTATGTGATAATTCTTTCTCTTTTTCAAAATAATATAATGACAGCCAAACCACACTACACAAACAAGATCATTAGTGGCTTTGCAAGTCACTGGACTTTAAGCACTTCCTGCTCTCCCAGGCAACCCCACAGCACGGAGCCTGAGTGAGCTCACATTCTGAAGAGCCGCCAGAAGCTTGGCAAAAGAACAGTGAAATACAACTGGTTTCCTTAAATAAACAGCATCTGTCCAAATTTGCCTTTTTATCAGAGCTTTAAAATCACATGTCCTATAAAAGGGCACACCTAAATATATCTTATCCCAGTTAAGTTCTCCCCTCTTGATACTGGTGGGGAGATGCAGCTGTACTTGGGTATGTTTTGGTTTTTTTAGTAGAGGAGTTATAAAAGACAGTTTAATTCATTTTTAGAAGTAGATTTGAATTTTTGTAAGTACTCATAGAATAAATGTTAGGAAGGAAACTGACATTATCTGTGCGAGTATGAGTCTTATTAACATTAATTTCACATAAGTACTAACAGGGTCCAGCCTTCAGGATAACTGCCATTAATTCCCTACCTCATGTCATTTTCTCCCATGTGATAGCAGGGTTGCCCATTGTGAACAACAGAACATGTCACAAGTAATGGTATGGGCTTTAGTCTTGGGCTCATATTCTTTTTGGTCACTCACTCTGGGGGCAATCATATCCCATGCTGTCAGTAATACCGTGGAGAGGCCCACATGGTGAGGCAGTCAAATCTGCAGATCACCAAATGAGTGAGTTTAGAAGTAAAGCTGTCAGTTCTATTCAAGTCATCAGATGACTGCCACACTACTGACAGCTTGATTTCATCCCTAGAGAAACTAAGTCAGAACATCCAGGTAAGCTATTCCCAGATTCCTGACCCTTGAAAACTGTGAGAGATTTTACATGGCTAAATTTGGGGTAATTTGTTATATAACATGGATAGCTAATACACAGAACTAAGTGCTTGCATGAGTAGACATTTTTTATTATGATTGTGTTAATTTCACAGAATAATATTAAAGGAGAAAAGAACTAATCTTTCTGCCAATCTATTAATCAATAAACAAATCCTCATGCTCCGAGTTCTTTTCAATGTCAAGCATTTATACATCAGCATGAAGAATATTTTTTAAGCAATGGTTTACCTCTTTTTGGGAAATTCTGACTTTTGATGAACTTGCTTTTCTTTACTGCTTGATTGCATATTCATCCTACATCTGTGTAATAATTATGTGCCTAAAGTCTCTGCTTTAGAGTTTTTGTGTTTAATGTTGATTTACATTCTGTGAGCAGTTTCAATGCTATTTTTTGGATGTGCTTCATAACTTGATTATTGAAAACATGCTTACTCATAAAAGTCAACTCTAACTTTGGAAAATAAAAGGAAGTAGATTAAGACATAACAGAGTATAACAAATGTCTTAATTTAAATTCTTCCACTGCAAGAGTAAAGAAAGAACCACTTGATTCCCCCTGCTCCCTGACCTGAGATGCAGGCATGAGCTAGTTTTGGATTAAAGCAATACTATCTGGTTACAATTTGTGATATAAGATCCAATTTTTAATTAATAGTGAATTCTAACAATTCTTCTGACATACCCCCTTGTCAGAAGCAGCCTTGCTGTGCAGCTATAAGTTTTAAAGATTTGCCCTATAGTTAGGTTAAGGAATGAGATAAAATAAGGTATAAAGACCTCTGAGATTTGGCATGGCTCTCTGGATTCACATAGTTTCTTAGGCTTATCCAGTTTCTGAGAATGCAGCACATATTCACCCTCGTTCTGAAAAGTAGTGAGAAATGACCTTGCAATAACAGCTTGTGCATGAGGCAGTCCTGTCTGGGATATGTCACCTCATTGCCTTTAGGTTTCTATTAGAACCTACAGCAGGACTTCTCTGTTAGGCCTTCAGGGTTTATTTAGGGAAGGGGTCAACATCCTCCTTTGGCTGATGATGAATTTACCTTCTTTAATTCCAAAGCAGTGGCCCCACTCCTTCAAGGTGATGTGCTTATCCTTGTTGGGGTCACACTCCTCAAAGAAGCGGGTTATGCAGTGCTCCATGGGCACCAGAGATGCTCGTAGAGGAGCAAGCTCGGAATGTGTCAAGACTCTGCAGGGAAATAAATGGCAGCCTATTAATTGAGTAAATTGTATATAAAGATTTAAATCTTAGGATCACCGGGGATAGTTTTCTTCCACAAGTTAGCTGCATGTGCCAAATAAATAGTACACAAATAAAATGCTGAAAGTGAGGGCTGGGATTGTGGCTTAGAGGGAGAGCCCTTGCCTAGCATATGTAAGGCACTGAGATCGATTCTCAGCACCACATATAAATACATAAAAAATAAAGGTCCACTGACAACTAAAAATATTTAAAAAAAAAACCCTGAAAGTGAAATAAACAATATGTGGGTGAGGTGGAGAGTTTTGGGAATGTCAATAACCAAGGTTTCTCTCCACTGGAAACTGTCCTCCATCCACCCTAAATCTAGAGTTTACCTAGAGTCACACTTACACAACCTGGTTCCAACCCACTGGTCATACTTGATTATTCCAGATGTAGGCATTTGATCTAGTTGGTCAGATTATCTATAGAATTTAGAATCAAGAATGAAAAAGTCGGAGGAGTTTCTGTGGGAAGGTGGATCTTAGCATGTAAACTTGAGAGCTGTATGTAGCCATATTCTGCTATTTTCAAAACAATTTTGTGTTTAGACTCCTAACCACCATTATTTGGCATTTAATCATTCTAACATGAAGTGGAGATTTTCATAATTCTATTTCACTTTCCCTTTTGCATAGATACTTGTATATCAGAGAGTGACCTAGTAATGGAAAGGTAGAATTTTTACCTGTCTGTAGGATGTTGGTCAAGTTCATTAAACTGCCAATGCACAGGATAAACATACATGTGGTAGTTTTTCTTAAAGTCCCTTAAGAGAAGTTCAATGGGATGGTCCCCAGCCAAGAGTCTCTTTTCATCCAGGTAAATTTTCTTGACCTGGAATTAAAAAGTTGAGAAGATTGTCAGAGCATCAGTCAACAGTAATGGAATTGACACTTGTTCAGCTTTGCTTGAAGAGTAACAATAATAATGTGACAGAGGAAAATACACTCAGGCATCATGTGCATCAAATTAAATGTCTTCTAGTCAATACTCTAGCCTTCCTTACATCTAGATAGAATAACAGCCAACGTAAGAAATTTGGGGTTTTCAAAAGAAAGGCTTTTTTGATCTTTTAACTAGTAATGTTCTTTACATTCCTTAAAACTATGAGAAGGTTTTAATGAAAAGAACTGAACTGACTTGAGCAAAATTTTTGATTACTTAGTGAAAAATCCTGTTCTTTCTGCAATTGGTATATTCAATTCTTCATCCCCTATTCCTGCTCAGTCTGCTTATCTCTGATCTGTTGCTCCTGGCTACCTCCATTGAAATTCCCATTTTCATACCTTATACTTGAAAGTCTATCTGTGACAATGTACTAAAGGGAAGGACAGAAATTATCCATGAGCAATGCACATAAGACTCAACTTGTGATGTTACCTATTATTTCACTAAGCAATTGGAAGCAAACAGAACTTCCACCTGTTCCCATGCCCACATCTACCGGCTTACCTCGCTGTTACCAGTGATGAACTTCCTGTGTTCCTATTCAGAGCCTCACCCTTCTCATCTGCCTGAAACAACTACTCAAGAACACCCTCTAGAAGTTGGGTACATTTCTCTGGTCTTCATTAAATTTTACTTCATTGCTAGGTTATTTGTAGAAACTTACAAGTATCCTCTATCATCTCTAACTGGTAGAAAGGACTTCTTGAATTCACTTTCCCCTCCTGTTACCACTTAACTTCTCTTTAACCCTCAAGAGTATTGTGTATACTTGTTGCTTCTACATCCTTCCTCTTATTCTCTCTTGAACTCTGTCAGTTCAGTCTTCCCTTGCCTGGATCCACCTTACAGCCAGTGTCAAGGTCAACAATGACCACCACATGCTAAATCAGTGATACAGTTAATGCACATCCTCCTTCTTTGATCTTTCTTCATAACATGTTTTAAAGAACCTGACATATCTTATACATATGTTTGCTGATTTGATTATATTTGCATAGGTTTATATTTACATATATATATGTTCATAAACTCTCTCTCTCTCTCTCTCTCTCTCTCTCTCTCTCTCTCTCGCTATCTTGCAGGTGGGAGATTTGTTCTGTTCATTGCTGTATCTCCAGTAGTTACATCAATTCCTGAAATGTAGGTTATTCTCAGTAACTATATGGTAAATGCATTTTTTCCTGGAAATATCTGGAATTAATATTCTTCACTTTTTAATCTTAATATATTGTTATGTTTTAGATCTTTGGCATCCCCCAAAAACTCATGTGTGAAACAATGCAAGAAGGTTTAGAGGTGAAATGATTGGGTAATGAGAGCCTTAACTTAATTAGTGCATTAATTCCCTGATAGGGATTAACTGGGTGGTAACTATAAGCAGATAAGGTGTGGCTGGAGGAAGTGGGTCATTGGTGGTATGGCTTTGGGGTTTTTATATTGTTCCTGGAGAGTGCAGCTCTCTCTCTCTTTCTTGGCTTCCTGTGTCCATGTCCTGAGCGACTTTCCTCTGTCACATCTTTATGCCATGACGTGCTGCTTCACCTTGGGCCCAGAGTAATGGAATTGGATATTTATGGACTGTGACCTCTGAAACTGTGAGCCCCAAATAAACTTTCCTTCTCTAAAATTGTTCTTATCAGGTCTTTGGCCATAGCAGTGAAAAAGCTAACTTAAACATATATCATTGACATTGTGAATAATAGATTTTCCTAATATATCTATATCAGATCTATGAGGGCAAACAAAAGTTCAGATTTAAATACATTTGGGTCCATTCTAATTTGGATCTGCAATGTCACCCAAAGCCCATATGTTAAAGATTGGTTAGCCCATGGCACTATTGGGAGGTGGTGGAAGTTTAAAAGGTTGGCAATCTTCTTGTCATATGGGAGAATATTGGGATCCTGGCCCTTCCTCTTTCTTTGTTTCCTAGCCCAACATGAGATAGGCAGCTTGCTTTACCACATGTTCTATGCCATGATGTGCAGTCTCACACAGAACTAAAAAACAATGGGACCAATTAATCATGGACTGGAATCTCTGAAATGGCAAGGCAAAATAAATCTTTGCTTTTAAAGTTGCATTATCTCAGGTATTTGTTATAGTACAGAAAGCTGACTAACATGTGGCCTGGTTATACAAATACTAAATATATGTTAACTTTGCCCCACTATTGCTGGCTCTAGGTATGAATTAAAGAGACCTTATTCAAAGGACATTGCTCTTTCAGTAGGAATAGGGCAATTTGACAGTGTCTCAAACCCTGTGGCATGAATGGTACAAGAATGTTAATCCCTGTGGGGTAATCAGATGCAGGGAGGCAGAATGGGCTTCTGCAGCTCTGCAGAGGTAGGTAGCCATCACATTTTTTTTCCTCAGGCCCTCTAGACAGACCCTTAGGTAGAAGACCTGTGAATAACTTACTTTACTTCTCTGTTTCTCATTTAGATATCCAGCATGTTTAGGGTTAGGTTCATAAAGCTGCATGAGGATATTCTTGAGCCAGTCTCTCATCCGTAGAGGAAACTGAGCCACTTCAAAGTCTGTACAAGCAGGAATAGCTGTTTTAAGCAGAAAATACATGACCATTAGTTCTGCCTCTGGAGTCTTCATAACAGGAAGCTTAATAACTTCTGGGGACCCAGAGAACATCCTCACTGCCCCTTCATACTTCAGAGGTCCTTAATCGTGGTGACACCACAGATTTGCCTGGTGTGTTTTAAAAAAACATATCAAATACCAGACTCCATTTGAAGAAATTCTAATTTGATTGGCCTGGGGTAGAAACTGGACATCAGGAGTTTTAAAAGCTACAAAAGTAATTTTGATGGGCAGCTAGGGCTAAGAATCTGTGCTGTAGAACCAGAGAGCTGGAATTTAGAAAAGGAGGAGACAGGAGCTATTTACTAGAGGATGAGAGGAAAAGGGAGGGCTTAGCTTACACTATCATTACAAAGAATGCTAATTCTCAATGGCTTAAAGAGACAAAGGCTTATTTCTCCATTCTGCTACAATTCCAATACAAGTTGGCAGCAGGGTTCTGCTGCTGTCTCCCTGGGGCTTATCTTTTACTGCTACCATCTCAACACAAGACCTCTGGGTTTGTGGTGGCAAAGGGAGCAAAAGTGGAGAACCACACCAGCTCTGAAGTGCTTCTGCCCAGAACGTACATGGGTGATTGTGCTTTATTCCAGTGAACAAAGCAAGTCATATGACCACATCTAACATCAAGGAGTCTGGCAAGTTTAATCCTCTTGGGTGTCTGCAAGGAGGCAAGAACCAGAACATGGGTGAGCACTGCCAATGTGGAGAATCATTTATCAGCAAGGGGAGCCAAACACAAATGAGAGTATCCTGGGGAAGGAAGACAACTTAAACAAACAAACAAACAAACAAACAAACAAAAAACTTCTGGAAGAATATGTTGTCATAAAACCTTTTGGTAAAGGCTTAACTTAAATTGGGAAGAGGGCAAAAAGTTTGGCAAAATTCCATTTCTCATCACCATTATTAAGTAGATAACATTATTATAGTGGTTCTGAGGCCTGGCTGCATGTTAGAATTGTCTAGGTTACTTGAAAAACAAATGAAAAAGCAAAGCCAGGGTTCCAACCCAGTTCAATTAAGTCAGAATCGCCTGTGGTTAAGGCCTGTGAATCCTTATTTTTTCTGTCTCTCCAATTGATTTAAATTTTCAGCTTAATTTCATAACTACATTAGCCTTTTTTATTTACATATATAGGATTTAAGCATGTACAGATTCACCCCAAACCCTCCCAGAAATGGTGGTTGGCAGAAGTGAAGGAATCTTACATTTGCAGGCTCCAAAATAATCCAGCTGCAGTTGATGTCCCTTTTTGGTTCCCTCCAGTCTGCACTTTGTAGCAAACAGATGACAGGAACTTGCATAGGTCTGGTTGTCAGTGCCACAAGCCTATGGAAGACAAGCAAGAGAAAAAGTTGATAGATCCTGATGCTTTTTGGATAGTACTCTGCTCCCGAAAGCTCAAAGAGTGTCTGGTAAATGGTGCTGTGCCAAAGATATGGTCAGGAAGGTAAGATTATTAAAATTGTAACTCTCCAGTTTGGCAACAAACAATATTCATAGCCCAAATACCATTGTTATCTTTTTATGGAACCATTGAAATACTTTGATTTGGCTGGCATTTATTTCTGTTCAATATTACTTCAAATATTAGATTATAAACTGAGCATCTACCTTTAAAAAAAATTTCAGGGCAAACTATTTTCATTCAAATCCCTGGCCCCCTCTTTTTTAATTTTTTTTAGTTGTAGATGAACACAATATCTTTATTTCATTTGTTTTTATGTGGTGCGAGGGATCAAACCCACTGCCTCACGCATGCTAGGCAAGTGCTCTACCACTGAGTCACAACCCTGGCCCCTCCTTGGCCTTTCTGATGTGTCTGAAGGACTACGTTGTTGAGTACTTACTTGGTCAAGGGGTTTTGCTGGAGGACAAGTCACTGGATCTTGGCAAACGCAGTGGGGTTTTCCCTGTTGGTCTGCTTTACAGATATGTCCTCTCTTACACTGGAAGTTCACACAAGGATCTAACAGAAAAGTTTGGATAGGAAACATGGACTCAGCAAAATTGAGTATGTAAATGAAAATGTATGATTCACTTCATTTTTGTTAATAAGGCAGAAATTTTGAAATCCTGAAATTTGAAGATTTCAAAGTGAGAAAACATTACAAACTGCTTTAACTGATGCGCTGATTTCCAGATGGAACCGTCTGGCATCAGACTTTTATATGATTGTTTAACTTTCTTGCAGCCGTTTGGTTTGGTGATGTAAAAAGAACAAGCAGTTCTTCTTGGCCTCCCTGAGATGAACATAATCTGAAATATGTAGTGCAGTGTTGCGTGAAATGGTTAGAAGTTAAATAAGCCATAAGAATTTTATTGTTTTGAAATTACAAATGTGTGTGATTAAGGTAGGAATTAGTCCCTTAGTTAAGTATGGAATCTAAATTTAATAGTAAGTTGTGGATTGGAGAATAAATAAGGCAGAATTAGTGCTTTCTCAGAAGCAAAAAGAATTCTAGCTGTGTACTATATCTCAACAGGACTTTCAGTTTGTAAACACATCGATCTGTAGTTTATCAAATATCACAAGATAATATCAACAATTTATAGGAACATTTCCTTCAAGAGAAAGGAGAAGGAAATTTCTGGTCATGAAGGGAGGGACAAACCCAAGATGGCAGATCCCATCTCTTCCTTGGGATAGTCACAAACAGCTCGCACAGCACGTACCCACACTGTGCACCCCCACATTGCCTTCAGTTGAAGTGTCATCTTCATTTGATGAGCTGCCTGCTTTCTTGGCCTTTAAAATAACAAGAACAGAAAAGTTAAACTTACTTAACTTGTATTCCAACTGTGTTTGCCTTCACTGAGTTTTTTTTTTTTTTTTTTCAGCCAAATAATGTCAGATCTCAAAAGGGGAAACCATTCACAACTACAGAGGTAGAGAATAATCTCTGGAGACCAGAACCCTTCTCTAGCTTCAACTGAATTCAGTGCTGTATTTGGGGGGAGTATGCAATATGAGTTAGGATCTTCTCTTTGGATTTGGGAAAACGCCAGCAATGTATTATTATCTTGTGATTCTGTAGTTAAGACAGGGTTACATCAGTGATCTCTATGAAGTTGGTAAGGCTTTCCTCACAGGATTCTAAAATATAAGAAAACACCTATCTTAGAATGGTGGCAGAGTTCTCAATAATTGAGATTAGTTTTGACTTTGCTCACCAAAAGCTGTGCCAATTCCTCCTGATGGGTGGCTGCAAAGTTTTGCACAAAAGTTCCAAATGATTAAATAGCCAAATAGCAATATACTCCCCCCTTGCTGTATTTCTGGATTCTCATTTTGGTATATGTTTGCTTAATAAAGTAGTACCTTAATATTTATATCTGACTCAACGGACATTGCTGGCTCTCATGTCAGAGGTAGTTTGTTTGCCACTGATGCTTCAGTTGCAACACAACATGGCACCTGCCTTCAAGACATCAGAACTGTGACCATCAACGTCTCCTATTTTTCAGGTCTGTCAGAACCAATTCCAGCTAGCCCCAGGCATTTTCAACTGCCATCACCTGCATTTCTGGTCCCAGAAACCATGGAAATCTACTTGGTCTATTCAATTCACTGGATGTGCTCCCTAGCATCCCCCAGCCAAAATAAATGCCCTAATTACTTCCCGAATGGAAAAATTCTGAGGAATTTTCTTTAGAGGAATAATGATACTGCTTTCATTAGCTTACTCTCCTTGCCTGAATTATTTCTCCACTCCTCTGTTGTTCCCTGTGTCTCTCCAATAACTTTAGGGGAAACCTGAATAAAACAGGTGGTCTCAGTCTAATGATGGAGATGGACAGAAAAATAAATAATTGTACAGGCTGAACATCCTTAATCTGAAAATTTGAAACCCAAAATACTCAAAATCCAAAACTTTTTGATTGCTGACATGATGCTAAAGTGGAAAATTACATACCTAACTTCATGAGCTGGAATGCAGTCAAAATGCAGACATACTAAAAATATTATATAAAATTACTATCAGGCCATGCAAATGAAGTATATATGAAACAAAAATTAGTTTGAGACATGGGTTTCATCTCTAGGATTTAAATTATGTATATGCACATATTCTGAAATAATAAAAAGAAATCCGAAACACTTAGGATCCCAATCATTTCAGATAAGGGATGCTCAACTTATAATTTATTTTAATAATGTACTGATAGAAATACAGGAGATTGTGAAATCACAAAGAAAGGCCATGGCTCTTTATTGATAACTAATGGACAAGAATTATTGTAAATAGTCTCACCCCTTGGTAGTCTCCATGCTCACTGGTATCTTCATGTTCATTCTCGTGTGTTCTTTCTTTTTGCTCCTCATATTTGAGATGGTAGGAAATGGACTGAGCTCTTTCAGCCTCTAGAAAGTCCTGGCTTGGGGTGAAATCGACATCAGTTGCACTTTGCCTGGGTCCATCATGACTGGCATCATCAGCCCCATGACTTCTGGGCATGATGTTTCTATCATCAGTAGGTTCCATGAGCAAAGCCTCAGAAACAGTCTTTTTATCCATGTCCTCGTGCTTGCCAGTAGCTTCAGGGCCCATTTTTCCTTCTTGGCTCTGCCATTCAGTATCTTGAATGTGCTTATTTATGTTTGATACGTTGTCCTCTTCTGCTTCTGCATTGGAGTTATCCTCTTCTTGTTCTTGGTTATTCTGCTCAAGTTCATCCTGCATTTTGCTTATTTGAGTTGGTTGATTGGACTCTTCCAAAATATCACCAGATTTCTTACTGTCTTCTTCTTGCTTACTGTTAAAATTCTCCTTAGGAAATTCTTTCTCCCATTCTTGGTTATCACTGGGGCTACCAATTTCCCCTGGCTCTTTTCCCTCTTCCTCATCTTCATTGGGAGTATTAGGATCCTGCTCTTGCTTTCTCTGATCCCTTAGGTTTTGGCTGTGTGTATCATTCTTGTTCAAATGATCATGTGGATAATTTGTGGGTTGTTCTTGGTTTTCCTCTCCCTCTGTGATGTTTTCTTGTTGGTTAGAATCCACAGAATCAGGAGGAGGAAAATCAGTGCTCTCAGGGAGTTTTTTCTCTTGAGGCCCACTTATATCTTCTCTTAGATCCAAGCTACCATCAGTTGGTGAATACTCCAAATTCACACTTAAGTCACCATCGCTATCCTCCTCATCCTTCAGTCCTAGCTCTTGGCTGTAAGCTTTGTCCTGTTCTGCTGACTGTTCCTGGTTTTCCTCTTCTGACTTTAATATTGAAGATTTTTCATCCTTAAAAGAAAAATTTTAATGTTTATTTTTGAAACAAGCTATCTTATTTACAATTCCTAAGCTAACCTTTAATTTCATCCTTCTTTTACTTCACATATTTCATGTAAATGTATTAATGATGTTCTTCACATTCTATGGGCCACAGATTCAACCTGAACTTGAATTTTGTAAAGTGAAACAATTATATAGAGTGTTAGCCCAAGGAGTAAAACTCATTAATCTTCATATCATCTAGTGATTGGAGGAAGTTGATATGATCATTATATGAAAAGAAATTAAACTGAGGACATGAATAATGTAATCTCTTTGACCATGGTTTAATACTGAGTCATCCTTTGGAGAAATAAACAATTATATTAATATAACACTGCTATTTTTACCTTATGGTTGGGAAGGTTTTCTCTGGATACTGCAGCTTCCTTTTCATTTTCTTCAGCTTCAACCTTTGCACTGGGAATTGTAGTATTGTCTTGTATTATTGATGTTTCAGTTGGTTTGGAATGATCAGATAAAAACCTTGCATTTGTCTGAAAAAATTAAGAGCTTGTTTGTGTCATTCATCTCTAGGTGCCAATTTAAAACTTTTCTGCTGCTCTTTAGTTATCATCATTATTAGTAGCAGTTTTCCTCATTCAGCGCATCAGCTAAATGGTATTTTGTAAAATATTTGAGAACACAAGCAAATGCCCAGAATAATGTTAAGTGAAAACAAAATTCCCACCTGAAAAAAAGTTACGTGCAAAGAAACTAGGCAAAAATCAATCAAATAAACAAAAACCTTAAATAATTATATAATGATTTGATAATTCAATAATGATTACCTTTGATTTTGGAAATTATTTTGTTTTAAAATTTTTACAATGCATTAGTGCTTAATAATTTTGAAAAGTATTGTTTTGTATAAAGTTGAAGTCAATAAAACTGGCCATAAGATATAGTATTGTACATTTCCTTAACATTTAAGGATTCACTGATAATTAATAGAAAAAATTATAAAACTTTTTACTATTTATCAAGTTTTTAACACTGTTGGCCTTAATATCCATTAGGAAGTTTTTAAATAAAAAAATTTAATCTAGAACTAATTCAAGGATTATGTGAAGCAGGGCACTCAGCCTAATAGAGAAAGGCAGCTATGGAACATTTTCATGACAGAGACAGCTGTGTCTGTTTCTAGAAAGACTGGGGACTAAGATGGAGAGCTAGGCAGTGAGGTATGATGGGAAGTTAAACAACTGGACTTGGATGATGAGAATCTTTCCTTCAAGTCTTAACTCTGCCACTTACTTCCCACCTGTGGTTTTAGGAGTTGCTAACCCTACCCTGCAATCTCAAAGTGAAGTGGGCATAAATATCAAGTAAAAGTTGTTTATATAAACTATTTTGCAAATTTTGAGGAGCTACCCAAGTTAAAATTCCTAATTATAACATCATATGGTGGTGATAATATGAACTGTTCAAATATCTGAGGCAGGTATTTGCCATAGATTTTTGTAATAAAGATGCTGTGGATACCTAGCAGCTATATCCAGATGTAAGGATAAAACTCAGACTATTTGGATTGACTCAGTTTTACTCCACGAGTAGGTCCAGTAGTGCTGTGTACTGTAAAACAACCCGTGAGGTATAAATGTATTTTAGATTTGGTTTGTTCTTTTGCTTCTTGTCCTTTTTTCAACTAAGAGGATTAGTAGTCTTCAAAAAAGTTTTGAAAGAAGTCATAAAGAAAGGGGAAAAGCCGGACTCAGTGGCACATGCCTGGAATCGCAGCAGCTCAGGAGGCTGAGGCAGGAGGATCACAAGTTCAAAGCCAGCCTCAGCAATGATGAGGCGCTAAGCAACTCAGTGGGACCCTGTCTCTAAAGAAAATACAAAATAGGGCTGGGGGTGTGGCTCAGTAGTCAAGTTCCCTTGAGTTCAATCCCTGGCACCCCCCCCCCACCCCCTGCAAAAAAACAAAACAAAACAAAACAAAAAAAAAAAACAGGAGAAAGGAAGGGCCGGAAAAGCAGCTTTGTAGAGTAGTGCTTGCCCAGTGTGCATAAGGCCCTGGGTTCACTCCCCAGCAATTAACAGATTAAAAAAAACAAAACAAAAACAAAACAAAAAAACAATTGTGAGAGCAAGGAGAAAGAAAGGTGGCTATTTTGAAGAGTTGTTAACAAGGGCCTTCATGGAAAACAACAGATGGGGGAGATTTTAGTTTTTTTTAGTGGATGGCTTTTCTCCCTCAGTGCTTACCTCCTCTTTCATATGATCATACCTTCCCCTAGCAGGAAGAAATGCATAAAAACCGTGGCAGCTCATTTTCTTTCAGAAATGTCTGGTAATTAAAAGTCTATTATATTATTAGGCCCATATCTATATTTAACATGCCCTCTGAAAGTGCATTTGGAATATCCCAACCACTCATAGTTCACTTCTCTGGAGAATTCGTGCAGGTAAGAAAAATGATACAAGATTTTTAATAGGTCAATATTATGAAAAAATATTTAGCTTTTTGATATTTACCTGGGTCTGCATAAAACAAATTACCCTGGAAAAGAAACATCTGGCATGTGTCTTTAGGCAGACATGTCATTCAAACATTTGGTTCAAAGACAGTTTTTAATGCCTATTTACAATGCCACAGTTCTTGCAAAGGCAAAACACATTTTCAGGAGAAAACAATGACTCTCTGGGATCTCCTTTCTTTATTAATTTGTCCCAGTTTTGCAGTTTTAAAGTACATTATGTAATTCCAGCTGGAGTAGCTCCCTACTATTTAAGCACGATTCTTAGTGGTGGTCAGAAATTCTGTTTTCTTTGGACTGCTTGATCTGGGTGGGTGGCATGTAGCTTGTTTTTGCTGACACAGCTATTAACCTGAAGCAGCCACCAGTTATCTGAAAAGCAAGGACAGAACTTTAAATCTAGAGAGGAAGGGAGGGAAGGGACAATAGAGAAATCACATTGTTCATTGATAAAAAAGAAAACATGATATAAATTAAAGATGCTATGGATCATTTGTAGAGCATCTAAAATGATCATATAAATGATTATGTTTTTTTGAACTTTTGGGTTGTTTTGAGATTCCTGACCTGGTCTGAAATGGTCTGATTTGTGTATGGCCCCTTGATTGCTTGTGAATGCTGAAGCCAGTATATCTCATCATGACTTAGAGAATGCTCTAGTCCTATTCACTTTCAGCGTACTTGTTTGGACAGTGCCTCAAAATGAGATAAGAACCCATTTATGATCACCACAGTGCTTCTGTTCCCATTGGTTCCTGTTTTTATCTCAAGACTGTTAGGATTTCTCATCTAGCATGTGTTCTATCTTGAAGAAAATGCTGGCGATATGGATATATATATGCGCTCCAAGTTAAATTCATAGATATCTCATACCAATATGATGAGATCCATAGGGAATTTTTTTCCTGTCCTTTTGGTATTTGGCCATATTCTATGGTTAATAAAAGGACTGTCAACACTTTCAGCTGTATTTATTGTATCTTATAAAACCAGATAGACCTGAAAAAATATTTTTGAAAAGCACCTTATCTTGATTTTTAGTTATGCATTTACGGTTTGCATAAGAAAGAATATAACTGAAATAAAAACCAGAACTTCAAGCCACTATATAAGAATATTTCCTTTTAAATAGTAGGTTTCTGAATTAAATGTCAGGAGGGAGAGATGTAATGACAGAAGAAAGGAAATTTACCGGAATTGCAGCTGCAGTTCCCAAGATGTATATGAAAAACAGCAGAGTCTTCATGCTTCTGGACCTGTGAACCAAGAAGATAATTTCAGTGATGAGAAAAAGTTTCCTTCAGAAAGATTAAAAGATAATCTTAGCAAACACTGAGTTTGATATTGTCTTTTGTATTTGGAGGAGATTATTGTCTTTGTGGAATAGTATGTCTGAAAAGCCGAATAATTACAGTTTTTTTTTACCAGTTTTGTCCCTCTGAAAATTTGTTCTTATTTTATTTTACTTTAATTTTCCTTTACAGGAGAACTGGACTCTGGCTCTGGCACTGTCCCTAACTGGCCAAGAATCTTAGACAGTTTACTTATCCTTTTTTAGACATAGCTTTCTATTGTGATGAACTGTGAAGAGGCAGCCTAGATGATCCTTTGCTCTAATATTTTAGAACTCTAAAATTGAAAATCTATGAATTTCATGAGCTCCTAAATGCTGCTATCTTTTAGCTTTAAATTGTTAAACCTAAAATACATTCTATGAGGACATTTTTTTTTCTTTTCAGTTTTTGGTCATTTTAATTGTAAAAACCAAAACATTCATATAAATAAGACCACTGTGAAAAATATGATTCGTCCCTTCTACTAAACCCTTCTCCCCACACTCAGAAAGAATATAGAAAACCCAGCAGAGATACAAAGTACAAATCAGCATGCGGTCCCTGATGAAAGCCACTGCAGGCCAGGTTCCCTGCTGAAGTGGCCTTGCGGTGAGAGCACTCCTGGCCCAGGCGTCTCACCCGAGGCTCAGTGACACCTCGAGTGCCCTGCTCTCGACTGCGACTGCGCGGTTGGTGGAGGCAGCATACAAGGGTCATGCAGCCTGGGGCGGGGAAGGGAGGATGGGAGGACTGCTTGGTCCTCAGCCAAGTGGGATGTGGTGGCTTGTGCACCTGGGGTCCAGCTGGGAAGGGGCTTCTTTGAGGGGGTGATCACCACTTCCCCAGAGGACAAGAAGCTGCCCGTGTCCCTTGAGAGGACAGGCTCCTTCTTGGGGCCACTTTCATATGGACACTAATGACAAGGACAGTGGGCATTTCCCAGCAGCACAGGGATGGAAGGCAGCGGGCTCCAGGGATGCCAGGGGACAGCCACCCTGGAGAAAGGTAGGATGGCGTGTCCTCAGAAGAAACCCACTCCCTACCCTGCCACCGTCACTCCCACCCTCCCTAAGGGAGAGGGCTGCCTCAGCCCCACCCGTAGCTTGGGACCCAGGGGGAGGGCTGAGAGCCGGGAGTGGCGACGTCAGCAAATTCACACACTGGCGTGGCTCAAGACACTGGTACACAAGGACAAAAATAAAAGACCCCAAACTCCTTGGAAAAGCCAGGACCTGCCTGGAGCTGCTCCCCATCCCAGAGCAGGGGCAGGACAAAGCCCTGCAGGGGACAGAGTGTCAGGAGCACTTCCAGACACACACTGCCAGCGTGCCCCCGAAGTACAGGTAGAGGAGGTTCTTCACCTCGTGAGTGATCTCAAACCCGAAGCCCTCGCCGATCACCACGTGCCAGGAGGAGCCGAACTTCTTGTCCATGGTCTCTTTGACCATCTTGGCGGCGCTCTCATTGTTGTTGGAGAATTTCTCACAGGCTGTGACACACAGCTCCATGGTTTCCACTCGCATCTCCTCTGGCATGTCCGAGTGCCTGACCAGAGGGAAGGTCTGCAGGCGCTTATAGTCCGCCTCATCCTTCTTCCCTTCTGTTTCTCCCATGATCCTTCCCGGGAGGAGAGAGTGGAACTCTCAGAAGGTGCCGGCACTGGCAATGAGGACGCCCAGGCGTTATGGCTCATGTTTGAAATTACAGATTTTAAACGCCATGTTCATTAAGAAATCCAGGGTATTTCGATTCTGGGGTTTTTCATATTGTATTATTATTATTCTTAGGAATAGTTCAATGTAACAAGAAGAAAACTTGACCTTTGCTCTGGTTAAAACAGTAATAGGCACTTGAAAAAAAAGATAAATTATTGAATGAGTAGTATCACCTACAAATTCCAGAATTGTCTGGGTTTTAGGACATTGTGAAGCATGACTGATTAACAGAATTTTATACAACTGTACCAGTGAAATTCCAAATTGGAATTGTTTTGTTACTCTGGTTGTTGTGCCAAATTGTGGTACACTTAGAAAATTCTACAGTTGTCGATTTTTTGGGTGTTCTATTTCAACGCCTTTTTGTTAGTAATCATTGCCAGTAGTGCCTTCATCAGTTAAGGGAGGTGTCCCAGCGAAGTTGATTCTCTACAATGTGCAGTGAAGAGCTAATTGGGAATGTTGAAGGCCAGTGTGGACCAACAGGTGGGAGCGGCACTCACCTCACACCTGTACCTGGGCATCTTCATTGAGGGAGAGAAAACAGTGATTGTACAAAATTCTGTTAGTCAGTGATTCTTTACTTGCAAATTCAGGGGCTTAGAAAACAAAACTACAAAACTTTGAGTGTGTTTTGGGAACCAAATGGACTTTATGGGACAAGCTAAGCAAGCTGTACGAACACCACGTTTGTGAAGAGCTGAGGGCGTTGAGAGAGCCGGCGTAGTCGGCATGTGAGTGGCGGACGTTAGCCATAGTATTCTTTGCAAATGTGAGAACAAGACATTATATCTTCTCTTGCTTGGTGTAACTAATCACTGTTAATTTCAGGAAACAGAACTCATTAAAGCTCCTTAGCAAACCAGGTCTGCATCCTGTTCTGTTTGCTGAGTGAGGTTCACGGGTGTGGTCAGATTGGTACTATTGGAGGAAGAGAAGCTGTCCTCCATCCTCCAAAAAAAGGGACAAATTATAATAATATAAATTGCAAGAATCAAAGAATTCTGTTTCCTGGAATGAGCATTTCTTATTCCTAGTTGTTGGGACTCCTATTTTTACCTTCTGTTACAGTGTTGATTCATAAGAAATATTGTTACATTTGAGATAACTTCATCTGTATGGGGTATTTATTTGCAATGATGTCTAAGTACTGTATTTTTTCTGTGCATTACCTTAGTGTCAGAATGTTGGTATTTATTTTAAAGTCATATGCATGTCTTCCTGCCAAGGAACCTTTACACAGACCCAAACAAACAAACAATAATATGCAAATGCCTTCAATTTCTGAGAAAATGAGGCAGAGCATGGAAAAGGAATAGGAAGGAGAAATTAATTGAAACTCTCTGGACACAGACATGTGACACGAATATCTACAAAGCCAGCACGCATAGGAACAGCGGGCCTGGGTAAAGAGTCACGTTGGTAGGACCAATAAATAAAGAATAATAAAAAGATGAAGCACACACACAAAAAAATACATTCTATGATTTTTGTATCAAAAATAAAATATTTTATATAGAGACTTTAATTTTCACAGCAAATATGTAAGATCTACTTATATCTTTATTATTGACGATCACTTAAAATATTTTATTCTTTAGTAAATGCTAATTGTAAACAATCACTGAAAAAATGAAGGGTTTTTTTCCCTCTATTCCAAAATTTAGCATTCATCATTCATTCCACAAGTATTTATTAAATTTATGGAAGTTTAGTTACTTATAGGTCAGTATATTATTGTTCTATTTGTAAAAACTATACAAATCTGAAACAATTCAGCTTAGTGTATACTTTAATAACATTTGGGACTGGAATATTCTTTGTTGTGGAGATCCATCCTATGCATTGTAGTATGTTTAGCAGCATTCCTGGCCTCAACCCACTAGATGTCAGTGTCAGTCCGCCAGCCCTCCCTAGTTATGACAGCCAAAACTGTCTACAGGCATTGCCAAATGTCCTATGGGGAGTGACATTGCCATAACCAAGGAACACTGGTTTATCAGAGGGGAACTAGTGCCCTTGGTGTAGATCTGTGTTTGAACCCAGCACCAACACTTGCCATCCATGTGATATTTGGCAAGTTACTTAATACCCTGAGTCTCAGATTCCCCAACTTAAAATGGGGATAACATTTTTGATGGTTAATTTTATATGTCAACTTATTATGTCATTAGATGCTCAAATATATGGTTAAACATAATTTCTGGGTATCTTTTAAGGGTTTGTTTGGAAGATACTAGCATTTGAATTATTAGATTGAATAAATCAGATTTCCCTAACCCTTGTGAGTGGATATCTTTTAATCTGTTGAAGGTCTAAACAGAACAAAAAATAGAGGAAGGGAGAATTCTTTTTGCCAATCTGCTTGAGCTGGGACATTGGCCTTCTCATACTCTCAGGCTAGGACTATGCCATCAGTCTTCCAGTTCTTAGGCCTTAGACTTGGACTAGAACTGGGACCTTCAGTTCTTCTCATTCTCTGAGTGTTAGAACTAAACTGGAACTATACCATGGGCCTCTCTAGGTTTCCAGAGAGTACAGATATGGGAATTTCTTGGCATCACAATCATGCAAGCCAAATATTCATAATAAATCTCTCTTCCCCAGTTCAATTTTTGCTGGGAAACCCTAATACAATATTTGACTCAATTTTGTAAAGATTATTAGTGCTATTCATAACAATACCTGACATGCAGCAATTGCTCAATAAACTTTAATTCTTTCCACTCATCTTCAAGAGAATTTGTGATTCTTAAATAAACAGCTTCAAGTCCAAGAAAATAATATAAAATTGTTGTAAGGTAAAAAAAAATTTCCAATGGAACATTTAAAGTCCACTCTGGCCACAAATTTACCTAATTTTCCTTTAACTTCAAGATCCTTTCTTACATTCATCATAAATAATAATGAAATTAGACTAAGAGAATCTTACCACTTTTTTTTTTTTTTACACAAATAGGCAGTAAGAATAATCAAAAGTGTTGTGGGTTAAAGGTTTATTTCTTTTTTGAGTTTAGTTTTTATATTGATCTAATTGGCTAATTACATTTGGAAAAGGATTATCTTTTAATTTGATCACAGGAGGGTAGGAGTTTCCTCCACATTCCTAAATCTAAATGTAGCTGAATGTGTCAAAAAGAAATGTGTCTAGTTGGCCAGAACTTGCATCACTTATTCACTCTTCCATTCATTTTTTGACTGCTTCCTAGACACTATCAAAGTAGAAGGATATAGTTTCTGCCTTAAGAGTTACAAAGGCTAATAATACCTGATTCATTCTACTATCCTTCCTACTCCCATATCCCCTCCTCTCCCTCACTCCCCTCTACCTAATCTAAAGTATACCACATTTTTTTTAATCCATTCATCTGTTGAAGGGCACCTAGGTTGGTTCTATTTTGAGTTGAGCTGCTATTAACATTGATGTGGCTGCATCACTTGTAATATGCTGATTTAAAGTCCTTTGGGTATAAATTGAGGTGTGGGATAACTGGGACAGATGGTGGAGGAATTTCCACACTACTTTCCATAACAGTTGCATCAATTTGAATTCCCACCAGCAATATATATGTGTACCTTTCCCCCCACATTTATTGTTGTTTGTATTTTTGATAATTGCCATTCTGACTGGGGTGAGATGAAATCTTAGAGTAGTTCTGATTTTCATTTCTCTAGTTGCTAAAGATGTTGAATGTGTACACATATAGCTATATAACCAGTGGGATTCTACATCATGTACAACCAGAGAAATGAGAAATTATACTCCATCTATGTATGATGTATCAAAGTGCATTTTACTGTCATATATAACTAATTAGAACAAATAAAAAGAAATTTTAAGAAAAAGAGTTACAAAGGAGGGCTGGGCATAATCCCAGTGGCTCAGGAAGCTGAAACAGGAGGTTCCTGAGTTCAAAGCAAGCCTCATTAACTTAGTAAGGCCCTAAGCAACTCAGCAAGACCCTCTCTCTAAATAAAATATAAAAAAGTTCTGGGGATGTGGTTCAGTGGTTAATTGCCCCAAGATTCAATACGCAGTAATCCCACAGCCTCCCAGCATTAAAAAGTTACAAAGGAGGAAGTCAAATAAATCAATGGGTTTATTATAATGTGATGATTATATATATTGTGCAAATGACAGAGATTAGCATTTAAAATTAGGTAATTTACAATAGCTAACATTTCTAAGTCCTAAGTACTTAGGCACTATTTTTACAATTACCCACATACTAACAATCTTCCCTACATTCCTATGAGTGGGCAATCTGGTATAATCATTTCATTGTAAGGAAACTAAAGCATAGAGGTTAAGTGACTTTTCCATGATCCACAGCTAAGAAGTGAGAGAGTAAATATTTGAGAACTGTCTGTTTGATTTCAGGTCTGTGTTCTTAATTATTGTGCTATATTGCCCCTGTATACGGAAGACTTCTACAGAAAGTAATTCTTGAACTGGAATTTGAAATAATAAACTAATAAATAGTTGTGTCATAGTCTGTTTTAAATTACAATAGAATACCTGAAACCAGATAATTTATAAAGAATACAGATTGATTTGGCTTATGGATGTAGGAACTGAGAAGTCCAAGGGCATGGTACCAGACTGTTGGGGGCCTGAATGAATTTTGAGCTATCTCAAGGCAGTGGGTTGCATTTCCATGAATTCTTGGTAAAATTCCACCAATCTGACTGCTCAGATAATGCGGACACCCTGTGCATTGGCTCAGACAACCCTAGGTTCAAACGCAGCAGCCCAGAGTAGAGGAGATGGGGGTAACCTGCTCAGCCTCAGCCAAGTTGCCTTTGCCATCTTCTTCCTGTTTTCCTCAGGAAGTTCTGCACACTGAATCCCATTGGTGTTCCTACCCATTTTAAAAAAAGTGCACACACTCCATTTTGTCGTTAGATCCAGTCTCCATCAGAGTTGGTCCCCATCGGATCCTGCAGTTTCACGTATTAGCATGTCCTTATTTCTTAAATTTCTTATACCTTTAATATTTCTAATCTGACTCACTGCCCTCTTTTGGGGAAACTGACTAAATATCACAATGGTCCTGACACCAGACTCTGCTGAGAGTTTTCTTGCTTCATCAAAAAAGGAGGAGGATATCACATGGCCAGAATGCCAGAGAGAGCTCAATTTTATAACGAAGTTACTCCTTCAATAACCCATTAATCCATTAATGGACTCATTCATGAGAGCAGAATCTTCAGGACCCAATCATCTCCCAAAGGCCCCAATTCCAAATACCATAACATATGTGTTTGAAGACAAAGTTTCCAACATGTGAAATTTGGGGACACCAAATTTCAAAGTAGTCAGCTCTATGAAGGATGGGAAGGTCAAGGTGGAAGCAGCATGTGTGAAGATTCCGAGGCAAAAATCCTAAAAATTTTGGGGGGAAGTAGAGGAAGATAAAGCTAAAAATCAAGGCAGGTATCCAGCTTGTGAAAGCCCTTGTGCATTCGATTAGGAATTTAAAATTCCAACTGAAAAACTATGGGAACCCAATGAATGGCTGTAAATGTGGAGGTGATCTGCATTTGAGAAAGGGCTTTTGGGACAGCTGTGTGGAGGAAAGACCAGTAGAAACGCTTTTAGGAGCCAATTGCAATATCAAAGTGAGATGTGTGCAGAGCTTTGAATTTTTGCTGTAGTTTTAGAAATGGTGAACGAGAAGGATAGGTCCAATCTGTACTGCTTCATGAGAGTCAAATTTCAGGAATTTTGTAAGCCAGGAATTTGTCAATGCCAGCAATAAAAATTAAATTATATACACTTATAAATTAATTATATTAAAACCACGGACATAATAACTCAAAGCACATCATTTTATAATTATTTTACTACATTTTCTATTATCTATTATCAAGGTATTTATACCTTTATTTGTAGGTGCAAATACTACATAATGTGTGCTACTACTACATGTCCTTCCCAGTTCTGTTCCAGGATATCATATAGAAGCTTATAGTCAGTCATCGTAGGAAGATTTCATCACGGTAACAATGAAATGTTACCCTTGCCCACTCAGAGCGCTGGCTGTTAAAAATTTGCCAGCACACCTCCAGATAGTTGTGAGACATACTTAAAGAAGAGCAGATGAGACTTCATGACTAATTAGATTCTGTAAAGAGATGAGAAGGAAGAATCTTGGGTTAGCATATTTCTACTTTGGACATCTGGGTAAATGGTGGTGTTAACCATAAAGATGAGGAATTCGTAGGAGGAAAATCTGATTTTAGAAGAAAGATGAATTAATTATAAACTTGTTGAATTTGAGTAAAGCTATCTAATAGACACTTGGATAAATTGGTGTGTCGATAAGCATAGAGTTTGGAGTTAAAAGTATGGTTTGGGTGCTATTTGCATGAGAAGATATACAGTGAACAAAGAAGTCTGGAGACCAAACCCAGGTAAATAAAGGCTAGTAGGTGTCAAGAGAGGATGGGAAGAGCTAAAGATACAAAAGATGAAAGGAGGGTCACGTATGAAAAGGAAAATGTTAAATGTCACTGAGAGGTCAGAGCAAAATAAGGCCAAGAAATTATCCTTTGCCTTTGGAAATACAGAGGTTATGGAGTACTTAGAGCAAGTTTTTATTTTTATTTTTTTCCATAGGGTTGGTGAAAGCTAGTCTGAATTGAAAAGTATATAAACAGATAGTGATAAAGTGAAGACAGTGAGTGTGGACCACTTTTTTCAAAAGTTTGGACTTTAAAAGGAAGGAGAGTAGAATGGTAGCTAAAAGTGAATGTGCAGTCTTGGAAATTTTTGTGAATAAAAATGGTCATTCAAATATTATCTGTGCCGGGGGAAAAGCATAAGTAAATAATTGAAGGTAGAAGGAAAGAGAGAAGATGTGGTAAACACTGATGGCCCCCAGTGAACCATAGCTCATGGGCTTCATACCCCTTTAACTTTGGGGCTTGACCTTGTGTGGCTTGCTGGGGCCTATGTGACATTAACAAGCATGATGCCAGCAGAGGCTTGTTAAACACTTGCACATTGGGGTTTGTGGAAGCCTCCAACATGCTCTACAAATGCTTGGACTAGATTACTAAATGCTGAGAGGTGGTGTGGAGAGAACCCTGGAAGATGAGGACATCTTGGATTGTTCAGCCTCAACTGTGCTTCCAGTTCACTTGGGCCACAAATGATAGACAAAATTAGCAGAAAAACCGCTCAGCTGAGTTCAGTTCAAATTTCAGAACCAGGAGCAAATAAGGGGATACAATTTAAAGCCATTTAATTTTGGAGTGGATTGTTAAGCATCAATAGGGAACTGAATCAGGAGAAAATAGACAAGTTACCGGAGCCACGGCAGGACAGTATTGCATAGAGTTCAAAGACACAGCCTCTGAAATAGAACTTTCTGGGCTTTAATTCTTAATTTGCAGACTCTTTGGAAAGTGTTTTAGTTTTGGGAGGCCTTAACTCATTATGTGTAAAATGATGTGAACATTAAGTAGGGTAATACAACCTTGGTAAGCCCTTGATAAATATTTGCTGGTCTGATATTAATGAATAGGGAGAAGGTTTAACATTGCAGAGAATGAGGGGTTCTTTATTCTTTAAGAAAAAGGGAGGAAACCATAACTTTAAGGATGAATTGAGGCAGGGCCCCAGAAACATCAGTTCATTAAGATGGATTTAATTATGTACAAATTTAATTACATTTGTACAGCATTTCAGTGTATAAAGTATCTTCCTATGTACCCTCTCATTTGATTCAATGTGGAAAGAAAGTTACATAATGTTTAAATATAAAGAAAAATAAGATTGAAGAATCTAAATTATTTGGCCAAATGTACAAGGCCTAACAGGTGGTCAAGAATAAGAATGGGGAATTTTGGACCTAGTGTCCAGTGTTCTCACAGCACAATCTAGTGGGACAGGCTACAGACTAGAAGTCACAAGTTGAAGCTTTGGGGCCTGGGTCTGCCAAATACTAAAGGCCAACGTGAGCAAATTATTTAAATCACTGCAGCCTTTATCTACGAAGTGGGAATAATAATTTATTTCAGTGTCAAAGGAGCCATTGAAATGGAGAGGCACTTTACAAACTCTGAAGCATCAGACCTATGTGATTATTATTTCTGCCTGCTGCCTCTCAACAATATTATCATTATAGTCACTTATGTCTTGTAGTAAGTTTGATGTAAGAGTAATGAATGTGCCTTAAGTGTGATATAAAGGAAAAGAACTTTCTTTGTCTCCATCCTCCTTTCAAACCTTCCTCCCCTGGGTGATTTTAAGATGTCCAGGATCCTTAGTTCCAGAACATATTTATATTTAATTAACTCATTAAAAACAAATTTACTTGTCTGATAATCTTTAAATTTTACCTTTTTACATGGATCTAATCTACACTTAGGATATAAGAAAATTCCTGAATGAATGTCTATTCTCAGCTGAGAGGTATTTTCATATTATCTTTAAATCAAAGGGGCAGCTAGGATGCTGAAAATCCCTTCTGTAGCTGTAGGGAGTTGTCTAAGGTATAGAACAAGTATAGAGTTTGTGGTGTAACTTTGGGTGGCTGGTTGTGCAGGCATTTTGAGAAGCTCTGCATAGGCCCTGATTGCTTCCAGCACTGTCCCAGGATGGAACTGTTTTTTAGGAGTCTTGTGTTTATTTCCATTCTGAAATTGAAAACACAATTTAAAGACAAAAGATGGCTGTGCCATTTAGAACAATTAAAGCAGGAAACCACCTCATGTTTCAATTGTGAAGAAGATGCCTGTGTTGAATTTCTAATGTCTGGACAGTGTGGAACAATCCAATGTTTAGAATTTAGAAGACTTTGACTTCTTCTATTGTTTTCTGCTTTGTCCTTCAGGCCAGTCATGGGGCATTTGGGGCTCATTGAGCTAACTGTATTTGCCACACATTGATGAAAATAATTTCATGGCCTTTAGAGTCTTTCTTGAAGAACTGAACAAATGCTCTGACTTGCATAAATAAGAGAGTAGAACTTACTGGCAAATGAATGATATTTTGAAAACAAGTGAGTGTCATATTGAAGTCTCAGGGAGACTTAATTCGCTGATGTTTGCAAAGTACTTTGAAAATGAAAACCATGATGTCTTTGCTGAATACCATTTATTCTTGGATATGTAAAAAGTCACTTATTTGAGATATTCAAATTTGGTGTGCTGTGTCTACAAAATGCAGGTTGTTATTTTGCAGAAAGAAAAAATAAAATTCTGGATGAAAAATGCACAAATGAGATGAATTTTTGAATATACATAATTATTATTCTGGAAGATTTAAATATGTAACATCCATGCGAAATTTGATAAATGTTATTTCCCAAAATAAACAAGCTTATTCAACAATGGCAGCATAGTATGAAATTGGAATATTTAAGTTCCAGGCCTGAGATGCCTTTTATCAGCCAGGAGACCTTGGTCAAGTCATGGTTTCTTTTTCTACAAAAACAGGAGAAATAATAATATATTTTCCATTTGTCTTCTAGAGTTGTTTTGAGACTGAAATGTAATCATATAGTCATTTGGCAATTTTAACAACTATAAAAATAAGGCAAAAAATATCATTTCTTGGTATACTTTAAGGCAGAAAATGGCTTAATACCAATAATTGATAATGTACAGAGACTAATTTTCTTGTTACTTAGTGTCCTTCAGTAATTTCTTCCTTTTTTTTTCCCCCTTCATACCTCTATGTATTTTCCTGAATCTTGAGAGGTTGAAGATGAGGAATGGTGGGAAACTTCAAGAAGGATCTTGTCCTGTTAGGAACAGGATCTCTTCAACTACCAGACTTCCCAGTGCTGGAAAATGAAATGTTAAAAAATGACAGCTAGACAGCATTTTGTAGACCAGGCCATTTTGGGGAAACTGAGATTTCAAATGCCTAGAATTTGGAATTTCCAATGTCCAGAGTTCTTTTATTGACTGCCCAGTGTACCATTAAAACAAATAACTAGATGAAACATTTGGCATGACAGAAATAGGTCTCCCACTGAGAAATAAGCATTCATAATTGTCTGCTCTGAGGCACATTGTATAACTGTCTTGAGACAATTTCTTACATTTTTGTTTAATATCCATAAATATTGTGGTACAGGGAAGATGGCTGTAAATTCCTTATAACTCATCTCATGGAGAGGTGATCTGATTCTTCTCTCCTTGAATCTGGACTGTCCTTGGTGACTTGCTTGACATAGTAACTGAGTTGGAAGTGATACAAATTTTGGGATTTTTGAGGCTAGGACATAAGAACTCTGGAGTTTTTATCTGGATCTCTTGGAACAGTTGTTTAGGAGCCCTGAGCCACTTGAAGAGACTTTCATGCCACAGAAAACCATTTAGCCATTCCTACTGATCCCTACCTTCTATTTGTCCTTGCAAAGTACAGGACATGTGAGTGGAGCCAAGTGGGAGACTCTAGATCAGCCCATCTGCCAACTGAGTAACCCTGAGTGACCTGCCCAATTTTGTGACCCACAAAATTTTGAGACATTACAAAATAGTTATTGTTATAAGTCATTAAATTTGTAACTATTATATGTGAAAGAGAACTCAAGTATATTCATTAAGATATCTTAAGGCTAGAAACACTTATGTTCATCAAATTTTATTGAAAATCTCTCTCTCTATATATTTTCATACCCTAGTGGAAGCTAATACTATAAGTCGGGTACTGTGGTAAGCAACTCACCTATGTACCACTGGTGCATTCCTGTGACCTCATGTCAACTTCATAGCAATATCCATCCAATGGGAACTTTCTGAGCATCCTACTTTGCTAGGGTTCATAGTCTTTTCCATTATGTACATTCCAGTCATGGAAATCAAAGGACATCCCAAAAGGATGGTTTTTCAGGGACATTCTCAATGATCTCACTGTCTCTTTCTTGCTTAGAAGAAATCAGTACATCTCTTCTATAATGTGTAATTGAGGAATTTCTTTAATTACATTTAGATGAGTCCTACAGTCTTCTTATAAGCAAGATGGTGCCATGACCACCTTCCCACACCTCTTCATAATTCTTTTAAGAGCTCCTCATCATATTGCTCACAATTCTCATTGTGTCTCATTCTAGAACTCCATAAGGCATAGATCCATGAGGCTGTTCTTTGTTTTCTCCTCAGTCATTTGCCTTCAGAAGCCCCTGACCCTCCCTGCTTCATAGTGTACTGGGGGGAATTATTTTGGCCATATTTATTTTTCTTTGCTATCCTTCTATTTCCTCTTTCTCTGTGATTGCAATATTTCCTCACATTTACATTAATTTATACCCCACACTATGTTTTGTGTATTCTTTGGGGTATAGATATTTGCACACAGAGTGGATGTACCACAAAACTAAGAAGTTTTGAGTTTTAGGATCTTTACAAAAGGCTCTAAACAAAATTTTATACATGATTTTGAGTCTTCTATTTTTAAAAAATAAGATCCCACACATTGAATGAACTCCTGGTTTCACAAACCCTGTGCCACTCATGAGTATGGCACACCTGAAGGCCCTACTTCAGCCTTCATGTAATGTCATAGGATTTAATAATGTCTAAATCATTTGCTTCATAGTATTAATAGCGGGACGACTCTTTTTTAAAGCCTATGCCCCCAAATGACCAAATAGATTAATCCTATTCTTTTTCTGCCTTTAGCTGTACTTTCTACCCCTTATTTTATTTTATTTTCTACCTCCTTGGAATTTTTTTCCTCTGAGTGTCTGATTGTTGGCTTTCTCTTTTGCCTGATTTATTTGAATTTCCTTCATTAGTTAAACTCCACCAGTATAATATAAAACCTCTTTGGATTCAGTGGAAATTGTCTCCCTTTTGTTAATAAGTAAGTCAGTTGTTAAATTCTGCTACTTGGGAGAGGAATTTCAAGTGCTTTCAGCTCTGTGAATTGACCAAGAATTATTCACTGGGAGAATTCTCTTCCAGGATTAAGAAAAACAGCAAATAATACCTAAGAACAGTTCCCAGTAGCCTCATTCTCATGGTATTTGGACCTTCTGGGGAATAATGGTGTGCTTTGAGGAGTTTGTAGTTCTGATGTGAACCACGAATGAAGCACTCACTGTAAGCTGAAGGCCCTTCAGGATGCAGCCTGTGGAGGAAGCTCCTCATGTTCCTTGATTGGGCCCAGTGCATTTAATAAGGGAAACAACTGCTTGCCCAGTGGGGCAACATTATTCTTTGCCCACCTTCCTGAAAGAAGCAGATATGATAAATCCTAACGGATTTTGGGTCTGGAGTTGGAGAAGTTCTTTGAGAATAGGCTAAAAAGCTGTGGCTTATTTATGCCTTCAGAGGGAAAACTCTAGGAAGCTCCTTCAGGCAAGGAAAAGACAGCTGGTCCAAGGCTATTCTTTCTTCTTGTCCCACCCTGGGAGGAGATGATCCCTGTGAATATCTAGCCATAGCCTCTCATGGGTGACTCACCACAGGTTTAGAAAGTGTTCTCTCATCTATTCCTAGGATCCCTGTGGCCTCTGCTTAATCTGTCCATACTTTGGAAAATAACTTCTTAATTACACTCATCTCAAGTTCCTAAATTTGAGTTTCCTGACTCAATCCATCACTTTCTTATTGGGTTCTTGTCTGCTTTAAAATTTAGGATTCATTTGAATATCTGCTGCCAATGAAGCTGCCTCCCTACTGTCAAAAGTGCTCTGTTTTAAGTCATTGTAGAGCCATCTTAACTGTTGCACTTGGGTTTTAAAATTTTTAATTAATTCTTATTTATTTATTTACTCAGTCCCCAGGGCACCATGCATGCTGAACACATGCTCTAACACTGAGCAATAATCCTAGCCACTAATTTCATTTTTTAATGAAGTGTAGCAGTCTTCATCTTTGAAGACAATTAGAAGCTACAGGATATTCAAGTGTGATATCCTCCCCCTGCCTCCTCGCCAACATGATTTTGCTGATATCATCACAAAATTTGAAAATGCTGTGGAATGAGGAACTTTAGAAAGAAACATGAGCAACTAGACCTAGAAAATATTGTGTTGGAAATGAACATTTTTTACTTTATTGATACTTTCCTTTTCTCTTTTCATGGAGTCTCCAACATGTTGACACCAGGGTAGGTATGGGACCTTGGGAAGTAATTAGTAATTTTATTATTTCAGAAATTATAGATTTGTGGTAGGTACATATATAATATGTATTTTCATAAATTAATAAATAAATTGAGAATGGTACCTGTTTACCTCAGGTTTTAGGAAATTAGGGGTGACCCTTCCCCAGATGCACTGTTACTTCTCACTAACCTCAAGTGACAAGGTTGGCTAAAAGGGCAGCATACAGCATTAAGGGTATCAGCTCCCTTCTTTCTTTTTTCATATTTATCGTGGCATTCCACGTTCGATAAGAAAAGTCATCTTATTGAATAGGAAATGTATGTGGAGGGAGTAGATGCTGGTTCAAGATTACTTTGCCCAGTAATGGATCACTAGAAAACCCCCAAACTTCTCGCATCAGATACAAAAATAGTTTTCCTTTTTATGGGAGCATGGGGTACTAGTAGATTTAGAACCATTGTTCTTAAGCAAGGTAAACCAAGGTCACTGTAACCTTTCTGCATAGTCTCCTAAGAAAGAAGACAGAACAGGCATATCCTCTGCTTGAAGCCCTTTTATTTAGCTTCTCTTTGTATTAAAAGGATTGGCTTTCACCACAGGAGAGGTTGTAATTAGATTTCACCATGAAAGGAAGTAGTAATTAGATTTCTCAGCAGCTCCACAGCCTGTTTCCCTGGAAAAACAAGGAAAAGGGCCTGAATATCCTTTCAACTAGCTGGAAATGTAGCTCAGCCCAGCCTGCAGACTCTGGCCTGAAAGGCTCAGTGGAGTAGGCCATGTACATAGCAGCTACTCCCAATCTCTGATAAAGAAATTCCCACTTTGGCCTCTAAGACCAAGTGCTTGGCCCTTCAGGTGGAAGCTGGAAGAGTCTGTGTGTAATTGCTACATATTGCTTGGGAAATGTGTTAGGTAGGAAACATAGGACATTCCTCCAAATGAAACCCTCCGACTAATCTCTATCTCTTTGTCCTGAAATTTGTATGTTCTGGAGAAGAAAAGGGTGTCCAAAGTCTGGCATACCCTAAAACATCATTCTCCACCTAGGCAGGGTAGTGAATTTACACAAACAACCAGAATCTATTTGGGGTCCTGTGATTAATATTGTGCTCTTTCTTATAATTGGATTCACTTCAGGTTTATAGTATTTTTTCCAGAAATTTAAACTAGAGTAAGATTAGGTGAGAGTAATTTTTTTTCCAATTTCTTTTCAGTTCCTTAGTTTTTAGGACATTAATTAGAACATACATTTAAATATAAAGATATACATCTTATTTTTGAAGTTCTGTGTATTGCCCTGTCATTTAAACTTACTGACATAAACATGTCTTCACTGGGCAGCTTGCCTCATTGTTCCTCTTCTCTTGTTTTCTCTCTTATTCTTTTTCTCCTAAGAATTAACAAGCTGGGAGAACACTGAGCTGAAACACCTCTGAAAGAATTGCTCCTTTCTATGGGCCATATCAATGGCTCTTTGGCAATTTTAGTGCTGGTAGTTTTGCATCAGATCTTTCTTTCTTTCTTTTTTTTTTTAATGTTTATTTGTTTTAGTTATAGGTGGACACAATACCTTTATTTTATTTTATGTGGTGCTGAGGATTGAACCCAGTGCCTCACACGTGCTAGGCAAGCACTCTACCTTTGAGCCACAACCCCTGACCTTGCATCAGATCTTTCTAGCTGAATTTTTCTCTTGTTGCCTTGATTTCCAGTTGCTGACTCCTTTACTGGCAGCCTCAGCAAAACTCTAATGTCTTCCTTCCCTTCTAGAATATGGGGACCTGCTTCAGTGTTTTTGGTTTTCAAGGCAGATTATTATGGCTTAGTATATTTTTCTCGTTTCTTCTAAAGTCAAATGACCTAAGAAAGATATATCATGTATCCTAGAGAAAGGAGACATTTGCTTTGACTCTTCTCCCTGCTATTTTCTTTTTCTTCTTCATTTCCTGGAGGATGTACATCCACCCATCCAAATAAGGTCAGGTATCCTCTGTTGAATTCGTTTATATCAGAGGAAGCCTGTAGGCTACTATTTTTAGTAGTTATTATAACTATGGAAAAATTTCCTTTCTGGGAAAGGTAGCAAACAAAATGATTATTATGGGTACTTCATAATCAGACTCAGACAGAACATGCTCCTTCACCTTGTCTTTACATGAGAATCAAAGGCTTTGTTATCAGAGACTAAATCCCTTAGTCATATTTTGGCTACTAAATACATGCTGTTACCTGATCCAGAGTTAACACTGATACTTTGGGTGCTTTTAAAGTATTAATGAGTCTCTGGGGAGAGCTCAATGGCTTGGCATTCAAGTCTTCTTAAGGATGAAAACAAAGCTCTTCTATTTTGAGTTCTCTGCTGAATCACCACCTGACATCAAGCTGTCCCTGCTCTGGGAATGTATATGACATGCCCTGACTCAATGATAAGCTTTTCTGGATCTCTGACATTCATCTGCCCACCATTCTTCCTAAATGAACCTACCACCACGTGGGTCTCAGCTAAGGACAGACATAGCTCCTGCCTGTTGGGGCTTTTGAGTCAGGAAATCAGACTGAAATAGTCTCAAGCAATGCTTGTTTTGTTCTTAGGAAGGTCACCTTGGCAGAATGGATTATAAAGGAGCTAAAAGATATTTGAAGAAGACTCAGTCACTATTCTTGAGGTATGACTTAATTACTGTGAGTGTTGAAATTACACACTTTCAAAAAACCACACTTATAGATTCAAATGGTTTTACATAAGCCTTTTAAAGAGTAGTGGAAAAAGCAATATGGTAAGTAATTAAAATGTGGAGAGCATCACCACAGAATGAGGACTTATGCCTGGGGATTACATCTGCAGCATCAGCAGGTTTTTAAAAGGTGTGTTATAAACAACCTGCACCAAGATTGATGATGTGCTTAGTGTTAGATAATTACAGAGTGGATCTGGTGCATACTGATGTAAATGTGGACGTGTATGAAAAGTTTTCACAAAATTGTCTCAGGATGTGTGAGACACTTTTTAAAGTATAAAAACATTTGAGATGAAATAAGATTTTAAATATGTATGTGTAAAAATAGATCAAGTATTCTAACTATACATTATAATACATTATCCATTTGAACATTCAGGTTGGACAGAATTTTTCACTAGAAAACTGAAGATAGCCTTGGATTCAAGGTCATCTTATATTGGGCATATGTAATTTTCCTTAATGTGATGATTTGATTAATGATCCTTTCCCTAAGGACATTGTAAGCTCCTCAAGGACACGGCCCTCTCTGGCTTGGTTCCCTGTGCATCTGGCATTTCACAGCATGTGAAATACTAGGTAAACACTGGGTATGTTTGTTATTTGAGACACCAGATAAAAAATATTATTTACACAGTTGCATGACCTAGAAATACTTGAGACTCAAAAAAACAACAACAACAACAACAACAAAAAAAAACCCAAACAACTTTAATAGAAAGCATTCTCATGAATGATGCTTTAATACCTCTTGCTTTGGTGTTAATCAAGATGAGAAGAATATTCTTTACTTTTTAATAGAGTAGAAAATTCATAATTACTTCTTTTTTTCTCTTTAGAAGTCAATGCTTCACATTTATGTGATGATATTTCAAGGCCACTATAACAATGTGTTCACTGGGAAATTCCAAGTTGAAAAAGAACTATCAGAGTTAGACCCAACCGTGAAAAGAACTGTAACAACTACTACTTACTGAGCATTCACATCCATCATTTCAGTTAATCCTACAATGATTTTATGAATTAGCTGTTATCCCCATATAACAAGGAGGGGAAATTGAGGCTCTTGGGCTTAGCAACCAGCCTTTACCACAGGTCAGATACTGTCATAAGTTTCATATGCACACAAGCTCATTCAACTCCCATGACAATTTTATGACTGTTATTATCTCTATTTTACAGATGAGAAGACAGAGGCCCAGAGGGGATAAGATTAAAAAAACTAGAGAGGGTGAGTGCCAGGATTTGAGCAGAGGCTGTCCAAGCATTCCCCTGAATAGCACCTGCGATGAGAAGAGGCAGTGGGAACTTGGAAAGTGGGCTGATTGTGGTGTGCAGTATGTATTATTAAGTGAGGCCATTTCTATTTCTCCTTCTTTGCCTTCCCAGTTGTTTTTTTTTTCTCCTTGCACCCCATAGTAGGCTGGCCTTGGTTTTAGTTGCTTTCTTGTTCATTTTCTAAATACCTATTCACTGAATCTTTAAAGGAAACACTTAGCTACTGCTACTGGTGTACATAAGTTGGTTGCCTAATAGGAAAGGAACAAGCCAGGACTGGAGACTTCATTTCTAAAGAAGGATTTTGAAGCCGACTAAGCTATTTCACAGAGCCGGTCATGACTCGGGGAGTCTCTTTATGCTCTTTCATCGCTATGACGACAGGCTGCTCCTGCTTCACAGAGCCAGAAAAAGCAGCTGACATCTCAATGCTAGGAACATAGGGGGGAGGTTAACAAAAAAAACAAGAAACAAAATAAAAAAATCCCTTTCTTTTTAATTTCAGTGAGAGAGGAAAAAATACCCTCTAGAGTAAGTCAAAACCCCTATTCTTGTCTCCAGAAAAGATGTGAAAGGAGAAAAGTTGGGGGACTTCTCCCCTGTCCAAGTGGGCCAATAAAGCAGCAGGTCTTCTCTCTGCCTCATGGTAGTTGCGGCAGAAAATGCTCTCTGGTGACTTAAGAAGCTGCTAATTGCTGAAGTAGTAGAGACCTACAGTAACAAACATCTCATGTTAGAGCCCCCCGGGGGAATCCAGTAGCACCAGATTTACTTTTACATTTCTTTGGATTAAAAAAAGGACAACTCACAGAATATTTCCTTCTTGATCTCTAGTTTTACTCTTGAAACTGTCATTTCAAGTGTATAACATGTATCTCACTGGTATATGAGATTTCTTATGAGTAACAGGTAAAAATTTTCCGTGTGTCTAGTACTCTACTAGATACTGTACTTTGTGTTAAAGAAATATCTCATTTGACTCTTATAATGACCTCAACCATGGGCATTATTATCATCACTTTGCTTAACAGGCAAAGTGAGTTCTGGAGGTTTGAAGGGACTGCCTAAGCTCACACAGCTTGTGAGAGGCAGAGTGAGGATTCCCAGGTCAATGGAACTCAAGGCCATGCTCTGTCCACTGGGCTGTGCTGATTCAGAGGCACAGACCTGGCATCAACGTATTCTTATGGAGCAACATATACAAGTCCAAGGAATAAGCCCTAAAGGAAAGCTAGAGAAAGCTCCCTTCCTAAAGTTTTGACACAGACACATAGGTAGGCCAGTACTTTTGTGTTAGCTTTGATTGATTAGTTACTATGTACCAGGCACAGCTACCTTCTTCTCTTAATTCTCATAAAACAAATGTCTAAGGTTGCTACTCATTTAAGATACTGAGTCCCAAGGATTTTAAGTCATTTGCTTAAAATCACAGAGCTATTTAGTGGTAAAGTCTGAATATGAATCAAATCTATATGGTCTTAAATAAAGCAGACCTCTATGGTCATGTATAAATAAGATTCCACAGTCTTATTTGCTTTATTAGACCAGCCCCCTACCTTTGGAACAATTGGTCAAGACCACACACTCTGTTTTCTGGAGTTGTGTCCATGTGTTGATGCCCAAGACAAAAACCAGGCCAATGATAGTTGGGACCATCATTGTGAGCTCAGCTTTTGGCAGAAGATCCCCTGTGAGACATATAAGAACAAGACTCTGGCCTGGCTGGGCGTCTTTCCGAAAGCCAGATCCATCAAGGAAGTTCTCCCGGATTTATGGGGTTCCATTTTCCTCCACTGAAGATTGTTTCAGAGTGATATATGAAAATAAAGTGCACCTCAAGTCTTTTAACAAGTTGTTTATATTTTTGATGGAAAATGTTCCCAACATGTTCTGGACATTGTACTTAACTAAAATAGTAATGTCCACATACTGCTACAAGTCAGCTGAGTAAAAATAACACTCAAGAGGAAATGAAATGAATAATGTTTTGGAGTTGTTCAGATATATCACTTATGCATTTTATTTCTGTCATCACTGTTTATTACTTTTACTTAGTTGATACATGAAACTGAGCCATGAGAAGAAATTGGGGATTAAATCCCAAAGGACCAGGAAAAAAAAAAAATCCTCAAGTATTCTAATTGCTCAATAGCTGTACAAAAATTCTCTAAAAGAAAAAGGCAAGGTTCATGAATGACATGTATATAATCTTTTCCAAACTATGGAAAGCAGCATTAGTTAATTGAATAATAAGCAGATGAGATAGATTGCTCTACTTTGCTAGATCTTGTGTGATGATCTTAAATATAAACATAAATCTTTCCCAGGAAGGGTTCCTTTTAAAATAAAAATGTCATAGTTAACAACAGTCATAACCACCAATGTTTAACTGAGTGAGCTGCGAACAAAAAAAGCTGTTATACATGAGAAAAGGGGAGAATAAAAAAAAAAAAAAGATTTTGCTGAATTGGACTGAGTGAACATTTCTATTCAGTGTGCTTAGGCCCCAGACCAGAGGAGAGTGCAGATACATTGCCAAGGTGACATATTTAACCTCTGCAGATGAAAGGCAATGCAAACGAGATACTCCTTCTGCAGTACCCTCGGTGTACAGTTTCAGCAGTATTGATCTGCAGTTGAAAGCAGAGTTTTCTCCTGCAGGGTAACCTTTAATGCCTGGAGGAATGAATAAGCCCTCCTTGCATTATTGCTATATTTTAAAAGACAGACCAGAAATGATAAAACTTTATAAGAACTATTGTATGCCTTTATCTTTTAAATTCTCTTTCCCCCTTTTTGCTTTTCTAAATAAGACTTCATCTGGAATCAGAGAAATTTTATGTCCCTGTGTGTGCATCTTAACAAATGATAAAAGGGGACAAGAAACAGTTATAAACCTATAAAAGGAAATGATGAAAGAGATAACCTAAAATAACTTAAAAATAACAAAGAAAAATAAAGTATGAGAGGGATTTTCTTACCTCAGCAAAATGTTCCAGTTCTACATTGCTGTTAGATACAGACCGGAGCTATGGAGTCATTCTAGTGATTGAATGACTAGATGATTTAAATATCAAAGACATACACCTTAAAAAAAACTATTTAATTAACTTCCCCTATGGTTGATCTCACATTTTAGTGAAGTATTTCTACAAAACACATTTCAGGATTCAGACTTCATCAAGATCTGAATGCTACTCTAGCTAACAATAGTTCTGTTTCTCTTCTTGGTCTTTACTAAAACTATAATTCACTAATACTTGCTACTTAATCTTGTAGGAAAAAAGGAAACATGAATAACAAATGGCAAAATTCTCTGTTCAGTAGTTTTTCTGTAAATTAGGTAAAAAGCCTTTTTTAAAAAAATAAATAACTTCATATTATTTAGGCAAAAATATTAAACAGCATTATCAGATTCATGTAAATCAGCTGAACAAATGCAAATAGACAATAAATTATAAAATTTACCTTCAGATAGGTGGCTGGATGCAGAGCGTTGATAGAAAATTGAAGTTGAATCCCCTCTTTGCGCACAGACAGGAAATAAAAGTTTGACAAATACCCAAGAGAAACTCTTTAAATCCCTTCCATCGTTAGCTGTGCTTCTTTGCCCAGAAGCACATTCAAGTCTATTGGACTTGAAATTCTGCTGCTCTGTCAACTAGTCAGGGTCTGAAGTGACAGACGAGAATTTGGAGGTTGGCACCAGGGAGTATTTCAGACTGTCATCGTTTTTGTTGCAGATTCCTGGATTTCTCTAGCAGGCTGGCCTCTCACTCTGAGGGCAGGGTGAGCTTTGCAGGCAGTGCAAGCCCAAAGGGAAAGAGCTAATTCTGCTGGCATGCATGGAGTTAACAGTCCTCTCCTCAAGCTCTTGTTCTCACAGGCTCATAACTTGGCCAGAATATAAGCTCTTGGCTCTTTATGCATTTTTCCTTAAAAAAAAAAAAAAAAAACAGCTCTGAAGGTTTCATAGGCAGGATGGCTTTATGGGGGATTTTGATTTTCAGACTGTGAAAAGAAACTTTTTTGCTGTTGTTTCTTCCAAAAAGGCAGTTGGGGAGCAGGAGTTACAGAGGGGAATAATTGCAACAGATGCATTTTTACACTGCTTGATTGGAAATTGTTCTCCCAAATGCAGTCTGAATTTTAATTGTGGGGGTGCTTCAGCTACTTTAGCAGTTCTCCAAGAGAGCTTTGGAAATTTAGATATGCATGAACCATTGCTCCTTATGGTAGAGATGATTCAGAGATGTTGCAGTTTGTAGACTGTTCTCCCCACACGCAGCTCCCTCCTATAACTTCATGGTTATAATGTTTGGTTTATAAGAAGGGATTTTCCTGAGAAATAAACTGGGAGTGGTTGCTTGCTTTTGACATGACATTCTGATTATTTATGATGTGTCTAATTTTTTCAACTGCTGCATTTAATTTATTATGTGCGACATTGCACTAGTAGCTTTTTATGCATTATATCAGTTAATTCTCCTAACCCTATCAGAGGTAAGTTTCACTGTTTCCACTGGAGGGTAGTGTAGTTAAGTGGTTAGGTCTTCAGAAGTTGAGTCCAGGTAGCTTGGATTTGCATTTTGGCCTTACCAGATCCTAATGGTATGACCTGGAACAGCTTTACAACCCTTCTAAGCTTCAGAGTCCTTAGCTGTAAAACGAGACTATGAATATGGAAACCATAATAGTAATCTGTCTCAGGCAATTGTTCTGCGTTGAAAGTATTTTAACACAAGTACACTGCATAGAACACCCACTGCCACCTAGTAGGCACTCAAAATGTTAGTTATTATGGTTTGGATAAGAAACCAATGCTGGGTAAAGTTAAATGGTTACTCCAGGGGACCAGAACTAGGAGAGTGGAATTCTAGACATGTCACCTTGGCCACACTTGTGCTATTCAACTGCAAACCTGCTAAATTCTTTGAAGATGGGGGATGTGCCTCCTCTTTTCTCCAGGTGCCTAGAACAGATGCTTTGCACATTGTAAATGATGGTTTATGGTTTAACTGAATTTAGATTTTCTAAAAGTATGCCAAAATCTGACAAAAGCAAAACAACCCAACAAAAGCAAAAAAATAAAAGTAAAGCAAAGAAAAAAAAAAACACCAAAGATCCTAGCAATAATTCTAGGCAAATATCTCCTCAGTCAAATCTCTCAAAGAGTTTAAGAAACATTTACCTTATTTATTTAAAAAAAAAAATAGAGGTGGCAAGAATTATCTCTGTTTTGCAGTTGGGGAAATTTGGGAGCAGAGGAAACTGGGCAATTTGCCTAGGAACCAAAAACATGTCGCAGTGCAGCTGGGAGCTGTCTCTCTTCTCTACAATCAAGATTACTTGCTCCAAATTGCCTTTCCAGGGACAGGATGAAAGGATGTGACGTCTTTTTGACTCAGACAATGGGATGTTTTTCCTTATTCAAGGTCTGGGGTGTGAGCAGACTTTGGGGAGGAAGCATAAAGTAGTGGGCTGTGTTTGTCTTTGCTTCTCCCAGGCCTCTGTGCACATCTGGTCTTTGAGGTATGGAAGACACAGGCTGCTTTTCTCTTAATCTCCCAAGGGGCCTGGGAATGGTAAGACCGTTGCAGGATATGTAGAAAAAGCATTTTTGAGGATTTTGTCCTAATTAGTTAAAAGACATTTTCTCAGGGAACCAAATGCTAACTTCTTGTTCTGACATTTCCCATTTATTTGAAATGGCTTTATGAGGTGATTTTAATTGATCACATCAATTCAATGAAAATGTAGATAAAATTTTAGCTAAATAGCTATGGGAAAATATTTGACAAACTAATGTTTTTTTCCTCATACTAAAATGGACATATTTCTATGAAATGATCAAAATAAAATTTCTCCTTAACTATACATTATAATAACTATTTATCTAGCATTTGCACTGAACTAGGTTTATTTTTTAGTTTTTGGAGAGGTACCTGGGATTGAACCCAGGGGTGCTTAACTACAACTGAGCCATGTCCCCAGCCCTTTTAATTAATCTGTTAACAAAAAAGGAACTTGGTTAAAGGAAACTGTATTCACATCATAAAGGTACATATGTATGTAGAGAGTTCATTTGTAGGTTGCCAAGCTTGAGAATTTTGATTTTCAGTTTTACAGGATGTTTTAGTAATCTATAACATGATTAAAAAGGTCCATTGTATTTCTTACAGATAAGAGAGAAAAATGAATTAAAAAATAAATAAGAGGGCTTTGAATTCACAATGTCTTTGAAGTATGGCTTTATTTTGGGATGTTGATTGGCACATATCCAAACTCTTATTGTTTCTGAATGTGTCATTTCTAAAACAGTTTACAGCTCATAGCCAAGGACAATCAAAGTACAACATTAGCCACCTAATAGAGCTGTAGCTCAGATTTAGAAAACTTACACAATCTATATAGGATGAGGGAATTTTGACCAAAAGCTTATTCCATTACAGCATATGAACTGACCCACATAGTGTCAACATTGGTCAGAGACCTGAAAATGTCAACATCTAAGTTGGAGTATTCTTTTTTAATTGTTTAGTGTTAAGATTCTGAGAATCTGATGAAAGCTATAGGTCAACATCTGAAGCCTCTCTGTATACCCATCTCCCGATCCACTCAGGGGTTCTATGGAGTTAAGAACTTTCAGTAGCAGGACCAGAGAACCCATTTTAGTCAGTCCTTCATGGGTTCTGCATCTGTGGATTCAATCAAGCATGGATCAAAAATATTTGGAAAAAAATTGCATTGCTACTGGACATATGCAAAATTTTCCCTTGTCATTATTCCCTTAACTATACATTATAATAACTATTTATCTAGCATTTGCACTGAACTAGGTTTATTTTTTAGTTTTTGGAGAGGTACCTGGGATTGAACCCAGGGGTGCTTAACTACAACTGAGCCATGTCCCCAGCCCTTTTAATTAATTGGTTAATTTAAAAAATTTGAGACAGGTTCTCACTAAGTTGTTTAGGGCCTCGTTAAATGGCAGAGGCTGGCTTTGAACTTGTGATCCTCCTGTCTCAGCCTCCCAAATGGCTGGGATCACAGGTATGCACCACTGAACTAGGTATTATAGGTAATCTAGACATGAGTTAAAGTATACAGTAAGATATGTGTAGGTTATATGCAACTACATCATTTTATATAAGAGCTAGCATCCTCTATTTTGATGTCCATAAGGTTCTTTTGATTCTTCAAGAAAACTGAGGTAAATCCTCAACATATAATGATCATCTTTGTTGTGGATAGAACAAGTCTCTGAATTATGTGAAAGATATATCATAGTTCCTGCCTCTTAAGAATCTAAGACTCAAGGCATATCATCATTGTCAAAAGGTGGCATAATTGTCAGCCACAGTGGCACATGCCTGTAATCTCAGTGACTTGGGAGGCTGAGGCAGGAGGATCATAAGTTTGAGTTCAGCTTCAGCAACTTAGTGACACCCTAAGCAACTTAGTGACCCCATCTCAAAATAAGAAATAATAATAAAAAAGAAATAAAAAGGCACAGGGATGTGGTTAAGTGGTAAAGCATTCCTGGGTTCAATCCCTGGTATCCAAAAAAAAAAAAAAAAAAAAAAGTGGCACAATTCCTTGGGGTGTTTGAGTGTCCTGGGTAAGAAGAGATAATAGATGAAGGAAAGTTGCAGGGAAAACAGAATGTCTATAGCAATCTTGGCTGGGACCTGACCTGTAGAACCCTCTTCCTCACTTCCAGTGCATTATTTTGCTTGTTATAACAAAATACCACAAACTGGGTGGCTTAAACTATAGTTCCTCACATGGTCTTTCCCAGTGTGTGTGTGTCTGGTGTCTCTTTCTCTTCTTATGAGAACACCAGTCTTATTAGGTTAGGGCCTCGACCTCATGACCTCATTTAACTTTAATTAGCTCTTCAAAGTTCCCGTCTTCAAATACAGTTACAGTGGAGATTAGAGCTTCAATCTATGATTTTTTTTCTGGGTATGTGTGTGTGTGTATGTGTGTGTGTGTGTGTGTGTGTGTGTGTGTAAATTTAGTCTATAATTTTCAATTATGTCTTTTAGACCTTGATATTTAGTTCTCTGTGGGCCTTTTTTCCTGAAACCCACACTCTTCATTCTGGCTTACTGATCTATGCCTGCCTGTACAATTCCCCCCAACCCCCAAAACTGCCATCCTATCCTGACACCGAACCAGGTCAGGTCCCTCATCTTGGTCTTGATTATCAACCTTCTAGGTCAATTTCTGGCTACGGGTTCTTGAAGGAGATTACTCTAGCCATTGTTTCCCAGCCCAACCCTTCAATGGGATCAGTCATACCCTCTGTTAGATCTTAGGCAGAGGATTAACATATAGGAGACAACTAACAAACCAGAGAGTAGCGAAATGTGTACAGTATTCCTATAAATATAATGTGGCTAATGGAATTGACTGCAAGTTTTCTAATAATAACCTTTGAAGCAAAAAAAAAAAAAAAAAAAAAAAGAAAAAAGAAAGATAGGTTTGAACTAGATGTATTTTAGATGTCAGACCAAGATGTTTGACCTTTGTAAGTTAGGTAGATGTATCTTTGGAAAGTTTTTCCTTTGAGAGTTAGGAAACATAGGAAGTATCTGTCTATATTATACCTATCTATACCTTATGCTGCAATAACAAATAATCACAAAATATTAGGGACTCACAATAACAAAGGGGTTGTTGTTTTGTTTTATTCATGCTACCTGTTTATTAAAAATCTACTACAATTCTGTTACATGTCTTCACTCTGAGATCCAGGCTGATGGAGCAGTTCACTTAGAAGAAAAAAGCAGAAAATCTTTGGAAAACTATACTTAATTTTTTAAAGCTTCTGCTTGGTAATGTATTCACTTGGTTGTGATATACTTTAGTTCTACCTGCATTTCGTTGACTGAAGCAAGCTGTATGACAACACTTGACTTTGATGGGATGGAGAGTATGTTCTTCCTGCCCAAAGGAGGAATCATAGGAAACAAAAAACAAAACCAAAAAAACAAACAAAACAAAACAAAACCCAGAAAATAGACAAAAGGCAAAAAGTTGAATAGACATTTCTCAAAATAAGACATACAAATGGCCAAAAGGCTTATTAAAAAATGCTCAGTTATCACTAATCATCAGGGAAATGCAAATCAAAACCACAAGGAGAGCTCTTACCCTTGTTAGAATAACAATTATCAAGAAGACAAAGGATAACATGTACTGGTGAGGATGAGGAGAAAAGGAAACCTCTACTTGTTGGTAGGAATGCAAATTAGTATAGCTATTCTAAAAAACAGTAAGGAGGTTCCTAAAAATTGAAAATAGACTACCATACCATCTAGCAATCCCATTACTGGGGATTTATCTAAAGGAAATAAAATCTGTATATTGAAGAGACATCTGTACTCCCACATTTATCACAGCACTATCTATAATAGCTAAATTATGGAAATCAACCTAAATATTCAATAATTGATGAATAGATATGTGAATAGATAAAGATTGGCATTTGCACAATGGAATATCTTTCAGTTATTAAAAAAGAATGAAATTCTGCTATTTTCTACACCTGGGTGGACCTGGAGGACATATTTAAATGAATAAACCAAGCACAGAAAGGTAAATACCACATGATCTCACTCATATGTAGAATCTAAAACAGTTGATCTCATAAAGGTAGAAAATATCATGGTGGTTACTCAAAGCTGAAGTGGTTATAGGTGAAGTGATAACATGTGAAGGAAAGTTGCAAGAAAAATAGGGAGGATGAGATGTTGGTCAAAGGTTATATAATTATAGTCAGGTAGAAGGAACATATTGTAAGATACTTATTGTACGGCAAGGCTTTCATAGTTAATAATAACATATTGGATTCTTTAAAAATATAAAGATAGAGGATGCTATGTGTTCTTACCACAAAAATGATAACAATGTGGGATGAGCATTTGTTAATTATCCAGGTTTAACCACTCTACAATGTATACAGTCATGCACACATAATGATGTTTGGTCAGCAATGGACCACTCTTACAATATTTTTTCCAGAAGAGCATATGGCCTGGTGATGTTATAGTCATCTTAATTTACGTAAGGACCTACTATGATGTTTGTACAATGATAGAATCACCTAACAATACACTTCTTAGAATGTGTCCTTTCCATTAAGTGACACATACTATAATTAAAAACATCGTATTGTACACAATAAAACATGAGCTATTTGTCAATTAAAATTATAAAAATACAAAGATGGGGTTAGACTAGCTAGATAAAGAGCAATATCAATTATAAGGTTCTATATCATTTTAAGAGGTATGCATCATTTTTCTAGAGCTTCCATAACAAACCACTATGAACTGGGCAGCTTAAAACAATAGTAATAAATATTCTTGAAGTTCTGAAAGCTAAAAAGTCTGAAATCAAGGTGTCAGCAGCACATGCTCCTTCCAAATGCTCTAGGACGGATGTTTTCTAGAGTTTTTCTGGCTCCTCATGGCTCCTGGAAATCCTTGCTACTCGCTTATAGCTGCATCATACCAGCCTCTGCCTCTCTTCACACAACCTTGTTTCCTTGTGTGTCTTCTCTCTTTCTCTCTCTCTCTCTCTCTCTTTTTGCAGGGGGGAGTACTGGGAATTGAACTCAGGGGTGCTTAACCACTGAGCCACATCCCCAGCCGTTTTTTATATTTTATTTAGACAGGGTCTCACTGAGTTACAAGTGCCTCGATAAGTTGCTAAGGCTGGCTTTGAACTCGTGATCCTCCTACCTCAGCCTCCTGAGTTACTGGGATTACAGACGTGTGCCACCATGCCCAGTTTATGTGTTTTCTCTTAATCCCTTTGGGTCTTCTTTTCTTCCTATAAGAATACCAGTCTTTGGATTTAGAGCCTACCATAATCCAGTATGACTTCGTCTTAACTTGGTTACATCTGCAAAGATCAGTTTTCAAATAATGCCACATTCACAGAAACCAGGTGTTGACACTTGTACTTATCTTTTTGAGGGTCACAATTTAACTACAGTCCATTCTCTGGCTTCCCAAATTCATGTTTTTCCTATGTTATAGTTAAAGCTTTGTCCCAGGGTTTCATAAACTGACTTCCTGACCACTCATTATAATCGAATCAAGCCTTTATTGAAGCACACCGGTGGCGGCTGACCAGAACATAAAGCTATTCCCCTGATCGGCCCCAAACAATTGCAAGGGCACTCCTTATAAGCCTGAAAACCGAAAAAGGGATGTTCAGGAGGTCTAGACAATGCAAGCAAGACAGGTTACAGAAGCGGGACAGTGCAGTCAAGCGGAGGGAAGCCTAACCCATCACAGTTAGCCCAGTCACCCCAGTTACAGAAACAGAGCCCCGTTACCCTAGTTACAGAAACAATACCCCATTAGGTAGTTCCATGTTCTTAAAGGTTTCTATAGCAAAAGGAAAAGAACATCTTGCTCCAGTCATGACTCTTCTACTTGGCATGGTTGTTTTACAGGATGAAGTCATAAAACAAAATGGAGTCACATTTGCTCCTACTACCACACCTACATGCACAATACATTTATGCCATTTCAATATTCTTAACCCAAACCTCTTAACTCAGTCAATTCTGAGCTCAAATCTAAATATTATCAAAAATTCTAAATCTCATCTTCTAAATTAGATATGTAGAAAATTTATAATGGGAAAAAAATTTCTCTTCATCTGTGAAACTAGAAAACACATTATCTGAGCTGGGCACAAGAGGATCCCAAGTCTGAGGGCAACTTAGCAAAACCCTCTCTCAAAATAAAGTAAAATAAAATAAAATAAAAATTATCTGCTCCCCAAATACAAGGGCATAGTTGAGATATTTTCATTCTGAAAGGAAGAAAATGGAAGGAAAAAAGGAAATAAAGAGGTATTTTGTTACAAGCCAATTTAAAACTCAGCTGGGTAAATTTCTCTACAACTTGGGCCTGATAATGATCCTCTCTGGCTCAGTTCTCTGACCTCTGGCCTATAGAGGTGCTGTTCTCTGGGCCTGCTGAGGTCCCCCTAGAAGAGGCCCTTTGGAGTTATATTACTTTTCTAGAGTTGCCATAACAAAATACCACAGACTTGGTGGCTTAAAGCACCAAAGGGGGGAAAAAAAAATCTTTCCCCCTCACAGTTTTAGAGACTCTAACTCTAAGATCCAGGTGTTGGGAGAGTTTCTTCTTTAGTTTGCGGGTGACTGTCCACTTCAGATGTCCTCACATGGTCTTTGTTCTTTGTGTCTTTGTCCTGATCTCCTCTTTCTATAAGGACATGAGTCATTTGGATTCAGTCACACTGATAGGACTTATTTTTGTCTTCATTACTTTAAAGGCCCCATTTCCAAATACAGTCGTATTCTGAGGTATTTCAATATAAACTTTGGGGGACACAAATTCAGTTCGAAGCAGGAGTCATTCTTTACTCCCTTTTCTCAAAGTATAGCATACGTTTATACCCATACAGAATTTTGGCAGTCTGACGGCCTTTCTGTTGTCTTGTCTCTGTCTCTTTCATGCCAGACCACCAGTGTTTCTGCTGATGCGACAGTCTTAAAAACCTTGTTGATCTTTTCACAGGGGTTAAGCTATCAGACCAGAGGAACCTCTATGGATCTGTCCTAGGTAAACCCATCTTTACTTCTGGCTTGTGCTGAGAAGTAGAATGTATTTCAGTCAAGTTCCTGACACTCTGTAACAAGGATCACCTTTCCTCCAGGTGAAATAACTTGCTCATCGTTTCCTGCTCTTTGGGTTCGGTTTGAATTGGATATTTCTATTCTATTGATACTCTGGTCATGATAATGTATTCTCATGATATATATTCTCTAAGATGACAGAAGAAACATCTACAGTTCTCCTCACTTCTTTATGAACCCTTAACAGAATCTCCTTTAATGTCCATATATCTACCAATAACTCTTTTTTTTTTTTGGTGGGAGGGGGCACTGGGGATTGACCCCAAGGGCACTTTACCACTGAGCTACATCCCAGTCCTTTTTATTTTTATATTTTTAAATTTTGAGACAGGGTCTCACTAAGTTGCTGAGGACCTTGTTAAATTGCTGAGGCTGGCCTCAAATTTGCAATCCTCCTGCCTCAGATGCCTGAGTAGCTGAGATTACAGGTAGGTGCCACCACGCCTGGTTTACCAAAAATTCTTCAAGGCAGTCCAGGCTTTTTCTAGCATGTATTCAAAATTCTTCCTACCACTACCATTATCCAATTCTAAAGACACATTAATGTTTTTTCAGAATTTATTAAAATAGTACCCTACTCTTGGTACCAAAATGTGTCTTTGTTTCCAAGGGCTACCATAACAAATTACCACAAAATGGATGGCTTTAAAAAATAGTTTTTTAAAGTTCTGGGGCCTAAAAGTCAAAGATCAAGGTACAGAAAAGGCCATGTTCTCTCCAAAGGCTCTAGGAGTCTTTCCCTGCCTCTCCTAAAATCCTGGTGACTCCCAGCAATCTTTGCTTATGGCTACATCACTCCAATCTCCTCCTCTGTCTTCACCTAGCCTTTTCCCTCTGTGTGTATCCTCTGAACCTCTGTGTATCCTTATCCAAGGATACAGTCTTTGGGTTAAGGGCCCACCCTGATCCAGTATGACCTTATTTTAGCTTTAGCATATCTACAAAGACTATTTCTAACAAGGTCAGACCCACAGGTACCAGGCATTGAGACATGGATGTATCTTTGTGAGGGATACAATTTAACCACGGAATGGTAGGTTGCAGATTTAACTCTAAACTCTCCATTGACCAAAGGAATGAGGAAACTATGCTTAGAGGGAGAATGCATAATGTCCTATAGTATACATGAATTTCAGAAAAAACAAAACAAAACATACAAAGGCACTGTGTAAAGCAGCAGAAACCTTGCAGATTCTTACCATTCTAAGTTTTGTTTTGCTGTTTCCTACACCCCCATATGAATAGGTAATCATTAAGTCTAAGGTTCAATTAAGTAAAAGAATAGCAAGAAATGATCTGTGATAGTTTACTTTTTATTATACAATGTTGATATTAGCAAAACTCCAAGTGTAATTTCTATCTGTGATTAGATTCTGATCTCTGCTCTTTGGGTTCAGTTTGAGTTGAGTGTTCTGTACTGTTGCATCAATTTGGACTGGTCCGCAGGATGAGTGGGATGGGTCCTTTAGGAGGATCCAAGGAAAGACTCATTCTAAGTGAACAGGAAGCGAGGCAGACAGGATTAGCTCAATCACAGTTGCTGGAGGGGTGGAATTGTTTATTTATCTTGGATTTGACCCCAGCCCAGCTTTCAATGGACCAATTTGCATTCTTGTAAGAGGGGGACTTTATTTAAAAGAACAAGTCATTTTCATTTAGTTTCTTTTAAACCTTGGGGCGGATGCAGCTCAGCTTTGATACCTATGTGATTTAGTGTAAAGAAAAGCACAGCAAACTTTGGTGGCATGGATGCTTCCTGAGTGTACAGAACCTCAGTGGCATCTCAGCCTCTGAATGTTGGCAAGAGGGCGCAGAGGACACACTCGGAGTGCAGGTAGTTCCTGGGTTGACTGGCAGTGGTAAGGCTCAACAGAGGCAGAGTGCCTGGTGAAGTTGGTGGTATGTAGCAGTGTTAATGGGGCGCTCACTGGAGAAGGCAGGAGTGAGTAATGCCTGGTGAGAGGTGACCAAACTGTGTGCCTCAGAGCAGTACTGACCTTATCTCCTTCCCAGGCAGAGGATACGCCAAACAAAGAGGCCTATAGCAAGAGATCATGAAACCAGAGACCGGTGATCCCTGGGAAACTGGGGAAGACGCATGACACATTTCTGAGGTTGGCCAGGAAATAATCACTGAATATAACTTTGAGGTTAATTTGTCTAAATTTAATGAGATCTGGAACTGAAGTTCAATGTCTGCTATTTGTTTTGTCCCTTCAATCCTTCCTGCATCCAGTCAACTTCTCTGAGGATGGAGTGTATGTTTAAAATCATTGGTCTTGCTGGAGGAAGTATAGCAGAGAGTTGATGGGTGACAACTGAATTCAAGTCCCAGCTCTGATGTTTTCTGGCTGTGTGACTTTGAGCACATTATTTAACCTTCCTGTGTCCAGGTGTTTTTATCTGTAAAACAAGGATGCTAATATCTACCTTATAGGATAATTGCAAGGAACAGATAGTATTTGCATAGTGTTTTGCTCAATAAATACTAGGACTCAATAATAATGATGATGATGATGATGGTCACCAAGAAGGAGTGTAAACATTGCTGGAGATTGTGTCATGGAGCCTTCCGTAATAGGATATAGAACACCTCCTCTTTTCCCATGGATTGCTCTATATTTGATGAGGAATGATTTTCAGGCAGAAGTTGAAACATATCCTATTAGTCAAGCTCTGCAAACACAGCAGCTGCTCTCAACAATCTTGAAGCCTTAAGTAGTTTCTTTCTCAGACAGAGCTCTCATTGAATTTGGAGGGAATTGGTTTGGCTGTGCACTTGCAGCATGAGCTACGCAGCTACCCTTTTGTTCTGACCTCACCTTGGGATAGACACAGAGTCCAATTTATGAAAGCTCCTGGCATTTGGCCCTCTTGTCCAAGTGAGATGCAGCTGGACTTCTTTATATTTCTGTGCATTTGACTAGCACGATGTGTCTTGTTCACCAGAATGGAAGGTCATCCCTTCAGGCCTTCTCACGGGTGAGGTCACTTTGCTGTTATTAGCCAAAAGCCGCCTTCTTCCCAATCTGTTTTTTCCCCCTCTAGTGCTGAGTTCCCAGAGGAAGATATTTTAGACTACGAAGAGCTGTTGGTGTAATGAACTGATTCTGTTCTGGAAATTTGTTCTGGTGGGTGTGTTTTCTTCCTTGTTTTGAGCAAGGATTTTCATATTTTGGTTGGTATTTTAGTTGTGAAAGAGCAACGGGTTTGGTAGAACAATTTTGCATGGTCTGGTTGTATACATCAATACTACAGAGGAGGCCAGTCTCTAGCAAATGACAGGAGAGCTAAGTTATGACTGTTTGGAGTCTACATTGGCATTAACTTATGAGTAACTTCAAAAGAGACAAATAGAATTATTTGTACAATGCCTCTCCCTGCTAGTCTAGTATTTAAAAAAAAACAACCCTTTTCAATATTACTCCCCCAAGGGCCTTTTTTTGATCATTTCCTCCAAGTGTGTTCAACCCCCATGAAATTGTAATACCACAGATGGACAATGTATCTATTCAAGCTTACCTACATCTGTATTGTATATTCAAAAGAATAGGATTTCAGCCCTGTTTCCTCCCAATGAATTTTGTCCCCTTGACTAATGAGCCTCATCAGTTGACTAAAACATGTGTCATGCTTAAAAATACCCAATGTGCTGTGGTGGAATCAGCTGGCTATTATAATTTATGGCTAGAGAAACGGAGTCATGCATGTTTTCCCATGGAACTCTACACAAAACTTCAAAAGCCCTTATTACTCTATTAATTTTTATGAAAGAATAAGGCAGAATAACTATTTTAAAAACATTGTGGTTGCTTTTCTGAGGAAATGCAATTGAAATTTTCCCAATTATATTTTTTTCCCATTTTATTGGCACTGCTCATGTTGGATGCTTAAGTTGTTTGAAATTTGGCAAAGACACAGCACAAACAGCTCTCGCACATGGCCTTCTTCATTCCTGTGATCACCATCCTGATGAAAGCCCCAATCAGCTCATCTGACTGTTTTTCCTACTCTAGATTCACGTTCACAAATGTAATTACCCTCAAGGGTCAGGGAGGTCCATGAATTAGTGAAGAGTGTCAGAAGTCAGAAAAGGACACACATATACGCTGGCAGTGAAGACTGGCAGATGGCACTTGGCCTTTGGCAATGCATGGGACTTGGGACTGGAAAATATGCAGCCCCCCATCTAAAGGCTGCAGCTCCTGCTCACTCCTGTAGTCTTATTATCATGAAGAAATCACAGTCTGGTGTTGCTAGAGAATTTTACTGTTTTAAAGAGAAACCAGAATTTAAAATTTTGTATGCTTATTAAATATTGACCAAACTTTTTTGGATAAAATATATACTCCTCTACCTCTGAGTCCCATCCATCTTAAACATTATTTTGCCCCTCTCACCCCATGTCTCTCTTCTGCTTCAAAGCTTTTCATAGCTGTCCCTTGCCCACCAAGTCACTTCTGTACTCAGGAGCCATGCACTTAAACCCATCTGGCACTTTATGGAATGTCTTTCCTTCCCTTATGTGAACACCAATGTCTTCTCTTTTCTTTCCTTAGTAATTTTCTGCCTCTATGCTCTAACCTGGCATTAAGTAAAACATTAAAACCTTGACCAATGTTTTCTATATCTGAAAACTTCATGCTTAAATCCTACCAATTTGTCAAGGTCCAGCTGAGATGCCCCCTTTCCAGGAAGCTTTCCTTGCTGTGTCTGGTAGGAAGTTGTTCTTTTTCTAAACTTCAGTAGTATATTATTTTTGATAAAGTACTTGGACCGCCCAGTACACAGTCAGTGCTGCATCCATATTTAACCTGTGTTACATTGTGTTGGCTCATAGGAAGTGGCTCCTCCACTGTCCCCATTTACTTTCCTGCTTCACTTTCCATCTCAGGACTTGTCCTGTGTCATTGGGGAATAGCATCTTAATTTAGTTTTTTTTTTTTTTTTTCTTTTTTGGTTATCCCTTTGGTATTTTTCACATCTTAGTCACATGATATATTATGGTTATTCATATAGGGGTTCTCTGTTGCCTACTAGGTAACATTTTCAAGCGGAGATAATTTCTTATACAATCTTGATTTCTCATAGTGACAAGTACTTAGTATTTGTAAAATGATTATTGCAACTTTATTGATTGCTTCATTTCCTAGCTCACTCCTTCCCACACTCCCCGAATGTTCCTAATCTGCTAATGTTATTGGAAGAGGGCCAAATTGAGAAGGAAATTGTAGCTACAGAAGGGCAACATACAAGGAACCATCAGGCTTCCTGTGGCTTTATATCAATCCCTCCACATGCTTTAGCTCAAAAAGTTAAGCTTTTTAAGCATTTTAAAACATCGACCAATGAATACTTAATACAAAGTCAATAGACCTTTGTTTTAACATGGTGTAAAACATGTGCCAGGAGATTTTTTTTTTTTTTTTTTAATGGCCTGAAATAGGACTGAGCGATTCCCAAGTTACCTGACTTGAACAAAGGCCCTTGATTTCTCATTCCTTGCAAAGTGTACAGGCTAGTATACTTGGAAGTGGCCACAAGAGGGGAGTATGGACCACAGTCATCTTTTACAGATGAAAGGGATCAAGGAGTCTTTTCTCCAGAATGGAGAAAGTTTCATCCTGAACCAAGGTCAAAGGAATAATCATACTCTTTCCAGTCAGTTGTCAAAGAATAAGAGTGGATTTGCTCTTTCTGTATTCACAGAGAATCCAACCCTCAGTGAGCAGCTGTCTAGCCATACCATGATCCTGACTGCAAAAAAAGATGTTTACGGAGAATAACCTCAAGGACTGCAGTCGCCACCCCTTGTTATTTGACCTGTGCGTTAGAACGCTGAGAAAATTGTGTTCTTGGATCCCTTTGTTTTGACTCTTTTAGAATTATTCATATTAAATTGTGACTTGCCATCTCTTGGTCCCTGAATTGAAGAATGCCTTAAGAAATAGCTGTTTAAAATGTATTATGTCAATGTATGCTTGCTGTCTATAATTTCATTAAATCAACTCTTTTTCAGTACCCACAGAGATATTTCACTCAAAATCTGGAAGGTCCTGTCTTTCTGGAAAAGCTCGTTTGTTTTTACTTATTGACTTTGCCAATATTTTAATCTGTCTTGCTTTTATCTTTTGATCGAGGGGAGGCTTCTTTTTGTCTAACCAATATGTACAAAGTGTCTGTCTATGTCAGGCACAGCTGGCTCCTGGAGATAGGATGAGGAATGAAAGGAGAGGGATTTCAGTCCTCATGAAGCTTCCAGTTCAGAGACAGATACTCAGTTATCACTCAGACGGATGTACAGACTACAAGCCTAGGAGTGTGGAGCCTTCCTCTGTGAGTGCAACAGGAAGGCTGGTCTTCCTTGAAGAAAGTGCCCTTAGAGCCCCAGGATGTGTAGACATCATCTAAGGGAAAGGGGGTGGGGCCCTGGCATTCCTGACAAAGGTGGGGAAATCCAATGTACATTCTGGTAACTGGGAGAATTCCAGGTGGACTGAGGTACAAATGGGTGGGAAAGTATGGGTCAAAATTCTAGAGGGAGGGAGGTTTTGGTGTCTTGTATATATGTTTCTGCTTGTTTTTTTTTCTTTCTTTTAATCCAGGCTTTTATTTTCCCCTAAATCCCTTGTTCTATGTTGTCTTTTCATCAGAAATATTTTTGTAGAAAAAGATGGGGTACAAATGAAAACTTATTGTTCCAAATTTCAGTGTAAGCATATATATGCTTATAAGCATATATAATTCCAGATGGAGTTATAAGTATATAACTCCATCTGGAATTAAATGTAAGCAGTTTTGCACACGGGTACCACCACTAAGGTGACACATGTCCATGGTTGTCACTCTTGGAAGCAGGTGTACTGTCCCACCCTGGGTGTGCCTCTGGTCTGCAGTGTGGCCTGGCTCTGCTCTGATGGCATGTGAAGGTTCAAGCTCTTCTTCCTTTCCAGCACATCAGGATGCGGACCCCTTCTTAGAAGATGGGTTCATTGACATTTAGAAATAAGATTCCTGCCTCTGGTTCTGTGAAATGTTACAGTCACTTGTCCTGAAAAACGTCCCAGGAATTAACAGGTCAAGTGAATAATAAGGGTGTATTTCATAATTGCATTCGTAAACCTTCATGCTGCCAGCTTTGCCAAGACTTAGAAGGTATTGGTGAGGGCCCCTCAAGGACACCTCTGTGGCTAGGTGTTCTTGTCCTCATCTGCCATCTCTGTTCTTAGTACTGAGTTGAACCAAGGCCCTAATGGAAAAACAAAACAAAACATAGCAATGCCTCTTACCTTTCCTATACCAGGAAAAAGCCTCATTCTGAGCTCTGATCCATTGTAGTAGCCCTTGTTTCTTTTAAAAGAAGAGGACAAAAAGAAAAAAAAAAAGGAAAATTAACTGGGGGCAGCACTTGGAAGTAGTTACACAGAGGGCTACTCGCTCATTCTGCCTCAACCAGCCAGGGCTCCTCCCTGGGTTTCAGAGCATACCAAGCACATCACTGGCACAGGACTCTTGCACCAATCGCTCCCTCTATCTGGAATGTTCTTTCTCTATATAACCACAAATCCAACTTGCTACCATCTTCTGGTTTTTGATTGAACAGTGTTTTCTCCATGAGGCTTACCATGATAAAGCAACTCAAAATTGGTTCTCTTGAACTCCTGATTCCTTTTATCTTAGGGGTCAGCAAGTTATGGTTTCTAAGAATCTGCTTTTGTAAATAAATGTCTTGAATATGGCTGGTCTTACTTCTCTGAGGAGGACATACAATCAATCAAAAAGTACATGAAAAAATGCTCACCATCTCTAGCAGTCAGAGAAATGCAAATCAAAACCACCCTAAGATACCATCTCACTCCAGTAAGATTGGCAGCCATTATGAAGTCAAATAACAACAAGTGCTGGCGAGGAGGTTCACTTGTACATTGCTGGTGGGACTGCAAATTGGTGCGGCCAATATGGAAAGCAGTATGGAGATTCCTGGGAAAGCTGGGAATGGAACCACCATTTGACCCAGCCATTGCCCTTCTCGGACTATTCCCTGAAGACCTTAAAAGGCATACTACAGGGATACTGCCACATCGATGTTCATAGCAGCACAATTCACAATAGCTAGACTGTGGAACCAACCCCCATGCCCCTCAATAGATGAATGGATAAAAAATGTGGCATTTATACACAATGGAGTACTACGCAGCACTAAGAAATGACAAAATCATGGAATCTGCAGGGAAATGGATGGCATTAGAGCAGATTATGCTAAGTGAAGCTAGCCAATCCCTAAAAAACAAATGCCAAATGTCTTCTTTGATATAATGAGAGCAACTAAGAACAGAACAGGAAGGAAGAGCAGGAGGAAAAGATTAACATTTAACAGAGTCATGAGGTGGGAGGGAAAGGGAGAGAAAAGGGAAATTCCATGGAAATGGAAGGAGACCCTCATTGTTATACAAAATTACATATAAGAGGTTGTGAGGGGAATGGGAAAAAAAATAAGGAGAGAAATGAATTACAGTAGATGGGGTAGAGAGAGAAGATGGGAGGGGAGGGGAGGGGGGATAGTAGAGGATAAGAAAGGTAGCAGAATACAACAGTTACTATTATGGTATTATGTAAAAATGTGGATGTGTAACCGATGTAATTCTGCAATATTTGTAATGTTTTGAATAACCAATAAAAAAAAAAAAAGAAAAAAAAAAAGAAATAAATTAAAAAAAAAAAGAATATGGCTGGTCTTGTCCAACTTGGCAGAGATGAGACCATATTGCTAATGGTCAACAAAGTCTAAAATATTTTCTACCTGGAGCTTTACAGAAAATTTGCTGACATTGCCTGAGTTAGTCTACTTTTCATCTTTATGACAAAATACCTGAGAAAATCAACTGAAAGAAGGAAAAAATGTTTTTTAATTCACAGTTTCAAAAGTTTCAGTCCATGGCTGACAGGCTCCATTGTTTCTGAGCCCATGGTGAGGCAGAATCTCATGACTGAAGGGCAGAGTAGAGGAAATCTGCTCATCTTGTGATGACCAGGAAAGAAAGAGGTGGGAAGGAAGGGACCAGGGACAAGACAAACTCTTCCAGGTATGTAACTAAAGACCTACTTCCTCCACGTAGGCTCTGCTTTCTGAAGTTTCTACCACCTTCTAATATTGCCATCAGGTATAAACTCATCAATGGTTTCATCAATCGATGGGGTCAGAGATGATGATCCAATTGGATCCTCATGATCCAATCATTTTCCCAAGCCCCACCTCTGAACCTTCCTGCACTGGGGACCAAGCTTTCAACACATGAGCCTCTGGAGGATATTCCAGATCCAAACTACCACATTGTCCCATTGAACTTTTTTCTTGTTTTATTTATGACATTTTACAGTATAGAAGAATCTATCTACCTACCTTCTGTTTGTTTTTTTTTTTAAATTTCCACAAGGGCAGAAATTTTAGTTGGTTTATTAATACGTTCCAAGAGTGAACTGTGCATGGCAGATATTCAGTAATTATTTGTAGAATGATCAGATGATGAATAATAAATACAAAGTGCTCCCCAAAGATTAGGAATCAGTTATGACTGTTATGACTATTTCAATATTGCCACCCCTTCAAAAGGGAAGATGTGCCTGGTATCAGTATATATTTTTGACATATGTGTAGGAAGTTGTAAATGTCACAGGCCCCCTCGGCAGGAAGTGTGCTCTTACAGGTTTGTCTCTGAGCCTTATATACCTGCTTACCTCTACTAGAACACCTACACAATCCCAAAATAAACACAAGAGGAAAGGCTCCTTTATAAAAGTAAACATCTTTTGCTGTTCTAAAACTTTTGGCTTTGGTTGGGGAAGTGCTATTTTCACGTTCAGACAGAGGAATACCTATTTTTACACTAAAGCCAGACAAGACTTAATTATTGAGCTGAATGGGGCAGGTGTGTTTTCAAGCCATGTCTTTATTTCACTTAAAAGAAGAAAGGAAAGGATAAGCTTACCGTTTGACCAAGGAAATAAAAGCTTTGGCTTTCCAGTCCCTTTCAGCCATTGATAAATTTTTTTTCATTGGTTACATTTTTTGATCATGTCCACAAACCTCAGTTTACACAAGTTGCCTCTGGACTGTGTGAAATAGCCATGTATCCACTGCAAAGGCATTAAAGAGGACAGCATTTAAATAGAATTGTGAAGCTCATTTTTATATCTGCTCACTTTTTGATCATCACTCCAGTTGTAGCTTTCAAAAGCACAGGTGCATCAACCTCCATATTGTTTTCGGATCGTTTTAGAGGTTGAGTGTGAGCTAAGTTGTATAGGGCATAACTGGGACACCTCATTAACTGCTGGTCTCAGCTAAGGTGATTTGACATTGAGCAAAATCTGGGGACAGATGTTTATTGTCATGACTGGGAAGGTGCTGCTGTCATCATGGTGGTAGAGACCAGAAAGGTGTTAGACATTCCATAGTGCCCTGGGGTGAACCCCAACATATTCCTCAGCCCAACCTCCCCACAAAGAATTGTGCCAAGATGTCAGCAGAACCATGGCTGAGAAATGGTGCTCTATTGATATAATTAACACCTTTATTCCTTTTCCTTTTGAAGCCACTTGCTTTCTTGTTGCCTTGGTGATGTCATCACTTGCAATCCAGGGTTCTTATAATAGGAGGAGCCCGTTGCTTCTTCACAGGAGGAGATAATGCTCATAAAGCCCCAGGAGCCATTTGAGCACTGACCAGACCCAGAGAAGAACCTCATTACTCTTGATTAGAGAGAATTATGTGTCTCCAGGTTTTAGAGGTGTATTTATTCAGGGGTGATTTTTTTTTTTTTTTTTTGTGGTGCTGGGGATTGAACCCAGGGCCTTGTGCATGTAAGGCAAGCACTCTGCCAAGGGAGTTATGTACCCAGCCCTCAGGGCTGATTTGTAAGTTTAAACAGCACAAGGAAGCCTAGAATCTATAGGTCAGAGTCCCCTAGTGGGATCACTGAATATAGGCTGCAGGAATCCACTTTAAACTCTAATCTGACATGTTCGTTTTGTCAGTCTCTCCTAGCTTGTCCTGTTCCAGAGCATCCCCTGCCCCTTCTTTCCATCCTTATCCCCTTGGTGACCTGGTTTTCTTCACATTTTCCTTTTCCTGAGGGCTCCCTCTGTTCCCTCCTCTAACTCCTTTCCCCGGGATTCACTGGATTCAGTATCTCACCAACTCTCTTTTGTTATTCGAAACTTCCCCTGGGGTTTTGCATTTCACTAAAGCATCTTTCCAGCGATTTTTTTTTTTTTAAGAGAGAGAGAGAGAAATTTTTAATATTTACTTTTTAGTTTTCGGTGGACACAACATCTTTATTTTATTTTTTATGTGGTGCTGAGGATCGAAGCCAGCACCCCTTGCATGCCAGGCAGTGCGCTACCTCTTGAGCCACATCCCCAGCCTGCGAATTTTACCCTTACTAGGATAATTTTGATGAATAAAAATGTCCATCTTAATGTCAATGTTTTCCCTCAAATATTTAATCATTTTATTCTACCCATTCCAGCTCAATTAATTAACAACCAGATAATAATTAGTATAAAAAAAGAGAACCAAAGAAAAGAATCAGTTCACTTAAATATTTGGGACAGAAAAGAGACTTTTGTGATTCTAAACCAGATTTCTGATGCCTTAGATACTTAAATCCCCAAGTTTTCAGTGGAATAAACCACGTTTGTGTTTAATTTCATAGAGGTCTCAGGTTCTTGAGGACAGACTGTGGCAGTAACTACTACATAAATGGAGGCTGTGGCTGATGATCCTGAAGTGTTGAAAGCTCCTATCGTTGACATAGAGTATCATCTCACTAAAAGAATACATCTTGAGGCAGGATTATGTGCATTTCTACAAAGGTCTCAAATAGTTGCTAAGGGGAGGTTAGTAATTAGGATAGAGCTTCAGGGTGTGAGGGAGATCTTAGGGAAGGCTCTCCCACCCCATAAGTGGGAAACACTTAGATGTAGAATTAAGTTGGGTGGTCATTGGTCCTCTCCATTGTAGTATTTCTTACATTTTTAATATGGGTTCTTAAAAGAGGAGAAGTATGCTATCTATATTCATTAAATTCAAGGGATAGTGGGATATACCTTTCATTTGTACCTAACCTCACTTTGGGTAACATCCAAAGTCCCTATGTTGGTTTTTAAGATCCAGAGGCGGTGGCACCATGCTATTGCTGACCCTTCTGCTACTGCTCTCCACCTACTCACTTCTTATTTACTTGCTCTGCTCTACAACACTAGCCTCCTTGCAGCTGCTCAGACCCTCTGGACACTGTGTCCCAAGGCCTTTGTACTGGCTCTTAACTCTGCCTGGAATGTTTTTCCCTAGTTTATCCACTTGGCTCACTCTCTCATCATCCTCAAGTCTTTGCTCCAATTCTCCTCAATAAGACCTCTTCTGGCCATACTATTTAACATTGAAAACCACTCCTTTTCCTTCTCTCCTTAGCTCTTTGGATCCTTTTCCCTGCCTAACTTCTTTTAAACCCCTTTTCATATTAATGATGTTCTAAGAAACTAAATATTTTAACCATTTATAATATGTTGTGTTTATTTCCTGACTGATCCTGTCGGGATTTTTGGCTGCTTTGTTTTCAAAAGTATCTTAAGAGCCTAGAGAAACAGTGCCTGGCTCCTGGCTCCTGGTGACCTCTGGGGACATCACTGCTGAAAAAGCAAAGGAGTTTGCTAAGCACCACAGGGACAAGAGGTACACAGGACAACAGGTTTTTATAAAGAATTCCTGCTGTGTGTAGGTGAGTTTGAAGGATACTATGAAGGAAAACAAAATGGATATGGGCACCATGTACTGCACTTTACAAATTTTCCTAGGATTTACCTTTCTGGTAGGTATCCAGGGATAGAAAAATGCTTAGCTGTAGGTGCTCAGAGGCAGCTCTTCTGATGGATATTAAGTGTGTCTGCATGGGAGAAGGACATAGGCATTGACTAGTATGGCTAAGACATTTCTGGTTACTCACATGACTTCTTCTTTTTTTCTTTTATTAGCTGTTGGTGGACCTTTATTTATTTTTATGTGGTGCTGAGAATCGAACCCAGTGCCTCACATATGCTAGGTAAGTGCTCTACCATGAGCCCCAGCCCCTCATGTGACTTCTTATACCTGCCACCTCCCTATACTCAAGCCTTGTGCCTATACCTGTGGCATGCCAGTTGGTTTTATTTTTATACTCAAAGATGACAAACTCAAGATATCTCTGGATATAACCTTAAATACCTCTCAGGGCCAGAATGAGACAAAACAACTTCATTTCTACCAGACACAAGACGAAGATGACTCATCAGACAAAACAAATGTAGTTTTACAAACCCACCTGTTCACCCTTATGGAGCTGTTTTAATTCAACACTTCAGTGGGCTCTTGCTGAATTAGAATAAAGATGGAAAGGTTAAGAGAAGATGAGAAAAATCATATTGGCGTATGCTTTACCTCCCCTGCCCCAGTCTACAGATGCTGCCAGTAAGTTACTTTTATGTATGGAACTCTGAGTCTGAGCTCTGCGTCAGTGTAAGGAATAGTAGTCCGACTGCCTGGGCTAGCATCTTGTTTCCAGCATTTATTAGTTATGTGACTTTAGGAAAGCTATCTAACTTTTAAAATTCCATTTTCCCATCTGTAAATGTATTAAATTATTGTGAGGACAAAGTGAACTAAACGCGTACTAAGTCTGCTACAGTGTCTTAATAAAGCATTATCTATGAAGCATATATATTACATCAGACTGCCCATATTACACTTCTGGCTTTACTTCTTACTTTCTGGTAAACCTGGGGCAAGATACTTCACCTCACTTTGCTTCAGCTCCCTTGTTTTCAAGAGAGGCAAAAGAGGCAAATTACTGCATGGATTTGTTAAGAGAATCCAATCAAATGATTTAGATTAACAACTCAGGAAAAGACGTGGCATACAGCAAGTGTGCAGTAAAAGGCCACTTCCAATACTCTTTGTTTCTCCTAACTTTTTTTTTTTTTATTGTGGTAAAATATCTATCATATAAAATTCACCATGGTAACCATTTGTAAGTTTAGTGATGTATGCTTGTAATGTACAACAATTACCAACATCCATCTTGGAACTTGTAAAACTGAGACTCTGTACACACGAAACAGTAACATCTCACCCAGCCCACAGCCAGTGGTGACCACCGTGCCACTTTCTGTGTCTATGACAGACTCCTCTTAAGTGATTAACTTATCTCACTTAGCATAATGTCCTCAAGGTTTATCGGTGCGTCAGAATTTCCTTTCCTTTTAAGGTTGCATAACCATTTCCTTACTTTTTAAAGGCTGAATAATGATCCAGCCACCTTTTTTTTTTTGGTCCATTCATCTGTTGGTGGATACTTGGGTTGTTTCCAAGTCCTGGCTATTTCGAACAATGCTGCTAAAACAGAGGTGTGCGAATATGTCTTAAGAAACAACTATTAACTATTTTGATTATGTATCTAGAAATGTAATCGGCAGGTATGTGGTAATTTTCCTTTTAATATTTTGAGATACCACCGTACAATTTTGTGCTGTGACTGTACCTTTTTACATTCATACCAAAAATACATAAGAGTTCTCATTACTCTATGTCCTCTCCACCTCTTGTTATTGTCTATTTTTTATAGCACTCACCTTAATGAATGTGAGGTGGTAACTTTTATACTCTTATCTACCACCACAGTCACTGCTGTTACTATTACAATAATAATTTCTGTTGCAGAAACATTTGCTAGTTTCTAACTTCAGAGCATTTTCTAAGACTTTTTCTCTTACTTTGTGCCATGATGAAGGCCAATCTCTAAAGACCCAAAGTAACTCATAGTCATATTTGCAATGTTCTCAGTTACCAGAACTCTTTTGGATTTGTGATTAGATGCTATTTTTTATGATTGGAATTCTGGCATGTACCAGTGTGATTGTCTACATAGCCTATATATTTAGAATTTTAGCATATTTAGTCTATGGATAGACTGATGTTGAATCAAAGTATTATAGACTCTAAAATTTGGAGTAAAGATAACTGTGTTAAAATGCCAGTAAGAGGTCAATATAATCACATCAGGAAATGGCATCCTCAAGACTACTAAGTCTGATTTACTCTGGACATATATTGCTTTTTTTTTTTAAATTTTTTTTTAAGAGAGAGTGAGAGTGAGAGAGAGAGAGAGAAGAGAGAGAGAGAGAGACAGAGACAGAGACAGAGAGAGAGAGAGAGAGAGAGAGAGAATTTTTTAAATATTTATTTTATTTTAGTTATCGGCGGACACAACATGTTTGTTTGTATGTGGTGCTGAGGATCGAACCCGGGCCGCACGCATGCCAGGAGAGCGCGCTACCGCTTGAGCCACATCCCCAGCCCTATATTGCTTTTACATTTAAAACAAACTTAAAAAAATTACAGACAAAGTGTATGGTTAGTTATTTACAAGTTGAGAATTATCCTATAATTTATAGGTAGTATTCTGCTCCATAAGAGTGAATCCAGAACATTCTTAGGGAGTTGGCATTTTAAAATATAATGGAAATTAATATGCTTGATTATTAACATATTAATGAAAGTTGAAAGAAGAATGTTAGTGTTGTGATGTTAAGCTCAAAAGAAAGTAAGTGACCCTTTTATAGAAGGGGAATTAAAAGTGAGTCTTTTTCTGCAACACAGACATGGCCCAAGAATTTAACCCTATTGACTGGTTGTGATTCATCCAGGAATATCTAAAATGCAGTGAGGCTTTCATTGGGCAGAATGGCTTCATAATGTTTCTGTAAGAACATCCCACATCCTGTACTTTCCTTCTGTAAACATTTGCTCTGAGGTTTGGGCTGTTGCATGGACTCATCAAGCTAGAGGAAATGGGTACCCTTCAGCTTTGTCTTATATTGTTATTTGGGACATGCCTTCTTGCAGATATGTCTCTTGGGAGTTTTTTCTGGCATAGTTCAATGCCTGCATATCCCTTCTGTCTCTAGGTCAATGAATAAGATCAAGTTTCTGAATCTCTAAAGTTGGAATTAGATTGTTGACCTTGGTGTAAGCCATTGAAATTCCATCTGAAATACTATCCTTGAGTTCATATTATCACAGGTATTTATTCTAATTTTGTGTTTAATAAGTATATTGTTAATATTTAATTTTTTTTCAATTTTAAATTGGATATACAAAGGAAGGAAAAGTAATGAAAAGCACTGATAGTAGTAGATGCTGACAAGAATGCAGAGAAACTTGGATGGCTCCTATAATGCTGGTAGGAAGGTAAATTGGGACATCTACTCTGGAAGACAGTTTAACATTTTCTTTTTTCTTTTTTTTTGAGAGAGAGAGTGAGAGAATTATTTTTAATATTTATGTTTTAGTTTTTGGCGGACACAACATTTTTGTTTGTATATGGTGCTGAGGATCGAACCTGGGCCGCACGCATGCCAGGCGAGCCCGCTACTGCTTGAGCCACATCCCCAGCCCAGTTTAACATTTTCTTATCAAACATCAAACATCTACTTACCACTCTTGGGCATTTATCCTAGAGAAATGAAAACTTATGTTCACACAAAATCCTTTACATAAATACTCTTGGCAGTTTTATTTGTAATAACCCTAGTTGGACACAACCCCATTCTTCCAAAAGATGAATGGATAAAGAAACTGGTAAATCTATGCTATGTAATATTACTTTGAAAAACAAAGGAGTGAATTACTGATGCACACACCAGATTGGATGGATGTCAAGAGCATTTCAAACTCAGTGAGAAATGACATACTGCATGATTCCATCTATGTCATATTCTTGAAATGCTCCAATCCTGGACATCAGGTCAGTGGAGACAGATCAGTGGTTGCCAGGTGTTATAGACAGAGATGGAAGGAGGCTATAACTCTAAAAGGATATCACAGTGGAGTTCCTTTGTGGTGGTGGAATCCATAAATATGATAAACTTTTATAGAACCATATGAAGCCATGAGTACATGAAAATCAGCCAAATTTGAATAAAGTCTATAGTACAGTTTATAGTCTTCCTTTTTTCTGGGTGATGATAGGGATTGAACCCAGGGCTTAATATGTGCTCTATATCTGAGTCATACTTCAGCCCCTTTTCCTGGTTTTGATAATGTGCTGCAGTTATTTAAGATGTTACCTTTGGAGAAAGTTGGGGGAAGCAACCAAAGTAATTTGTGTGCTATTTTTACAGCTTCTTGTGAGTCTCTAAATATTTCAAAATAAGTTAAAATAATGATTACATTAACTCATGAACTATGACAGATTTAGTTATTTCTTTAGTGGAAGGTAATGCAGGAAGAAGGGAGAGAATGAAAACTAAATTGCTAATCAGAATAGCCCTACTTCTAACTGTGTATTCTTCTGGGAATATTTCTTATGAAGAAAAAAATCCCTGGGATAAAGTTTGAAAACTACTTCTAAAAAGGCTGTAGAAATTTCTTGAGACAATGAAAAACAAGTAAATAAGTAATTTAATTTTTAATCAACAAAAGTCTTCATATTTGAAGTGATTTGTTATTTATTTTAACCAAGGGTTATAGCTTCCAGGAAAAAATAATTACAAATGACCTCATATTAGACAGAATAACAGAATCGGATTCTTTGTTATGAAATTACCAATGCCAATCTAACCAGATCTAAAATACTATTTATTCTATTTCAGGGAAATGATATTGTTGATGGGCTCTCCTTAGAACTCATTTAAAAGCAGCAGTTAGCTGGTAGAGTGGTGGTTGTTTGATCTGAGATCCTGATAGGTAAGATAAGACTGTTGCAGAACTATTTAGCTTAGCCAAACACAGGATTGGTTGTCAATATAAACTACATCTCAAAATATTCAAGAAGTCTTTGCTTCCATGAAAATTTCCTTCCATTTTGGTTTTTGAACTGCAGAGTGTGTAGAAATGTTTGCAGCAGCATTGGGACAATGCTTTCCTGATCGGATGTGAACAAACATGGTTTGGACCCCTCACTCTCCACACCCAGCCCATTTACCCAGGGTCCCAATATGTCTCTTCTTCCGGTGACCGAGGCCTGATTACTGCTGTGGGACAGAGGAGTAATTACAGAGTCAGCCCTGTGGTCGTCTTCCAGGAAATGGCAAGTAGCACTTGCCCTAGAGTGTCCCGGCAGACTTCACTCAGGGGACAACAGGAAACGCATGCCTTATAAGGACATCCTGCAGCATCTGCTGCTGTTTCTTGTAGGACTGGAAGGTAGACATGTTCTCTTTCACCACTTGCATCACCCTTTTCTAAATCCATTGGAAGTTTTTCATTAAAAAAGATTTGTGCCTATATGGTGAGCCCCCAAAGAACCTAAATGTCCTTTCACATGAGAATTTTTGATACTTGCTTTTGACTTTCCTCTGACTTCCAGTGACTTCCAGAATGTTTTTGCAGTCCTTTCAACACTGTTATCTTACTGCCAAGTCTCCTGGAAAGTTCTTCAAAGAGCTTCTCTGCTTTTATCATTTATTTGGAAGAACAGTAACTTCATTAGTCTGTGGCCAGAAATGGATTACAAAAATATAGCTCAATTCTCAGAATTAAGCTTACTGGTTGCAGAAATTCAGCTATTCTCTGAGGTGTTAAATTTCGATGTGTGATATGAAATTAGAGCAGGAGGAGAGGAAGTAGGTTGTTTGTGGGGAGGCAAGTCAGACAGGATCTTCTCAGGTGTCCTCACTGTCTATCGCCCTTGGCAACTTGTCCCATTTTCCTCCCACAAGGGGGATTTTATAAGATTGTAATGTGAAAGGAGGCCATGGTGGAAAAAACCTTGGGATAATACTATGGGATATTACATGGTCATTAAAAATAATAAGTTCATGCTTATCTAAATAATTTGCTGGTTTGTCCAAATTAATGTCAAGTGAGAAAGGAAAAAAAGAGAAGAATGTGATGGTGTGTGGACACTCAGCATTGATCTCTCTCCCTTGTGGCTTGCACCTTCGGCAGGGACAGCAGTGGTAATTTGGAGCCTGTGTTGCATACACACAGACCCTCTCCCTGTCCCAGTGGCTATTTCATCTACCCAGCCAGGGTGACCAGTGGGTTGCTGATGGCAGAGGCTGAGTGATGTCAACCAATCAGGATTTTTTTTTTTTAACCTGGTTGCTTGGTAGCCCTTCCATGTAGGTGCATTTAGTAGTGTTAACCTGTGTTTGGAAACACTTCATGCTTCAGCCTTGTCTTCTAATGTCCAACTACATGACTGTTTCCAAAATTTATTTTTATCCTATATTCCAATATTTTCTCTTTTAGGCCCCTATAGTGGCTTGAACAGCGTCACCCTACCCACAAATTCTGGTCTACCTGGAGCCTCAGAACATGACCTTGTTTGGAAATAGTCTTTGCAGCTATTATTGTTTTAAAATCATGAGATGAAATCATCCTGAATTTAGGGTGAATCTGACATCCAATGACTAGTGTTCTCATAGGATGAGGAGAGGACACAGAGGTGCACACAGAAGAATGAAGTGCAACGATTGAAGAACAGTGTGGAATGATGAGTCTACGTAAGGCAGGGAACGCTGAAGGATTGCTGGCAGTTACTGGAAGCCAAGAGAGAGGCGTGGGATGCTTTCTTCATCAGAGCTTCCAGACAAACCACCTTGCTGGCATCACCACTGCTGTCCCTGCCAAAGGTGCAAGCCACAAGGGAGAGAGAACAATGCTGAGCCTCCTGAACTGGGAGGGAACAAATTGAAGCCACCCAATGTCTGGCCATCTGTATGTCAGTTGTAGGAAGCTGGTATAGTTCCTGACCAGCTGGCCAAGCATTTGCTACTGTCCATAAGTCTGTGTATTCTGTGATTCATGCCCCTTTCAGCCAAACTGGATGATCAGGAATACAGTCTGAAACTTTACCCATGGGATGGAATTCATCATTTAAGGCTACCCCTGAACTTCCATGAAAGCGATGGATGTCATACAATAAATGTTGAAGAGAATGTAGATCAATAGATTATCTTATGCTTTATTGGTGGGAGTACAAATTGGTTCAACCATTTTGAAAAAAGTTGTCATTATCTGTTGAACTTGAAGTTTGATATATTCTATGGTAAGTAATGCTACTTTTACACATATACTATACTAAAAAAAGTTCATGCACATGGAAGTTAGGAGATACAGACAAGAATTTCCATAGAAGCATTCGTGTTTAAAATTGTAACAACTTAAAAATGTCCAAAGTCACAGTAACAAAACAGAAAAATTATGGCACATTCACACAATAAAATATTGCAAAGAAAATAAATTTATATAAATGAATTCTAGAAATATAATTTGAGGAGAAAGCAAGCCCTTAAAGATTACATATATATCACAATATCCTTTTAAAAATGTTATGACTCGGGCTGGAGATGTGGCTCAAGTGGTAGCGCGCTGGCATGTGTGGGGCGCTGGGTTCGATCCTTAGCACCACATAAAATAAAATAAAGATGTTGTGACCACCAAAAAATAAAAATCTCTCTCTCTCTCTCTCTCTCTCTCTCAAAAAAAAAAAAAAAAATGTTATGGCTCAAATGCCCCTGAGTTTAATCCCTGGTACTCAAAAAAAAAAAAAAAAAAAAAAAAAAAGAAGAAAAAAATTATAAGCAACTAATACTATCCAAAATACTTTTAATGAAATATTTATATTGTGGTCAAACTGTAGTTCTAAAAAGCAAAGGGAAGAACAATACAAGTTGCAAAGTAGTGGTTACTTTCAGTGGAAGGAGGCAGGGCACAGATAGAACAATTTAGGTAAAAGTTAGAAATTCCGAACATTCTAATTTTCATGATGGTTGGTGTAAACACAGATATTTATTTTTTAAAGAACAAATCAGTATATTAATAAACAATAGATTAGAGAAGGTCATGGCTGAACCAAGAATGAGAGGGTGTCTTGGACCAAGCAACGAAATTAATCAAACGTTAAGCACCTGACAGGAGAGACACAACCACTCGATTTTTTATTGTACAAAAAAGTTTCTAGTTGAATCAGTCTTGGGGGCAAGAAAAGGCTGTGATTTGGGATAGGAGGAGAGACAGGATAGGGATTGAAAGACAAAGGGAAAGAAACCTTGAGAAAATCACAAAAGTGGCCTAGGGAGAAAGGCTTGTGAGAAATTCCCTGTGGGGTGTTCCAGGGTGTTCATTATAAATTGTTTCCTGTTCTTAGCTCTGATGTCAGCAACCTCCATTAACCAAAGCCCACAGCAGCATTTTGCTACATAGATCAAAAAAAATAATAATAATAAGTAATAAAAGCCTTTTCATTCACCACTTAGCTATTTTACACTAATTTTTTGAGTTCCTACTGCTTGGGATATAGCACAAAGGATAGAGTTGCAGACAAAACAAAGTGTCTTTTCTCATGGAGCTAGTATATAATTTTCCAGATGATGCTAAATGCTATAGCAAAAACCAAAGCAGAGAATAGGAGATGTGGAGAGCCAGAAGTAGCAGTGATTACATTAGTGGTACAGACTGTTTCAGACTTGGAGATTTTTCACCTTGTATACCACATTCTCACCATGTTTACCATCTAGAACCTATACTTCCAATTTTGAATTTCGATCCTTTTCCAGATAGTAATATATGGTCCAACACTCTTAGTGATTTTGCGCCCTGTCCGCGAGTTTAGCTTCCAGTCAGCCAGTTGATCATGAGGCAAACAGCAGAGGCTCTACAATGTTGCTACCATTTTTTAATCCAAGTATTCAAAATAAATTTCATGAAGTATTCAACAGTTTATTATATAATAAACTTTGTGTTGATTTTGCCTAATTGTAAGCATTCTGAGCATGTTTAAGGTAGGCTAGCTAAGCCATGATGTTCATTGGCTTAGGTGTATTAAAAGATTTAAGATGATTTCAGTTAACCATGAGTTGTTTCATCAGCATCTTTATATACAAATGGGAAAACAACTAAGGCACATATTTACAGAGCTAATAAATTTGATACTGTGATTGCCGTTCAGGAAGTCTGACTCCTGAGTCTGTGGCTTTTATCCCTTTATAATACTATGTCCAGTAAATACCAGTGAGATTAACAGAACAGTAGTATACAACTTCCCTCAACAGCAATGGAATAATCTGCCTCAAAGAAAAGTACAAAAGCTTTTATTGACCCACCATTTAAAATTTTCCTGTTAAGACGATTTAGAAGAACTTGCTACCTTGACTTTTTTAGGTCTTTCAAGTTTATGATTATCGGCTCAAGAATGCTAGAAGAAAAGATGATTCATTGGTGCCCAAATTAAGGTGCAGCATGTTCTAAGGGAAAATGGTCCAGGGTTAGTTGATGACTAAATCTAAGTGCCACATATGATATGTCCTTTTATTTTTAGGTGCTCCAGGAAACAAAGATAATGCAGGTAAAAGCACATTACAAACTCTTAGTAGACTTACCAGACAGCATAACCTAAGCATTTATTTTGAGTAAAAAGAACTTAGTATTTTTCCTCTACAAAGCTCACGTAGTTTGCTTTCATACCACATCTTGTCTGTAGTAATCACTTCCTTCTAAAATACACAGAAACTTTTGCTTGCATGAAGGAGACTTTTCTGAAGTTCTTTCTCCACTTCATTCCATAGTGAAATGTATTTTTTTAAGTCTTAAGTTGCCTTTTCGTTTTCTACATCTATTTTAGTATTTCCAGGATTTGAAACACATACGTGAACACACACACACACAGGATAAACACCATCTCTTAAAAAACAAAACAAAAAAAACACAAGTTTGTGAGCTCATGAGTTCTTTATTTGGAATTTTTCTCTTCAAATCCCATAATAAATTTGTCCTTAGGAGCACAAGCAAGGTAGTCTGTTTACAATGAAACACCAGGCCATTATTTTTTGATCTAGAAAAGTATCAGGGTATCTGGTAACCCTGACATTGATGCTTAGAAACTACTCGTGACTGCAGAATTAACCCTGGAATGCACACATGCTAACCTATCTCATTCTGTTAAAATAATGCAGACGGGGCCCACTGAATTGATTTCATAGTTCGTTATGAGTGATGGCCAACTCTTTGAAAAGCATGTGCCCTCAAGTGAGACAGTCTTGGCGCCACAAGTGATGGCTTTCAACTTGGTCTGAGCATCAGAATTACTTGTAGAACTTTTCAACAGTATGAATGCCCAGTCTCACATAGGACCTATCGAATAAGAACATCCAGGAGTTAAAGGAAAGTTTTTAAAATTTCTCACTTGACAGATTTGGGACAACAGTTGGGTTGGGGGAGTGATAAGAACAGCAGGTTCATTTGTCACTGAGCAGTGAAATAAGTGAGGTGCAGGGGTGGATCTAGGTTTTGTGAGGCCTGAAGCATTTACAGTTTTATTCTTTTAAAGAAAAACAGTACAAAATTAGGTAAGAAAACAAATGCTTTTGTATCGAATGAGAAAATAAACTCCAATAAATTACAAATTAAAAAACTGATAAATCTCATAGATATAAAAATAATACTTTCACTAATTAACTTTATCACACAGGTCTTTGATACTTTCTATTTTACATTTATTAGACTGATAATTTCTGACAACAGAGGCTTTACAGTACTATGTTGCTACCAACTCGTTAGCATGGTTGATCAAAGTTTATTGTTTACTGATGATAATCGAGAAGGTTCTTCCAGCCTCCTGGCTTATTATTATTGGGAATGTCATATAAATTATTTTTTGTTGTCATACTAGTTTTCTGGGATGACCATAACAAAACACCAAAGACTGGGAGACTTAAACAACAGAAATATATATTTTCACAATTCTGGAATTCAGAAACCAAGAGCAAGGTGTTAGCAGCTTTGGCTTCTTACTAGGCCTTCCACTTGGCTCACAGATGGCCCCTCTCAGAGTCATTTCAATGGTTCCTCTCTCTGCCTTGTTTGTGTTCTGATCTGCTCCTAGAAGCACACAGGTCATACTAGGCAAGTGCTCTACCACTGAGCTACATCCCTAGTCCAAACATATGAATATTGAAGGGATACAATTCAGCCCCCAAATTGTCAGATTTGGAAAAACACCTTCCAAATTTCTTTCATCTATGAGTTAAAGATTTTAGTACATTAAAATGTTACCTATGCAATGATTGGTTTTAAATACTTGGAGTCATTAATATTTTATGAGTTTGGTATTGGTTTATTGCAATATCTTTGTAGATGCCAAATCAGGAAAAAGAAAAAAGTAGAAAAGAAAAAGAAAAATTGAAAACACTTTTCTAGTAATTCATTTTTCCTCATTATTTAGATTTTCAAACAATCCATGTATATATTGGTTACATTTAAAATTTTTCATATTTTCTTAATAAATTACCGCTTGGGTATGATCTGAAAAAGAGTTTACAGTCCTTTTCTCAACATTAGATTAATTTCAATTAATTTCATTTTTTATATTTATTGCTTCTTGTTTTAGTTAGCTTTTTCAGTGCTGTGACTAAAAGACCTGGCCAGAACAATTGTAGAGGAAGAAAAGTTTATTGGGTGAGATGGGGGAGGGTGCTCAGGGTTTCAGAGGTCTCAGTCCATAGACAGCCAGCTCCATTCTGCCGGGCTCGAGGTGAGGCTGAACATCATGGAGGAAGAATGTGGTAGAGAGAAGCAGTTCACATGATGATCAGAAGCAGAGAGACTTCACTCACCAAATACAAAGTATATATCCCAAAGTCTTGCTCCCAGGGACTCACCTCCTCCAGTCATATCCCACCTGCCTTCAGGTGATTCCATCAAGGAATTAATTTACTGATTGGGTTAAGACTCTTATAACCTGATCATTTCTCCTCTAAACCTTCTTGCAATGTCTCACACATGAGCTTTTGGGGGACACCTCACATTCAAACCATAACAGTTACGTTTTATATTCAATTAATTTTTTTATTTTAACTTGTTCTTGGGCATTTAATAAATTTAAATTAAGAAGTAGCTATGCCTCATATAAGACTAAATCATTCATTTGTAATTTCTCATTGTTTTAAAATAATTCCCAAACTCGTCAAATCACAGTTGATTTTATTGTCATTTTCATGACAAAAGAAATCATGATGTCTGGTGTTTTTACAATTGTGTATCATGCATCACTGAGTATATAATCACCAGGAGAGAACTTCAGTTTTGACAAGGCATAGAGAGGAACTGAGTGCTCCACTGCTACTTTGCACATCAGTTGCTGGAACCATCTTTGCAGACTACCTCCTGTCTGCAACCAGTGCATATACCTTGTTTCTCATTGACTACCTGCATTCCTGGTGCTGATTGCTGTACAAGGTGTTCATTTCTTGAACTGCCTCTATCCCTGCCATTTCACAGTGCCAGGTGAGTTGGCATAGGTGGTCAGGGATTCCTGGAACTGTTTCTACACTGGGACAGTTAACATGGAAATAGCTAAACCACAAAAATATATTCTACTCAACTCAAACTGAATATGTCCCCATTTTACCTTCCATGTTGACCAGATTCCAAAAGACCCTGTGGCTGCTCCGCATCTGTGGGGATAAGGAAAAGTGATAGAGGTCCTTACCAATTGTGGTTAAAATATCTCATTTTGTAGATTTCACAAAAACAAACAATGTCTGAATATATTGCTAGGGCCCTCCCAGACTTCTGAAAGGAAGGTTCGATATCTTAACCTTCATTATCTTTATGAAACTCTGATGCTGACAGATACCCAGAAGCTCTGTCCCTATAGTATAAGTGATCATTTGAAGTGTCCACCTACAACAATGGTTCTCCAAAGCATGTCTATAAATTTGTGCCAGTCCATGATAAATTTATCAGTAATATGGAATGAAATGAAAAAGATAAGGGCACTTTGATGCAAATGTATCACACAGGGTTGCCGGCTATTTTTTCTTGAGATGAACTATATATATATTTTTTTTAAATGAGAAATACCTTTCCTGTTAGTTTAATGCTAACATATCCTGACTTATTTGAAATATTGCTAATAGTGGTGAGCGAAATATCTAGTTTGCAAGCTTATGATTGTCCCTCCACCTTTTGGTTCTGCTGTCATTGACTCCTCTCAGCATACTAATCTGTTTGGTGTGCTATGACAAAGTACCATAGACTGGGTGGCTTGTAAATGGCAGAGATTAATTTGCCTCAGTGCAGGAGGCTGAAAGTTTGCAAACAAAATGCCAAACAAGGTGGGGGTTCTGTGAGAGTCTTCCCGGGTTAAAGATAGTTAACTGGGGCCCGGGGAGAGGTTGAACTAATCACTCCCAAATTCTCCACCTCCTCATACCTTCACTTTGGGGTTGGGATTTCCATATATGAATTTTTTTTTGGGCAGTCTACATAAGATGACAACTTCAGTACCTAAAGTGTTAACTTTCTATTAGTGTACAAGTTAAGTGACTTAAAGCACTACCCAATAATTACTGCACAATTCTGTAAGTCAGAAGTCTGACGACATAGTGCCAGGGTCCTTGGCCCATGGGGAGGGTCCCCTCCTTCCTGTTGGGAGGTAGTGAAGCCTTGGAGAGGTGGAGCTCAGTCAGAGTAAATTAGGTCACTGGGAGCATGAAGGGGAATATTGGGACCCTAGTCCCTTTCTCTTCCACTTGCGCTTCCCAGCCATCATGAAGAGAGAAGCCTCTGCCATTTGCTTCCACTGTGATGCACTGCCTTGCTTCAGGCCCAAGAGCTCAGAGCCAAGTGACCATGAGCTGAAAGCTCTAAAATTATTAGCCAAAGTAAAACTTTCCTTCACATAACTTGATTATCTCAGGTTTTGGTTACAGTAATAGAAAGCTGACTAATTCACATAGTATGACTATGTTCTCTTCTCAGAGTCTTATAAGCCAAAATCAAGGTGTCAGCAGGTATGTATGCTTTTCTGCAAGCTCAGGGGAAGAATTAATTTCTAACCTCATTCAGCTTGTTGGTAGGCTTCAGTTCCTCAGTCTTAGAACTGAGGTTCCCAATTTTTTGATTTGTTGATCTCTCCATCTTCAAGCCAGCAATGGTGTATCAAATCCTTCTCATGCTTCAAATCTGTTTTTAAGGCTCAAATGGTTACCTTGGGTCTTCAAGTATGCCACAATAATTTCCTAATTTTAAGGTCAATGGGTTCATAATCTTAATAATATCTGCAAGTCCCTTTTTGCTATGTTAGGTAACATATTCTTGGGTGAAATTCAGGAAGACAAATGTCACTGGGGCCAAAATTCTGTCTAATATAGAAATATCCCACAGGGATAGCTTTCTGTCTTGTTCTTTGTTGTTGTTGGTTTTTTGTTTCTCCAACAGAGTACATGAGGCAGGATAATTTTTCAAGAAATGAAGTTTATTTTGGCTCATGGTTCTGGAGTCTGGGAAGTCCAAGGTGAGGCAGCTACATGATCTTCTCATGGGGTTTAAAATATGGAAGAAAGTGGAAGGGCAAGTGGGCACGTGTGGAAGAGAAAGGATATGTGAGCTGGACTTGCTTTATAACAATCTATTTTCATGATGACTAAGTCATGCCTGTAAGAATAAGAACTCACTCATTTGAGAAAGGCATTGATCCATTCATGAGGGCTCCACCTCCATGACCAGACACCTCTCATTAGCCCCACCTCCAAACACTACCATAAAGACAATCAAATTCCAATGTGAGTTTTGGAGGGGGCAAACATATTTTAAACCATAGCATCTTCCTTCTCTTTTCACTCATATTCTAAATATGTGTGAAATATATGTACTACTCCCAAGAGGTCTGTAGTACATTGCAACTCTTGCAACTGAAAATATCAAATGTCATCAGTTTTTAACCTCTAATTATAAGTGTATGATATAGAGGAGTCTCCTCATCACTGGCTGCATGGGTGTAGAGGGGACTTGAGGATTGTGGAAGGGTCTGGTGCTGCAGATTGTGGCAAGGGGACCCTGGTGCAATTGATTCTTCTCTATTTTAAAAATTGAGTACATCATTCTATGGAACTGATGCAACCTCTTTGACGTCCCTTTCACTTTTATCCTAACCGATGGGACTGTGAAATTAAGCAAAAAAGAAAACATCTAAAAACAAAAGTACAGGCTGAGGTTGTGGCTCAGCCATAGAGCACTCACCTAGCACGTGCGAGGCCCTGTGTTCGATCCTCAGCACCACATAAAAATAAATAAAGATATTGAGTCCAACTATAACTAAAAAATAAACATTTCAAAAAAAAAAAAGAAAAAAAAAACAAACAAAAGAAAGCTTTTGCTAATACTTGACAAAAACTATTTCAGAATTTTATTTTAAAAACTTCACTTTTCATATACTTTTAGATAACCTAAAATTCTCCAAGAACTTGCAAACCTCACATTCTAAGGTATTGAAACCGCTGGCTTTTCTCCTCTACCCAGGCACAGGTATACAAGAAGGTAGCTGCAAAAATGGACTAACAAATTTACAGTACTCTTGGGCAAGAACGAGGTGTTACATGCTTCTTTTTACTTCTCAAGGAGCTTTTAAAGTTGTATAAATGGGAAGTTGTATAAATGGGAAGCAAAACTCCACCTCCATCCTCTCAGTGTCTCAGCTGGACTTGGTAATTAAATTTATATAAAATCATCAGGAGAAAAGCATACAGATTTATTTAACACAAGTGTTACATTGCAGGAGAGCTGTTGTAAATAAATGAAGACCCAAAGACACAGTTAGAGTGGACACTTATATACTGTTATGGTTTGGATCTGGAATAGTCCCTAAAGGCTCATGTCACCAAAACAGCATGTTCAGAGGTCGGGGTTTGGAGAAGGGATTGGTCATGAGGGCTTTGACCTTATCAGTGTAATAGTCCATTGATATCTGAAGGGACTACTGAGAGGTGGTAGAAATTGTAGGTGGTGGGACATGGTTGGAGGTAGTAGGTAACTGGGAGTACATCCTGGAAAAGTATTTTTGGTCCTTGGTGCCTTCCTCTCTCTTTCTTTCTGCTTCCTAGCTGCCATGAGCTGAGAAGCTTTACTCTGCCATGCCGTTCTGCCATGATGTTCTGTTTCTTCTCAGGCTCAAAGCAATGGAGCTGGCCTACCATGGAATGAAACTTCTGAAACTAGGAGTGAAAATAAACCTTTCCTCTTTTAAGTATTTATGTCAGGTATTTTGGACACAGGTATGAAAACTTGATTTACAGGTATACTGAATTGAACAAAGAGCAGTAAAGTATAAAAATGTGACAAGACAAAGGGGCCGAGGTGGGGGCAGTTCATTGGGTGAAGAAGTGGTGAGGAAATAAGATTAGAGTAACAGTTTGTTTGTGCAGATTTTCTCTGGCCCCAACTTTCCATTCTTCATAAGAATGCTGTTTTCCTTCCAGTATGGGGGCAGTGGCATCTTTCACTTTGGAATTTCATCTCTTGCTTTTAAGGAATAGTGATTTTATCATCCTGCTGTTTTTAGGGCTGGAGGTATAGCTCAATTGATAGCAGTGCTTGCCTTGCATGCACAAAGCCCTGGGTTCAATCCCCAGTAACACACACACACACACACACACACACACACACACATACACACACACAACTATGAATAAAACAGCTATTCTAATTTGCTTGGATTGCCTTAACAAAATACCATAGGTGAGTGGCACATATCTGCTGTTTTTAAAATGCCTTATTTTAAAAGTCACTGTGCCAGAGCAGCATATTTTTGGGTGGTATAGTTTTAATTCCTTCAGAACATATTAGCAATTTGCTAAATTCTTGTTGAAAAAGGATGAATTGAATAAACAAAATTAATTCAACTAAAATAAGTTGTCATTCAACTATTACAACACTGTAAGTAGAAAAAATAGAAAAATATCATCTAATGAAGCCAGTGTGTATAAGCAAAGCTATCACTGTTAAAAGAAGAAGTAGGATTACATGGTATATTTTGACAGTGTTTTCACTTGTTGTGTGAATTACTGTAAAAAGTCATTTTTTGTGTGTGTATTCTATGCCACTAGTTTATATGTTTTAAGATGGAATCACATAAACTTCTTCCTATAAAAATAGTGTTTTTCATAGAAGAAAAGTGTTTTCCAAGACAGATAATTATAATTTTGCAGTAGACACCCATTTGACTCAAAGTTGGAGACTTATGTCAAGAGGTAAACACAGAGAATTGACTGTAACCTTCTGCTGTTTCTGTGGAGGGAGTTCCTCTTCACCACAGATCACCGTAATAGTAAAGCATATGTTCAAATAGTGTTGAGTGGTAGTTTGACTATCCTAGTTTTTTTTCTTCTCTATCAAACTATTTCAAGTGTATCAACACAAGTAAATGTTTATTTTTGAATTTTAAGTAATTAATTTTGAGATAAATTCAGACTTACAAAACAGTTGCTGGATAGATAGAAGAACTGCTTTGTGTCTCTCAACTAGATCCCTCATTTTAAGATTTCAGAGCATTTGCTTCTTCATCTACACTCCATTTTCATTAGTCTGTTTTAGAACCTTTGGAGAGTGTTATGATTTAGATTTTAAATGTTCCCTGAAGACCTGCATGCTAATGGCTGGGTTCCAAGCTGATGGTACTATGGGGAAGTGGTGGAAAAATTAGGGGGTGAGGCTTAGTGGAAGAAAGTTGTGATCATTAGGGTTCATTATGCCACTGAAGGAGACTTGGGGACCCTGTCCTTTCCTCTCTCTCTCTTTGCTTCCTGGCCACTATGAGGTGAACAGCTTTGTTCCATGATGTGCTCCCTACTCTAATGTTCTGCCTCACCACAGACTCAAAAGTAATGGAGCCAGCCAGCCAGCTATAGACCGAAACCTTTGAAACCATGAACTAAAATAAAACTTACCTTTTTGTTGATTTATCTTAGGAATGTTGTCACAGCAATGGGAAGCTGACAAACACAGAATAAATGGCAGAAATGATGTTCTGTTACTCTTAAATATGCCCTACATATACTAGTGTGCATTTCCTAAGACTAATTGTATTCTGACATGAAAACAGTTTATAGTCTTCTAAATATATATGTCAACATTGGAACAACTCAATCATCCAATCCAGAGACTCCATTTAAATCTCACCAAATGTCCCCATGATGTCTTATTTTCTTGTGGTCCAGGATTCTACCCAGAAAAATGTGTTTCATTTAGCAGTTTCATCTGTTGAGAGTATCAATTTTAAGCAATTCCTGACCTTTATCCATCTATCATGTGATTGACAGTCTTAGAGAGCAAAAACTTACATTCTGAAGGTTGATCTCCAACTCTGCTCTGTTTGATTTATTCTCATGACACGTACTGTCAACAGAAATACCATCAAAATGATGCTGTGCTCATCTCAATGCATTATACAGGAAGCAGATGATGTTAACCCACCCTCCTGTTGGTACTGTCAACCTTGATCACCAGCTCATGTTGCTCCCTGCTATATGTCTCCATCTTTGAGTTACCATTTTCCTCTGTAAATTGATTAGTATTTTAGGTGTGTATGGGGGAGTTATTTTGACACTGTGCAGATAATCTGTACCTCAGCCAATCTCTGTCCACTGGCTTTGGTATTCATTAACAGCTTCTATCCTGACCAATCTCCTCTACAACAGCTTGCAGAATGGTGGTTCTTTATTTTCTATTTTTAAAATTTACTAGCTAACATTATTTTCTATTCCATTTATTTATTTTCTCCTTTATTTATTTGTATTATTAGGACTCATGGATTCCTATTGTATTATGAGTAGCAATTGGTTACTGTCATTGTTTATTTTGATGCTGATTCCTAAATCCTTTCAATATCTCCCCATAATTAAGTGCTTAAATTATTTCTGATATAAAACATTACTCTAGGCTCAATTTTAGTTTTATTTACCTTGCTCTCAGAATTAGTCATTTTCCCAAGGACTCCAGTTCCTTATAGAGGAGAATGATATTTGGAAACCTTGACCACGTGCTTGGTGTACTCATAACTACAGGGGTGTTGTTGTTTCTAGGCTTTATTAGTAGACAGAGCTAAGATATATAAGCATGCATACAACTATACACATACACACTTTTACTGTTTCTATCTGTATATATGTAGTATAAAATGATGAGTTTATGCTTTTACCTTCAATTCCAATCCATTATCTCAGCATTCTTTCTCATCTTCCCTTTTTCTATATTTTGGACCTGCCAAATCTCATTCCATTTCATTTAAATGAATTTTGATATTTTTCAGTTACAAAGATACTATGAAAAAATATTATTTCCTACTACTGATGATGATGACAACAATGATGATGGCTAGTCCTTGATAGCAGTTTTGGAAAAAAATTTCCAATTAGCATTTTATTTATTAATGAATCGCCTTAAGAAGAAAGAAATGAAGAGAGCATTTAAAAAACACAGTCAAGAGATTGAAATAATTGATAAAAAGGAGGGAGATATAGGGATATAAAGTGGAGCCAATAAATAGGACTATGAAAAATTCATTTCAGTAAGGTGTGGTGGTGCACACTCATAATCCCAGTGACTCAAGAGGCTGAGGAAGGAGGATCACAAGTTCAATGCCAGCCTCAGCAAAGTAGAGAGATCCTCAGCAAACTTAGTGAGACCCTGTCTTAAAAATAAAAAGGCCTGGAGGCCCTCTGATCCCCTGCTGTGTCCTCCCCACCCCACATACAGGTAGCAGATGATCGCCCACCCTTTCACAGAAAAATAAAAAGGACTGGAGATGTAGGTTGATGATAAAGTACCCTCAGTTCAATTCCCAGTAACAAAACAAGCAAAAAAAAAAAAAAAAGATTATTTTATAGATTTCTTTGGACTTAGACAGAAATGCATCTGTAAATTTTCTAATCCTTTTGACCTGGGTTTGAATCTTAATTCTGGTACCAACTAGATGAGGTCCTACCTGGACAAGGCACTTAAACTCCAAGTGCCTCAGTTTTCTAATTTATGAAACAGAAATATAAGTGACAATTATCTTGTTCTGGGAATTAAATAAGTCAATCCACGTAAAGCTGTTAGTGTTTAGCACTTGTGGAATTCTCAATAAGTTCTAGATATTATTAGCTATTATTTTTATTAGTTGAGGGAGGGTTATTTTAGTTTACACAAGAATAAAACAACCAAAAGTTCTGAAAATTTAACACCCTCCTTAGAATTACTCCATATTATTTTTTTAACCAGACATTTAGCATGTAAGGTGCCAGTCATTTCTGAGATAAGATCTCTGTCCAAGGTTAGAAGTACAGCTACTGTGTGTAAATTCATTAAAGATGTATCCTTTAGTTATCAACTAAGGGGAGCAAAAGTAGAAAAAGAAACTTGGGGACCAGGAAAGTCTTCTTGTCAGTGTCAGTAGAAGTAGCAGCAAGCTGATTTCCGTAGAAGAGAGCCTATGGATTTGCCAATGGTCCAACAAAAACCCGATGGAGACCCCAGGGTCCAGCTTCCTAATGCAACAAATCCACAAGGCAGCATCTGAGCAATAGTTGCATTTGCTGTCTATCTCATTCATGAGGAAACTATGGCTGAGAGTCGAGAAGTGTCTGAAGGAAGGCCAGCTTGGGTTTCCAGAAAAATGAAGCCCAACTATTTGAATGAAGTAACCTATTGGGTAGGGTCCCTTGTTATTATTTCCTTTTTGTTATAGAGCTGGGACTTTCCAGGAAACTGAGGCAACATGAAGACTCCCCCCACCTTTAAACCCCGATTCTTGCAATCAAGTCAGAGAGATTTCAAACACTCAGAGTAACAGGCGTGAGTTAATTGAAGGGTTTGGAAAAGGGAAACAGGAGACTCTCAAGGGAGAGAGTAAGTCCCCTCAGAGAGGAGAGGGGCAGTGTGCTTCTCCTGTTTTATTGGGGATCCCAGAGAGGTTTCCAGAAAGTCCTGCCCAGGACTGACAGGACTTTTAAATGCACAGCAGGATGACATCAGACTTTCAAGTCCCCACTGCTATGACAACTCTTGGTCATTTTGGCTCATATTGATAAGTTCTAATTGGATTTTTAACCATGAATTCTTATAGATTTTATGGTTAGGAAGAATATCCTTATCTCCTTGCATTTCAGAATCTGGTCTATGAAATTCTCCCCCTTCAGGGTAACATGGGTTCCTCTGATGGACATTATTTCAGGCCTGCATTTCTCTGTTAGGTAACAGGTAGTTTGCTGAGGGATGTGACATAGCCTGTCCACTTAAGCCAGGGAGAGCTGAAGGTAAACTGCTTCTTGGGATAAAAATCATCTGGGGATCAGTACAGTGTGCCCATTTTATAGACTTATTCCCTTAACCTCATGTTCCCAACATCTACATCTCTCTGTCCCTTATCACTTTTATATTGGTTGGTCATTGATCAGAATTCTTTTAACTTTTTCTCCTTAATCAAGCAATCTGGTCACAACTTCAAACTGCTCCCATTCCATTAGAGAACAGAGAAGCTTGTTTTCCTACTTTTTTGAGACTATCTCTTGTCATTTCAATGCAGAATTCAAACACAAAGATTTAACCTTGTTTATAAAGAACATTTTCCAGTTACTTTCTGTGTGCCTGTTTAAAACTCTCCATTATAAATTTGCCAACATCAGTGCAGAGTAGGATCATTTTAGAAATGCAATTTTATATTGTGCTGATTAAGTCAAAATTTGTACTCTGATCTGTGTCCTCTTACTATTTTTATCTGCTGACATGATTTCAGATAATGATGAAAGATAGCCCTGCTGAAAACAACAAGAACATTTCTGAATAATGAATCAATCCTTTCCTGATTTGCAACTTGGACATGTTGGTGACATTAATTATAACATATCTTCAAAACTTTGAAGATGAATGTAATATAGCTTCCTGCCCCCTCAAGTATAGCTGTCATCAATTTAGACAAAATACAGACATAATTATGCCCCTGACAAACCAGATTGGATGGTAAATGTCCCTTAAGCCCAAGTGCTTTGCCAGTCCTCCACATGAAGACCCAGGCCTCCCAAATTTAGCCAGCTTTCTCTCAGAGGGGCTGATCCTTGCCCCCTCTGCCTCTCCCACAGAGAGCACATCCTGTGACATCAGTGAGAAGGTACTCTGGAAGAGAGGTCCATGGATTAGCTTTCTTTGTGTTAAATAATACCTATTTGACTACATGCATCACTGAGCTATTTATGTGTTCTAACTTTGACAGTCTTAATTTTAGATATAAATCATTAATTGCAGGGAATGTTCCTTTGGTTTGGTAGTCTCTTCTGTGTGTGAGTGTTTGTGCATGGGTGTGATTTGCTGTGATTTCCCTGTTCATTGGTTGGGGATCTAGGTCTACTCTCTCCGCCAGCCTGCTACTGGCATCACCCACACAAGAGCAAAGGGCTGTAGTCTCGGTAGTGGTGGGCAATTCACTGAAGCTCTGGAGGTGGCAGTAAAGATGGGGGTTGAAGGAGGATACATGGAGTCAGATAATTGAAAATAGCACTTTGGGCAGTCACCCTGCTGTATCAATCTTGTGACCCACATCAGACCTGGACTCCGGACATTTTTGCATTGCCTGTTCTGTGGAAAAAGGGAAAACATCATCATTGTCATTGTCATCATTATCATCAACATTATCATCCCAGTTAACGTTTACCTAAAATTTAATTCGTGCCCGAACAATGCCAAGTGCTGAGGTGTTCTTTTAAATAGTAAGTTGCAAAGAAAAAGCTAGCCAAAGTTCAATGCCATGTCTATTATATCAAACTGTTCTTCAACAATAAATCTGAGACCTTCAAAAGCAACTATTTAGCCTATTTGTTGTGAGACGGTCCAATATAAAATTTCTATTCCCAAAAGTCCATAACTCCTAGAACCAGTACCTTACAGTTAAGCTTACATCAAAAAAGCTTTTGAGGCAAAATTCATTTAAATAAAATTTTCTGCCCAAATTCTTCAATTAAATTGAGGAATCTTATGATTTCATATAGAGTGGTTATAAAAATGGTACCGTCAGTCAGTCCCATTTAAGGCTACGTTAGTCTTTTAGCATGAACCAATAATTCAGGCATTCAACATGAAAATAATACAATTACTTAAAGATGTTGAAAATAATATTGTGGTTATATGAAGGTTTGTCCTCTCTGCAGGGAGTAGATTATCTACCTATGTATACATTTGAACTTGTTAGTTTTCCAACACAGAGATAGACAACTTTGTGCCCTTTCTTTGGATCTTTGTATGTTAAAACACTTATCATATACGGTCATCCCCCAATCTCCATGTGGGGATTGGTTCTAGGATGTCCCATGGATATAAAGATCTATGGATGCTTAAGCTCTTTATATAAATGGCATGGCATTCACATACAGCCTATGCACATCTTACTGCATACTTTAAACATCTCTAGATTACTTGTGGTACCTGATACAATATACATGCTAGGCAAATATTTGTTTTACCATATTGCTGAGGAAATAATGAGAAGAAATGGAGTCTGTACATGTTTATTATAAATGAAAAATTTCAAATATTGTTTGAATTATTGGCTGAATCCATGGATATGGAACCCACAGATATGGAGAACCAACTGTATTAAATAGAAAAAGAAATGACACATTGTTAAGGACTAGCTCTAAATTTTAATTTAAATCTGAGAGCATTTTTGTTCACTGACTTCAGAGTCAGCACATTGGTAGCAAATGTGTCTTTATGCTCCCAATCATGGGCCAGTGGAAAATATTGCTAATTGCTTGAAACATTTGTTTTCTTTAAAGCAAAACTCAAAGCAGCCTGGGAACTTGCAGTCTGGTCAGCCCTTACTAATGAATCACAGTTGGCAACTACAAAGAAACCTAAATCTGAATAAGATTGGTGGATTGTAGCAAAGTCAACATCCTGTTTGAGATACTATATCATAGTTTTGCAGGATATTACCCTGGGGGGAACTGAGTAAAAGGTACACAGGATCTCTCTGATTCTTTCTCTCCTTCCTTCCTTCTTTATTTCTTTCTTACAGGAGATTGAACCCAGGGGTGTTTAACTGGTTCTTTTAAAAATATTTTATAGAGACAGGGTCTCACCAAGTTTCTTAGGGCCTTGCTATATTGCTGAGGCTGCCTTTGAGCTTGCAATCCTCCTGCTTCAGCCTTCCTAGCCCCTGGGATTAAAGGTGTGCGCCACCACACTCGGCCTCTATATTATTTCTTAAAACTGCATATGATTCTATAATTATCTCAAAACAAAAAATTTAATTAAGAAAAGGAAATTATCAGTGAGGTTTGTAGTGCATTTTAATGAGAATTTCTCTGATGTGTTTGTGGAATGATCATTTTATTAAATCAGATAGTTTTGGAGTGGGCAAAGTTATTTCTTTATTTCAAAATGAAACAAGATCAGGAAACTTCTATTTATATACATAACATTCTAAGTGGAATGGAAAAGAAAATGCATTTATTAGGTGACTATTTTGTGGCAGAGAGTATATTTAAAGGGGTTTGCAAATATGAATTCAGCTTATTTCCTAAGAATTCTTGTAGGTATTATTCCCAGTTTAAATTTGAAGAAATTGAAGCTTGCCATAAGTCTCAAAATAACCAGTGATACAGCCTACGTTCAAATTCTCTGTTCTGTATTAGTGAACTCTCTGCTACTACACCAGTTTTCAAACTTTTTTTCACTACACTCCACTATTTAAAAAGTTACATTGTGACCCCAATACATATTCAAACTTAGACAAGCCTTTAAAAAATATCCATACTATGTCTGAGGCTCTGTTCTATTCTTTAGTTCCATCACATTCCGAAAAATGAGCTAAAATTGATCATCATGATCCATTAACGAATTATGACCCATAGTTTAAAAAACAGAAAGATATTTTCATTTACCATGTTTCTTCCACTAATACTTGGGAGGAAACTTTCTTTTCAATGCCATCCAATCAGTGCCATCCAATAGTCCTCTTTTTTGCTGCGCTCAGATTTTGCATACCAAAATTAAAGGGGTGTTGTCCTTGTTTGCCTTGCCTTGCTTATTTAAATTCATCACAGCACATGCAAAACATTGTAGCCTGATTCTTTCTGTGGCCTTAAGGCATTTGAGGTCTTTTCTCTCTTCTTTTTTTTTTCTTCTTTCTCTTCCTGACCACATCCCTGTGAGGGGGCAGATAGACCCTTTAAAATTGAACACTGTCATTTTCTGAACTGATGGGTGGTTTGTTTCAGAAAACTCTAAGGCCATGTCTATAAGAGGTAAATATAGGCAAATTATCTGCTGATTTACATTAGGCTTAAAACCTCTGAGTGGGTGTCTTGGGTGGTAGTAATGGTGGAGTTGGGCTATGTCTCATTTACCTTGGCAATCCTCCGTGGGACAGGGTAAACTTGGGTGGCCTGGCATTCCTAACTCATGTCCTGTTGGATGTCATGATGTATCCATCAGGACTACCTGTGTCATCCATGCATGATCTTCCTTGGGTAATGGTCTATCAGGGTGTCAATTTCTGGACCTTCTGTGGGATTGTTTTAGAGCCCATACTATGGGTCTGTCAGTGGGGATGTCAGTTTCTGATAATTGCTGGCATTGATTTAGTCATATTGGTGTCAGGAACTGGGTTAATTACTTTACCTGTTTTATCTTACTGAATTCTCACAGGAGAGGATGTTATTATATCATTAGCATAAAGACCAGTTGGGAGGTGGGTTTTGTTTAACAGATTCTTAGAAGATATCATGGGAGGGTTAAATTAGACATTGTGATGAGAAAGGAAGTGGTAGAGATGAGAATGCACGCACACAGGAGCGCACACACACACACACACACACACACACATACACACACACACACCCCTAAATAATAAAGTTTTGCATAGTTTCAGTGTCTAAGTGAAGTCTATCCTGATTTCTTCTTTTTCTGGCCTTGATCATCTTGGCTCTGTCTTCATTGGTTTCAGTCAGCATCATGACAATTTACAAACCTAGAATTTTCTATGCTTGACTGTCCTCATTTGAAAAAGATGGTTGAAATTGGCTCTTAGATCTGAGATTCTTTTGTAATCACAAACAGACTCAGCTTCCAAGTGAAAGGTATTTCAGTTCTTCTTGGTGGGCAGTGGTTCAAAAATTAGTACGCACAAGAATAACCTATGAAATGTTTTAAAATGCAGATTTCTGGGCTCCACCATGATAAATTCTGATTTAATAGTCAGCAGTAGTTTCCTTGAGTCTGCATTTTTTTTTTTTTTTTTAGAGAGAGAGAGAGGAGAGAGAATTTTTTAATATTTATTTTTTAGTTTTTGGCAGACACAACATCTTTCTTTGTATGTGGTGCTGAGGATCGAACCCGGGCTGCACACATGCCAGGCGAGCGCGCTACTGCTGAGCCACATCCCCAGCCCCAAGTCTGCATTTTAATGCATTTAGATTTAGCAGTTAGAATCAAGGTGATTAAGATACAAATTATCACTGGGCACGGTGGCTCACACCTGTAATCCCTGAAGCTTGGGAGTCCGAGACAGGAGGATTACAAATTCAAAGCCAGCCTCAGCAACATCAAGGTGCTAATTAACTCAGTGAGACCCTGTCTCTAATAAAATACAAAATTGGGCTGGGGCTGTGGGTCAGTGGTTGAGTGCCCCTGAGTTCAATCCCTGGTAAACACCCTCCCTCCATAAAAAGATGCAAATTATTTAAAAGTAACAATATTAAAAATGCAAATTCAGGTTAATATAAACTATATAGAATAGTGATTTTGGGCCTGTTCCCTATCTTCAACCTAATCTCCATATTTAAGGTAGTTTTAAAAAGGATATCCAATATTTGTATAAAGACAAGAACAATAACATTTATAATAAACCTGGATGAAGAATTCACTAATGCTACAGAGCTACCTAGAAATGGTCCTGGGTCTCATCTACTCAGTCAAGATGCAGGGCTTCTTCTGCATAAACTGATGATCACTATATAAGTTGGGGAGACTTTTCTGCCTGTGGCTCCTGGAGCTTTCCCATATCTGAGTGCTCTTCATGTTTCCCAACTTCCCTTGGTATTGGGTTGACTCCATGACTGGGTTCAGACCAGTGTGCGCCCGATCTCGTCTGGTCTCAGACCAGTGGAATGTGATGAAAGTAATGAATTACTTCCAAATCAGATTCCTAAGAGATCCAGCATTTTATTAATTGTATGTTTCCCTCCCTATTTTCTAGTCAAGTGATGCCAGAGTGACTGTGGACCTGTAAGATGGTTAAAGAACAAGATGGAAATGGCCTGGGTCCCTGGATCCCTGTTCAGAAGAGAGATCCCTGGTGTGCATGGAATTGTGACATGGGCAGTAAGAAGCCTTTACTGTACTTAGCCACTAAAACTTGTGAGATTATTTATTTTGGCGGTATAGGATGGCTATCCTAGCTTATACCCTGCTGTCTTATTAACAAAAAAGTTATAACCATGATGGAAATTCTTCTTTATTATAGCAGAACTGATGAATTATAACCAAATGCCCCAATAGCTCAATACTTAAGAGGATGAAGCCTGGGAAATACTGTCATTATTGCTTCAAATCAATAGCCTACACAGAGCCATTTCAACCAAATATTTGCTGAAATGTAAAATAGTTAATCTGGTTTAGCTTGCAATGAACAAATACTGATTTTTTTCTTTTATTAAAGTTTTCTGGCCCTGTTGACTCAAAGTTGGTTGCAAATCAAATGTCTCTTCTTCTTTTATAGATTATGAACTCTCTCAAATGTCAGAAAGAGAAATACTGTTCATGAATTAAATGGCTCTATAGTTATAGTTGCTACATATTCCACAGGAAAATAGAAAGTAATAAGACATCTAAGAGGATGAAAAATAATAAGAACCTAAGAATCTATGCAGAAAATCACTCTTCATATTTTTAACAAAGGCAATCATTAAACTTGGTCCATTATTTTTCCATTAAGCTTCTAATTCTGACTTTATTTACTCATATGAGAAAAACTGTTTTTTCTTCTATGTGTGCTGGAGTATCTCAATGTTTTCTAATTGCCCATCATGCTCTTTTAGTGGGTCATAAAACCAATTTAAGGAACATGATAATTGGCATTAAAAAAGAGACATAACAGAGATTATTGAAGTTTGTCACGTACAGTATAGTTTCATAAATACTGTTTCTGATATAAATACACACAGAGTCTATTCTTTTTTTTTTATTTTTGGTACTGGGGATTGAACTCAGGGGCACTCAGCCACTGAGCTACATTCCCAGTCCTATCCTGTATTTTATTTAGAGACAGGTGATGAACCCAGCCTAATTTCATTTTAAGATTGGGAGCCATCTCATCACAAAGTCATGAAAAGTTAATTTCTGTTTTACTATAAATTACTGTGATTTCTAAACTTATTTGGAATCCCTGCCTGTGCCTTGAACTCACCCATGCCTGGCTTTCCCTGACCAGATAATAACCCCCTCTAAAACTTTAGTGGCGCTTCATAAACTCAGGTTTTCCTTGACCAGATAACAACCCTCTCTGAAACTTTAGCAGTGCCTCATAAATTCTGATTTTGGGATCTAAATTTACTCCCTAACTTGAAATGTTGAGCCATTTAGATCATTAACCTACTATCTGCATTTGTACTATGCTTGTCAAAATCCTGTTATTTGTAAGTTTTCAAGACACCCCCTTTTTGCAACTTTTTGTGCTATAAAACCATGCTCCTAGAGAGCTGGGTACTGTCCTTTTAACCCATGGATTTCAGGAGAGACAGTCCTGGCCAGTCGGAATTACAAACTTGCTTTAATTTGATTTAAAATTGGAGTTGGTGGTCTTTTCTTTGCATCATGGTTTAACAAAGGGTCTCACTGAGTTGCTAAGCACCTTGCTTTTGCAGAGGCTGGCTTTGAACTTGCAATCCTTCTGCCTCAGTTTCCCAAGCCATTGGGATTACAGGCATGTACCACCATGCCTGGCTGAGTCTGTTCTTCTTGTTGAGGTAACTGTATTTTATAAAGGTGCTTTGAACACTGATTTAGTGAATACTGAATAATTGCTCCTAGAGGAAATACAAGGTTAGGCTACTGCCAGCCTCTGGTCCTGAAATTTTCATCACCAGATCAATACATATCTGTGCTCCATGTGTGTTTTTGTTTAAAGGACTTCTATTTAATATATATAGTTAATTCATTAACATTGAACTCATACTAACTCAATGATTATGACAAAGTGGAGCTAACCCAACACACCCATTCTCTATAAGGCTCATCCCAGTCTTCCTATGCTTTGGAACACTGGAGAGAAGTCCTTTAGCACTAGCTTTGGGGGCCCTTTTTAGTTCATAAAATCTCCAAGAAAAGCACAGAATACACAAAATGTGACATTATATAGACCTCATGTTATGGTTTAGATATGAGGTGTCCAAAACACTCACATGTGAGACAATTAAAGAATATTCAAAAGTAAAATGATTAGATGATGAGAGTTATAATCCAATCAATGGATTAACCAACTGATAGGATTAACTGAAGATGGGTAGGATGTGGCTGGAAGAGAGAGATTGTTGGGGGTGTGCCTTAAGGGGATATGTTTTGTCCCTGGTGAGAAGAGGTTTCTCTGCTCTGCTTTCTGGTGCTATGTCTTGAGTTGCTTTTCTCCGCTACACCCTTCCGCCATCATGTTCTGTCTCTCCTCAGGCCCAGAAGTAATGGAGTTGGCCATCTGTGCACTGAGACCTCTGAAACTGTGAACCCTAAATAAACTTCTCCTCCTGTATGTTATTCTTGATTCTGTGAATAGTGAGGATTGCCTGAATGAATATATGTGTGTATGTAATATAATATCAGATTGTTATATAAAGTACTTTGTTACTGTGGCTTATGATTAAAGAAAGGAAGTTGGAAAACAATTATAATGCTTCTGTTTTATCCTATTTTTCTAAGTCATTTTCTTTGTCTAAAATTTTCTTTGTCTAAAATCCATCTGCATTATGCTTTTCTGTATGTGTGTGTGTGTGTGTGTGTGTGTGTGTGTAATAAACTCTTCTAGATTTGGGAAAAGTATGAGAAATGATTGTTCTAATTGCTTCAGAAACCCTTATTTCATATTTTAGACTGACATATTAATGCCAGTAGAAAGTCAGTGAGAAAATATTTGATATTAATTTATTTTCTATTAATGTCTTTCTTGTCAAAGCTGTTGATAGCTATTAGTCACCATAGTTAAGAGCAGAATGACTTATGCTTTTATCATGTACATACATCAATGTTTATAAACAGATATGCAAATAGAATAAAAAGATATTTTAAGCTATGAAAAATCTATCACATATTAGGTAATCAACAGAAATGTCACTAATGATTCACAGAATGGTTTCCTTAACAGCAAGGGCAAGGAACAAAAATAATAATTTTTGTGTTTGACCTGAATCCTGCATGGAACCTAGTACTAATTTTTCCTTATATACTCGCTGTCTAAATGAAGGTTTGCAAAGTGTAATGGAGTGGGCTTATAAGAGTTCTATTACAACATGGAATTGTTGCTCAGATTTAATGAAAGTTTGTTGTGACAATCCTATCTACAGTTATGGTCTAATTCCACTTTGTTTTTCTCCTCAGACTTGGCCTAGGAGGTGGTGGGATATAAGGTCTGGGATTCCCTACAGCCCAGTGAAGCCAACTGATACTTGTACTAGTGTGAAAGCATTGGCTTTCTTCAGATATTTAATCGTCTTTCCTGCAAAGAAAAATCATATGATGACCCCCTGGAAAGCAGCCTTATGCCGCAGTCTCTGGCTGGGCACAAATCACGAGTCTCCACACAGCTTGTAGATTCAAACAGCAATTCTTTATTCCCAATCTCACACCGGCCGTCTACAAACACGTTCTGGGGGAATCCACGTTCTCTGCCCAAATCCACTCTCTGCCCAAATCCACTCCTCATGGGCTTCTGTCTCCCAAAATATACTGTCTGACCCTAAGAACTCAAGAGGAACTCAGCAGCAGGATACGCCCTATTCTAAAGGGGGAACACCCTAATCTCCTATTATGCTAAACTGCCCTATTCTAAAGGGGGAACACCCTAATCTCCTATTATGCTAAACTGCCCTATTCTAAAGGGGGAACACCCTAAACACGGATCCTGCCCTGGTCCTTGAGCAAGGTCACCTTACATGCAATGTCCTGCAAAATGTCTTATTTCCATGAGTCCTTCCACTAAAGAAACATGGGGGTACGCTGGCAAGGAAATTGTCATACCTACTTGGCTGATGGCTCCCAGCAGCCTTATATCTGCTGATAGAACCCAGGTCAGGTCACCAAATTTAGACCAAACAAACAACTCATACAGAATGCCCAATAAAATTTGAGAGGTGTTAAATTATCTGTACTTATGTATATTGAGATAAAATAAAACCACATGGGACATATGTATACTAAAATAAATGCTGTTTGTCTGAAATAAATTATAAATAATAAGTTATATAACTCTGATGATTTGACTCTCCGTACAGTTTTTTGTTTTGCAAAATTCACTTATAAAATGTCTTGCAGTTACAGTCTATGTTTCATTTGCATTGAAACATAACTTCCATATTGGTCACATCTAACTCTTTTAATATCCTCTTTTGTTCATTAGGCATGCTTTAATGAAACACACACACACACACACACACACACACACACTCAACACCAGTGTTATAAACCAGCACTCTGAACTTGTATTGGCAAAAAGTTAACAACTAAGAATTGCTCTTTAAATTTGATTTGTTGCAGCACATAATCCTATGTTTCATGACATAAGTTAGTTTACTACCCTTTAGGTTAGCATTGCATCACTTGATAAATAACTTTTAAAAAATGTTTTCCCTGGCAAGAGGATTGTTGTCAATTTCCCTTTTTCATAACACATGACAGTTCCCTTTGTTCTCATGCTGAAAGTGTTCAGTAACATCCACATGAAAGAATCAAATCCTTCAAAGAGAAAAGATTCAAATTCTTCATTTCATGGGATAGTTATGACAAGAACTGCAATAATTATTCATTTCAAATTGAGTTTTCTTTTCCTTTCTTGAGTAATGTTTTCCTAAGCTTGACACTTAAAGGGAATTTTTTTCCTGCCATTCTTTTTGTAATGTATTCAGCAATTTTCTTAAGAATTGGATTACTTACTGACAATCTTTGATCTCTTTTCAATTTGTACAATACTATTGTTAAGGAAACATTGAAATCCATGATCAAGAAATAAAAAGATTTCGTTCAATGGATTATTTAAAAAGTCGATAAAAATTTCCAGAGACTTTTCTTCAGAATTAAATATAACTTAAGTACTTAAAATAAATGGAGGATCCTCTCAAAAGCTTTTGTTGAAGAGAAACAATTGGTTTCTAAATGCAAGAAAATTGAAGAATGATGAATGCTACAAAATTACAAAAATATTTAGTGGCTCATTTTTGAACAGTATAAATGCTGAAGTAGAAGAATAATTTAATAGCAATGACTTCCATGTCAATAGAAAGAACATTAGATGATTTTTGGCAGCATTGTCAGAATATGGCTGAATAGTCAACATTTCCCATTCGTGTTTTGCCTCAATTTTGAATCAACATTGTCTGCATTTTCATGCAAACATCAAACAATATTTCTATTTATATTATTTCCACCAAAAGGGCAATTTTTTCTGTTTCTAACTTGAAAATAGGAGTCTCTGCAAAAACGTTTTGCTTTTATTTCTCAACTTTCATCTGATATTCTACTTGCATAGTCTAGTGTTTCTTATTCATAAGAAAAATATTACAAAGGCAATAAAATTACTTAAATCTTTAGTTATGTCATGAAAAACTAAGGTATTAGATTTAAAAAAAAATTTAGTTGTTAATTTAATAATTTATTTCCAGAGGGCTTTCTTTTATTTAATTATTTATATGCAATGCTGAGAATCAAATCTAGTGCCTCACACATGTCAGGCAAGTGTGCGCTACTACTGAGGCACAGCCCCAGCCTAGCATTAGATCTTTGATAGGTTCTGGGATAGCAAATTGAACTATAATTTTTTTTTTTTTTTGGTGGTGTTAGGGATTGAACCCAGGGCTTTGTGCATTCAAGGCAAGCACTTTACCAACTGAGCTATATCCTCAGTCCTATTTTAAAAATTATTATATTTCTTTTCTTTTTTTTCTTTTTTTTGTACTTGGGATTGAACCCAGGGGTGCTGAGTCATATCTCCAGCCCTTTTTATTTTATTTTTTAAATTTTGTGGGACAAATTGTCATTGAGTTGTTTAGGACCTTGCTAAATTGCTGAGGATGACCTTGAATTTGTGATCCTCCTGCTTCAGCCTCCAGAGACCCTGATTACAGGAGCACACAATGTCTGGCTTAAATTATTATGATTACTACTATAGTAAGTTTCATCCTGGCACTTGAAAATTTCTTGCAATTTTGAAACCAGAAATACTTCTGCTATTGCATATTCGAATAGTCATTTGAACTAAAAGACTGATGAAATACTTTGTGGAAGGTTGCTGTGGTCTGAATGTTTGCCTCATCATCTGCAGTTCATATGCAGGAAAATAACAATTAGCAATAACATTAAGAAATGGAAGTCCTTAGGTCATATGCACTCTGTCCTGAATGAATTTAGTGATTTTTTAAAAAAGAGGTCCATCTTGCTTGATCTTTTTAAAAGAACTTTCTACCATGGGAAAAGATACCACTAAGATACAGCAAGAACTCATTAATTTCAGCTCTTATTTTAATTATTTCTTAGGAAAACTACTTCACTCACAATAGCCTCAAAAAAAAATCTAGGAATCAATCTTACAAAAGAGGTGAAAGACCTCTACAATAAAAACTGTAGAACACTAAAGAAAGAAATTGAAGAAAACCTCAGAAGGTGGAAAGATCTCCCATGCTCCTGGTTTTGTGGGACTGAAATATTTAACTTAGCATGATATTCCCCAACTCCAACCATTTACTGGCAAATTCCATAATTTTACTCTTCTTTAAAGCTGAGTAAATATTCCATTAAATATATATAGCACATTTTCTTTATCCATTCATCTATTGAGGGATACTTAGGTTGGTTCCATAGTCTAGCTATTGTGAATTGAGCTGCTATCAACATTGATGTGGCTGCATCACTATAGTATGCTGGATAGGCAGAATTAATGTTGTCAAAATGGCCATGCTACCAAAAGCATTATACAGATTTAATACAATTCCTATTAAAATCTCAATGACATTCTTCATAGAAATAGAAAAAGCAATCATGAAATTTATTTGGAAAAATAAGAGACCCATAATAGCTAAAGCAATCCTTAGAAAGAAAAGTGAAGCAGGAGGCATCACAATACCAGACCTTAAACTATACTACATAGCTATAGTAACAAAAATGGCATGGTATTGACAACAAAATAGACTTGTAGATCAATGGTACAGAATAGAGGACAACCCACATAAATATGGTTATCTCATACTAGACAAGGGTGTCAAAAACATTCACTGGAGAAAAGATAGTCTATTTAACAAAAGGTGCTGGCAAAACTGGAAACCCATATGTAGCAAAATGAAATTAAACCTTTCTCACTCTGCACAAAAACCAACTCAAAGTGGATCAAAGGCTTAGCACTAGAACGAGACCCTGCACCTAATAGAAGAAATAATAGGGGCTGGGGATGTGGCTCAAGCGGTAGCGCGCTCGCCTGGTATGCTCAGGGTGCTGGGTTCGATCCTCAGCACCACATAAAAATAAAATAAAGATGTTGTGTCCACTGAAAACTAATAAATAAATAAATATTAAAAAATTCTTTCTCTCTCTCTCTCTAAAAAAAAAAATAATAATCATAGGCCCAAATCTTCACCATGTCAGCCTAGGATCTGGCTTCCTTAACAAGACTCCTAAAGCACAAGAAGTAAAATCATGAATCAAAAATTGGGATGGATTCAAGTTAAACAGCTTTTTCTCAGCAAAGGAAACAATAATGTGAGAGCCCACAGAGTGGGAGAAAATCTTTACCACATTCACCTTCGATAAAGCATGAATCTCTAGGATATATAAAGAACTCAAAAAAAAACCTTAACACCAAAAACCTACAAATAACCCAATCAATAAATGGGCTAAGGAGCTGAATAGACACTTCATAGAAGAAGAAATACAATTGATCAACAAATACATGAAAAAGTATTCAACATCTCTAGCAATTAGAGAAATGCAAATCAAAATTACTCTTAAGGTTTTATCTCACTCCTGTCAGAATGGCAATCATCAAGAATACAGGCAACAATAAATGTTGGAGAGGATGTGGGGGAAAAGGTACACTTATACATTGCTGGTTTGACTGCAAATTGGTGCAACCACTATGGAAAGAGGTATGGAAATTCCTCAGAAAATTGGGAATGGAACCACAATTTGACCCAACTATCCCATTCCTTGGTTTATACCCAAAGGACTTAAAATCAGCATATTATAGTGATGCATCCACATTAATTTTTATATCAGCTCAATTCACAATAGTTAGACTATGAAATCAACCTAGGTGTCCCTCAATAGATGAATGGATAAAGAAAATGTGCTATATATACTCAATGAAATATTACTCAGCTTTAACGAAGAGTGAAATTATGAAATTTGTCAGTAAGTGGTTGGAGTTGGAGAATATCTTGCTAAATTAAATAAGCCAATCCTACAAAATCAAAGGCCAAATGTTTCCTGTAATATGTGGATGCTAATTCACAATAAGGCAGGGGGCACTATGGAAGAATAGCATTACCTTAGATTAGGTAGAGGGAAGTGATGGGAGGAGAGGGGAGGGGATGTGGGGATAGGAAAGATAGTGGAATGAAACAGACATTATTACTGTATCTATACATGTGACTACATGACCAATATGATTCTGCAATATGTAAACTCAGAAAAATGAGAAATTATATCCCATCTATGTATATCAAAGTGCATAAATGCATTTGTCATGTAAACTAATTAAAATAAAATTTAAGAAAAGATACAGCAAGAAGATACCATCCATGAGGGAGCGGGCCCTCATCAGATGTTGATCTGCCTGTGCCTTAATCTTGGAACTTTACAACTTCTAGACATGTGAGAAATAAATTCCCATTGTTTATAAGCCACCTAATTAATGGTATTTTGTTATAGCAGCCTGAATGGACTAAATAAAGGCCATCACAATTTCTGACTGTGATTATTTCATCTTCATCATCTGCATTGTTCTTAAAAGTGTATAATTTAATTGTATTTTTGATACCATGTATCTCTTACGTTTAGTGAACATATGCTATTGTTATCTGACATTCCACCATTTTTTTTATAGTAAATAAACAATAGGATCTGTGTAAAAAGTTTCCAGAGGACTTTCCTTTATTTAATAAATGTCTACTGCTCAGAAACTTTACCAAAAAATTTATTTTTATGATTTAGCACTTTGGGGGTGCAAATATACAAAAATTAAAAGCAATGAAGAGCCACAAATATTAGAAAAGACAAGACTGAATTAGATAATCTCACTGTTTCAATGATTTCTGACACAGGTCAGAAATCACAGCGAATCATAGACAGGGCTGAACTGTTGAAAGAGTTGCAAACCTGTGAACTATTAGTAAGTTAAACTCAAGATCTGATGTAAAAAAAGTAAACTTTCTCCTTGCCCACAAGGCTGACCTGTACTTGTAAGGCATAAGCTTGCCAAATTAATGTTTTGCAAGGCCTGGTGTTCAGGAGTTGTTAGATTTTCAGAAGAAGAGTGTTTAGGGATGCATGAACTCTCAGATGTTAGTGTGGTCCCTGGAGTGGGGCACTTTCTGATTGGTTGTGGTCTAGAAGCTTGAACTTGTCATGATTGGCTGACTTTCAGAAGCTTGAGCCATTGATTTGTTAACCTCAGAAACATAAATTACTGGAGGTTGTGGATAATTGGCTGATTTTCAAAACATGTCTGTCACTCCACAAAACTAATTATTTGTGATTACTTTTCATGAGCCAAGAAACAGTCTTTCTTTCTTGAATATAAAAAAATATGTACTTTAATTATCAGTCCCTCCATTTAAAAGGTCTTCCCTTGGTGGAACCTGCAAGAGGTATAGAATAGCGGAAAAAGATCCATAAACTCAATAAGCTGAAACAACCATTTACCTGTCCGAGATTTTTATTAGCAGGATAGTGGAATCGAAAAGAAGGCATCTTCAAGATCAATAACTGAAAAACAGGTGGAGTTTGCAGGAATAGAGGGAAGGATAGTATAAGGGTTTGGAACCAGGGGATGTATGGGCCTGGTTGAAGAATTTATTGACCTTAAGTCCTGCACCAAACGGTATGTTTCATTAGGCTTTTTTACTGCTAAAATTGGGGTATTCAATGGAGAGTGTGTGGAACGGAGGAAACTCTTTCTTAATAAGCTCTGAACGATTGGCTTTAGGCCCTTAAGACTGGCCGTCGGCAGCAGGTATTGGGCCTGGTTTGGGAAGTGGTTGGGGTCTTTAAGATGCACTTCCACGGGAGAGCAATTTGCAGAGGATGAGGGGTTTCAGTGTCCCATACAATTGGATCTACTATTTTACAGGGAAGGGGAAAATGTGTGTTCTGGTGGTCGTTGGGGTCTCCACATCAGACTCAAAGAGGTAAAGTCTCTTCTTCATCGGGGAGTAAAGCCATGACGAAGATATGAGTAGGGGAGGACAGTAAGGGTAAGGTTATGGAGGCCTTCAATATGGATAATATATCCCTTCCCAGCAAGGGGACCGGACACTGAGGCATAACTAAAAAATGGTGTGAAAAGGAGAACTCAGATAAGGAGCACGTGAGGGGAGGAGTTCTGCGCAGGATGATGGTTTGACCTCCTACCCCGACAATAGGAAATTTGGAGGGATAGGAAGTTCCCCAGAACTCTCTCAGAACCAAGAATGTGGCCCTGGTGTCTACCAAAAAGTTTATGAGACACCCATTCATTCGGATAACCACCTGGGTTCCTGCTTGATGATTGAATAGGTCGGGACAGAAGACCCAGGGCCCCATCAATCCTCGGCTGCTAGGCCCAGCAAGTCACTGGCAGGGTGACTGACCTCAGCTCCCCTCTGGGAATTGGGGCAGTTCGATCCCCAGTGGCCAGGATGTCAGCATCTGGAGCATGGTCTGGGTGGTGCCCTGGGGTTAGGGTAAGCCCTAGCCCAATGTCCTTCATTCCCACACTTAAAGAAGGGCCCAGGGGGTCCTCATTGTGGGGGTTGTTGTCTCCCCCTTTCCATAGGTTGGAAGGAGCCCTGTAACACCTGGGCCAACATCTGGCATTTTTGGCGTTTTGCTCTTTCATCTCTGTTGTGATAGACCTTTAAGGTGGTTGCCAACACCTTGGTCTGGGGAGTCAAGGGTCCCCTCTCTAATTTTTTAGCTTGCCTGAATTTCAGGGTAGCTTTGTGAGAAAAAATAGGTCATAAGAAGTTGCCTCCCGGATCTAGGGATTAAACCAGAGACTCTGTGTCTAATAGAAGAAAGAGTAAGCCCTAATCTCCATCATGTGGGGCTAGGCCCCGAATTCCTTAATAAGATGCCTATAGCACAAGAATTAAAATCAAGAATTAACAAATGGGATGGATTCAAACTAAAAAGTTTTTTTCTCAGCAAGAGAAATTATATGTGAGGTGAATAGGGAGCCTACATCCTGGGAACAAATTTTTATCCCTCACACATCAGATAGAGCTCTAATATCTAGGGTATACAAAGAACTCAAAAAACTAAACACCAAAAAAAAAAAAAATTCCCAATCAACAAATGGGCCAAGGACCTGAACAGACACTTCTCAGAAGAGGATATACAAACACTCAACAAATATACGAAAAAATGCTCATCATCTCTAGCACTCAGAGAAATGCAAATTAAAACTACTCTAAGATACCATCTCACTCCAGTAAGAATGGCAGCCATGATAAAGACAAACAACAACAAGTGCTGGTGAGGATGCGGGAAAAGGTATACTCATACACTACTGGTGGGACTGCAAATTGGTGCAGCCAATTTGGAAAGAAGTATGGAGATGCTCATCCACTCGGAAGCTGGGAATGGAACCACCATTTGACCCAGCTATTCCCCTTCTCGGACTATACCCAAAGGACCTAAAAACAGCATACCACAGGGACACAGCCACATCAATGTTTATAGCAGCACAACTCACAATAGCTAGACTGTGGAACCAACCTAGATGCCCTTCAATGGATGAATGGATAAAAAAATGTGGCATATATACACAATTACTCAGCACTAAAAAATAATAAGATCATGGCATTTTCAGGGAAATGGATGGCATTAGAGCAGATCATGCTAAGTTAAGTTAGCCAATTCCCAAAGAACAAATGCTGAATGTCTTCTCTGATATAAGGGGAGTGACTCAAAATGGGATAGGGAGGAAGAGCATGGGAAGAAGATTACCTTTACATAGGGAAGAGGGATGGGAAAGAAAGGGAGAGAGAAGGGGAATTGCATGGATGGTGGAAGGAGACCCTCATCGTTATACAAAACACATGTATGAAGATGTGAGAAAAAAAAGAATCACGTTACCTTAGATTAGGTAGAGAGAAGTGATGGAAGGGGAGGGGAGGGGTTTGGGGGCTAGAAAAGATAGTAGAATGAAACAGACATTGTTATTACTGTGTGTCTATATGTGACTGCATGACCAATATGATTCTGCAACCTGTACACTCAGAAAAATGAGAAATTATATTCCATCTGATTCAAATGTATGATATGTCAAGGTCATTGTACTGTCATGTGTAACCAATTAAAACAAAGTTAAAAAAAGAAGTTGCCTCCCATCTGGGGATTCAGGGTCCAAATTAGTGTACTGAAGGAGGTGCCTTTGTTAGTTGGTATAGGAAGGCTGAGGGTTTTCATTCTTCTCCTGGATGATTTCCTGGAGTTTATCAAAGTTAATAGACTTTTGTGCTGCCACCTTCAGGCCAGCTATCAAACAGGTAATAAGGTGATCCCTGCATCCAGGTCTTGGGGGTCATTATAATCTCAATGGGGGTCTTGGTCTGGAACCGCCTGGACCCCTAGGGGATGGTGGGCATCAGTCTGATGAACCTGGTCTGCATAGGCCCTAGCCTGGTCCCAGACCCTCCTCCTTTCCTCAGGGAGGAGAGTATTGGACAGAATCATATAGAGATCATGAAAGGTGAGGCTATAGGCTTGAGTTAAGTATTGAAACTCTTTAATATAAGAGACAGAGTTTGCAGTGTAAGATCCCAATTTTTTTTCTACTTGAGAAAGGTCAAGCATAGAAAAAGGAACATAAACCCTTAAAATCCCATCCGGCCCAGTGACCTCTGGAAGGGGGCACCACAACATGTGAAGTTTGAGTCAGGTGATGAGATGTGGTGATTTGTGTGTTAGGTTTGTATTAGCGTGTGTGAACGGGTGGCTGAACAGGTGGTGAGTGAACTAAACTGAGGTGAAGGGACGGGTGGAAGGAACGGAAGCAGGAGGAGGTTGTGGGGAAGTGTCGGGAGGAAGAGGAGGAGGAGTGTCCACAGAAGAAGCCACAGATGTAGAAGATGGGGAAGTGGGAGGGGGTGAAAGTGGGGAAAGTGGGATTGAGGGTGGGGGAGGCACTTCACCAGCTGGGTGGAAAGCAGAGGTGGAGAGCAGAGAAGAGGAAGAAGGAGGAGAAGGTGTGGAGACAGAGGGTGGAGAAGAAGAGGAGGAAGGAGGCTTGAGAGCAAGGAGTAGCTGTTGAGGCTTTCATCGGGTGCAGAGATTTGGGTGAGATCAAAGCAAAGAAAAAACCTGCACATAAGGAATCTCGTTCCACTTCTTTGATCACTCACAGTAATTAAAAAGATCCCGGAGTAAATTGGGATCCAGAGACCCACATGTGGGTCAAACATTTTGGTTGTCTAGGGGGTATGTAGGCCAGTCCTGGGTACAGAATTTTATGAGCCTTTTCAGTTTAATATCAGGGGCCAGGCTCAGGATTTTCAAATTATCTAAGAGGCACCACAACGGAGAATCAGCCGGAGGGACAAGGAAGTTCCCATGGTGGAAGGGCAAGATGGGAGTCAGAGAAAGAGTAAGAGAGAGAGAGAGAGAGGGAGAGAGAGAGAAAACCAGGGCCAGAAAGAGCTTCCTGGAAGCTCTGGAGTGGATGGAGGGTCAAGTGGGTGTCCCCAAAATGGCCAACTGCTGCCGGGAAACAAATAGAGGGCACTGCCTGGTGGTCATCAGAGTAGTGCAATCTGTGAGACCCAAATAGGGCCGGGGCCATGGGCAACCTGACCTCAGGAGAGGTTTTTTGAGTGGAACGAAAATGTCAGAAGGAGAGTTCTGGGAGGAACAGAGTTCCAGGAGGAATGGAGTCAGAACTCGGGTGAGCCAGACTGTAGCAACTGCGCTAACCCATTCATGGGAGCCAAGAGTGAGGGGAGACGAAGGAGTTAGAAAGGGAGAATTAATCCTACGTCCCAGGCGGTTGATTCCCAGGGGTGTCCTAGCAGAGCGCCTGGGGTCCATCGTGACCCTGATGGGTCTGGTGGGTGTGTTCCCCCCCTAAAACACCCAGAGGGATTGCCGGACACTCAATGGCCAATTCCCTCTTTCTGGTGAGTTAGGGTTCAGGCGCTCATGGGATGGGGGCACTCACCAATCTGCAGGCCAGTGGTGGATGTCAGGCAGGTGATCAGAGGAGTGGACTGCGACAGGAACGGTTGGGCTCGGAGATTGGGAATGGGGTTTTGCCTTGAGTGACGGGGATCCCTGTCCCAGGTTTCGGCACCAATGTAGGAATGGCCGAGAAAGCTCCATAAACTCAACAAGCTGAAACAACTGTTTACCTGCCTGAGATTTTATTATGGGGACCATAGCAGCAAGTCGAAGAAGAGAAGAGGGTGGAGAGAGGGAGAGGAAGAGAGGTGGGGGGAGACAGGGAGAGGGGGAGAGATAAAGAGAGGAGATAGAGAGAGGAGGGAGAGGAAGAAGAGAGAGAGAGAGAGAGAGAGAGAGAGAGAGAGAGAGAGGAGACAGGGAGAGGGGGAGAGGGGATGAGGGGGACAGAGAGAGAGTGAGAGAGAGAGGAGAGGGGGAGAGTGAGAGAGAGAGTGTGAACAGGGTGTTGATATTTATGGGCTCAATGCGGGATGAGGAGGAGCAGGGCGAGTGGGCCATTATTTTTCATTGGCTGAGTTTGCACCACTTCAGGGATTGGAGGTGTGTCATTCCAAGTTCACGCCATTCACAGGGATTGGAGGTGATGGTTCATGCGCCATTCAGTGTGTCGTGGACCTGAGCTCCCAGAAGAGAAGCGCTCTGGGCACCATCTTTACCAACAAGAGGGACCCTAAGGGATTGTCCGTGTTCTTATTTGTGGAGGTATAATTTTTATCTTAGTGCTGCCATCTAAGAGACTTAAGCAGTAATTATTGTGGTGGAACACTGCCAACTTCTTGTAATGATAGAAAAAGGCTGAATACAGGAAATTTAGGGCATCCAGACAAAGTCAATATAAGATGCATAGCAAACTGTTTAGTACAGGATGGTCTTGTGCATGTATGATGCCTGGCAACCAGTTCCCAGCCACATCTCAATCCTGTGGTTCATGTGGTGCTTCAGGACCCCAAGTGTTTTCCTGAACTGGCCACTGAAAACTTTGAATCAGAGGAGTGACATGTCTAGGTTTATGTTTTAGAAAGATCTTTGTAGCATCTGTGTGGGGTGAGAGAAACAGAGACTGGAGGAAAGTGAGTCTATTAGGAGGCTCCACACCCACTAGGAAGTAAGTGTTTAACCACGATGCAAGAAAAAGACCACTGACTCCAATTTTAAATCAAATTAAAGCAAGCTTATTCTGTGTACACAAGAGAGCTGGTCAGTGACTGTCTCACCCAAAAGCTGGGCGAGAGAATAGCTCCAATCTAAGGGCAGAGGGCTTTTTATAACAAAAATTTACAAAGGTGAATGTCTTAGGAAACTTAGAGCTAACAGGATTCTGGCAAGTGTAAAAGAAGGGCAGATAGGGCTGGGGATGTGGCTCAAGTGGTAGCGCGCTCGCTTGGCATGCGTGCAGCCCGGGTTCGATCCTCAGCACCACATACAAAGATGTTGTGTCTGCCAAAAACTAAAAAAATAAATATTAAAAAAAATTCTCTCTTTCTCTCTAAAAAAAAAGAAGGGCAGATAGCAGGTTAATGATCTACATGGCTTAACATTTCAAGGTATGGAGTAAATTGAGATTCCAACATCAGAATTTATGAGGAGCTGCTGAGGTCAAGGAGAGCCAGAATTTATGAGGGGCCACTAAGGTTTTAGGGAGGGTTGTTATCTGATCAAGGAGAGTCAGGCATGAGTGAGTTCAGAGCATGAGCAGGAATTCCAAACAAGTTTAACCATCAGAGTATGGTCAGGCCAAATAGAAATAAAACAGAAATGAATTTTTCATGACTTTGTGACGAGATGGCTCCCAATCTTAAGACGGAATTGGCTTGGGTTCATCAGTAAGAATGAGAGCTATTAAACTTCTGTTTTTACTGAAGATTAGTAATTTACTTATCATATTGATATCACTTTGCTGGTACTCCTAAGAAAATTTATGACAAATGAAAGACTTGGACTTGTTAAATATGTTAGTCTGGGTTCTCAAGAGAAACAGAACCAATAGGGTGTGTGTGTGTGTGTATGTATGTGTGTGTGTGTGTGTGTGTTTGCATGTACAGAGAGAATTATTTAAGGGATTGCCTCACAAGTCCAAAACTTGTGGGTGGATGGGTAGGCTGGCAAGCAGGAAAGAACTGAGGCTTTGGTTCAAGTTCAAGGCTTTCTGTTGGAGAAATCCCCATGACCTGGAGAGCTCAGTCTTTTGTTTTATTCAGGCCTTTTAGCAGGTTGGGTTAGGCCAACACATGTTATAGAGAGCAGTCGGCTTTATTCAAAATTCACCCATTTAAATGGTAATCTTATTCCCCAAATTAATGTCGTATCTATTTTATAAATTGCACTGGCATTAATACAAAATGGGGCAATTGAATTGAAGTTTTTTTTTCTTAAATTTCTATCAATCAAAAATGACTGGCAAGGATGTTGTAAATCTGCCTATGCAGAGAACGGCTACTCAAATTTCTTCTGCTGGTTGGTAAACAAGTATTATGCTAACTTCAAATAATTTGAGTTGGACCTTCTCTCTGTGGCTATGCTGTTATTGCTATTCTTGCCTTAGTTTTGACATTTGGCTCAGCTACTGTTTACCCAAATTTAAGAAAACAAGAAGGCAGAGAGTTTAAAGTCATGGCAATAGAATACTCGTTGAGTTCAAGTGAACAAATTTTCTTTAAAAATAGAGTAACACTCCTAATTAAGGGTTTTTATACAACTAATGCAGTTACTAAATTGATGTAGATTTCTGAATCCCTATCTAAATCTTCAGTAATTGTTTGGTTTCCACAATAAATTGGGGTTTATGTTTCTTGTCAAAAATCCTTTATTAAAGCCTTAGATTTTACTTACCAACTTATTAGGATTAGAAACGAGCCTGGCAAAAATAGGCTAATTCCTTTTTAAAATAACAGTTTTATTGAGATATAATCTAACACAACAAATTGCACACATTTAAAGTGTGTAGTTTGGTCCGTTTGACATATGTGTATAGCCACAAAACCATCAACACAATCAGGACTCTGAAAAATAGCCATCCAACTTTTCTTATGGCTCCTTATAATTCTTTTTTACTACACATCCCCTTTGACCCCAGGCAACCACTGATCTATTTTATGTTAATATAGATTAATTAGTGGAATAGTTAGAATTTTAAGAAGACCTCCAATAACTCTCACCTTTATATAGTCCCTTCTATTTTCAACCTGAGTGACACCTGTAAACAGGAAGAAATATTTCCTCAATTTTTGTTTCATTATATAACAAAGGAGATTTGATAGATGTAAGTAAGTTACTGATTACTTACTTTAAAGGATTAACTGGGTGAGCCTAATTTAACCAAATGAACTGTTTTTTTCTTTTTAAAATTGCCTTCACTATTCTAATTCCTTAGCTGTTCCGTATGAATTTTGGAACCAATTTTTAAATTTCTTCATGGATTTTAACTGGCACTGAATAAACCTATAGATAAATTGTGTTAGACTTGACATCTTAACAATATTGAGTTTTCAACCCATTATCATGGTATATAACTCCATTTATTTGGGCAGTATTTAATTTCCTCAGCAACATTGGTAGTTTTTTTTTCAATGTTTAGTTCTTAAAATTTGTCACTACATATTTCACTTGTTGCAAATTACACATATATTTCTTTTGCATATTTATATATTTTTAAATCAGAAATGGTTGTTGGATTTTTTTCAAATGCTTTATCTGTGCCTGTTGAGGCCATTTGGTTTTCTGTTTTAGTTTGTTAATATGATGAATTATGTTGCTTGATTTTTAAATGTTAAACTCATCTTTCACACAGAATAAATCACTAGTTCATCATGAATTACCTTTTTTATGTGTTATTTTATGTGATTCACTAAAATTTTACTTTAAATTTTTGCATTGCTATTTATGATGGCTATTGATATAGTAGCATTCTCTTGTAATTGGATTTGGTATCAGAGTAATGTTGTCATCACAGAAAGAGTAGTGAAGTATTTTCTCCCTTTCCATTTTATGAAAGAGTTTGTGTAGGACTGGTATATAATATCATTCTGAAATATGTCATGGATTTGCCAGAGAAACCATTTGAACTGAAAGTTTTCTTGGTGGGAAGGTTTCTAATTATGCATTTAATTTCTTTAATTGGTATGGACAATGCAGACTATCTATTTTTCTTGAGGGAGTTTTGGTGTTTTGAGGTATCTATCCATCTCATTTTAGTTGTTAATTTATTAGCGTAAAGTTGCTCACAGTATTCCCTTATGGAAGTTTATAGACTCTTGATAGAATGTCCACAGAATCTGATGTGGACATCACTCTCATTCCTGATATTGATAATTTGTGTCTTCCTTTTATTTTCCTGATTAATATGGATAGTATTCTCAATTTTATTAAACTTTTAAAGAATTAGCTTTTGGTTTCATGGATTTCTCTACTGTTGTTATATTTTCTACTTAATTAATTTCAGTTCTAAGCTTTTTTATTTCCTTTCTTCTACTTTCTTTTAAGTTTTTCTTCTTTTTTTCTAGTTTCCTAGTGTGGGAGCTGAAGCCCCTTTCTTTTCACATATAGTTATTTACTGCTCTAAGTTTTGCTTTAGTAACATCACACAAATTTTGAGATGCTGTCATTCTATTTTCAATCCATGCAGTGCATTTTGAATTTCCCTTTAGGATTCTCTACTTACTGGCTATTTAGAAGTATGCTATTTATCTTTCAAATACTTGGGGCTTTCTAGAATATTTTTTGTTACTGATTTCTAACTGAATTAGATTCTGGTTGGTCAATATACTTTGTATTACTTAATTCCTTTTATATTTATTGAGATTTATTTTTAAGCCTAGAATATGGCATATTTTGATAAATGTTCCATCAATATTCTTGCAATGAATGTTAATTTTGCCATTGTTGGTATTCTGTACATGCTAATTATATCAAGTTGGTTAATACTTCTGTTTAAATCTTATATGTCTACACTGATTTTCTGTTTATCACTTTTTAAGACAGAGCTATTGAAATCTCTGATTATAACTTGTGTTAATTTAAATTAAGGAAAAGAAAGGCTGGTTCAGTTCACCAATCTCTACCAGTGTTTGCATGTGGGGTGACAGTGTTGCTTTCATGAGTAACTTGAGTCTTCTTAAAATTTGGTTCCCTTTCAACCTTTATATATATAATTATATAGTATATATATAAGTGTTTAATGTAATACTGTTTATTTAACTTTTAAAACATCACAGCATTCTAAACATACAAAAAATAACATAACTTTGCAAACTGTATTTAAGTACAGAACGTTCTTGAACTTTCACGGATGCAGTGGCTTTTTGATGACAATGAAGAGTTCTACAGTTTGTTTGAAAACAAAATTTAAAATTGTACTAAAAAAATTTTCCCCACAACTAAGAAAGGCAGCAGAATGCTGTATCACTATATACAAAAATAATACAACCTGAAGCTAAATGGATGCCTACCACAGTGTCAACAGGTCCAGCCTCAGAGTGCACGCCCTAAGCTATAGTCCCTCCAAAAGGCGTCTTCCCCCACAGCCTCAATACCAAGCAAGGAGCATCAAGAGTTTGTCTTGGTTGGTTTGTTCTTTTTTACAGACTATAGATATGTACAGTTGAAAACTGAGGATTTCTAGCCAATAACCATATAGTTAACAGCACTTTACAAATTAAAAAAGAGATGCTAGAACATCTTCAAATGCCTTGTCACATCAACAGCAAAATGCACAGAATGAGGAGAACATGAGAGTTCTTTTTGTTCTTAAAAATGTTTGCAAATATGTACAACTTTGATATAGTGTCAGGGTGCTCTGGACACCCAGGCCATTTCATGTAAACCACTGACAATTTCTAGAGCACTTAGATTACAATAGGATCATGACCAAATTCTATAACTGAAACTAACACAGACACATCTCAAATAAGATGTGTCAATCGTCGTGCTATCCTACTCCAAAGTGTTCACCAGAAGATGGGGATAAACAGTTTTTAATTCATCTTCCTTCTCCTCCTCTTCTTCCACTTCCTCTTCTTCCTCTTCCTTTTCCACCTTTTTCTGGGCAACTTAGGAGGACACTTTGTGCCATCAAACTTTCTTTTGGACTTACAGTTAGCAACATCCTTCTCATATTTTTCTCCTTCAGCTTTGCAGCCTTAGGGAAGTATGGCTTCTTTTCGCTGTCACTTAAGTTATTCCACAACTTATCCAGCTTTTTTTTTTTTTTCCCACATCTCCAACGGAGATACCAGGATTTGTGGTCTTGATCTTTGGGCAGAATTCTAAACAGAACAGGAAGAATCCAGACAGTGGTCTTTTGGGAGTTTTAGGGTCCTCTTTTTTCTTGCCTCCTATAGCTGGTCCGTAATCCTTCATTTCTCAATCAAAGCATACTTTATCTACCTTTGCCATTTCATCAAATTTAGATTTTTCTTTCTCAGACATTGTCTTCCATTTCTCAGAGCACTTCTTAGAAAATCTTGCAAAACTGACAGGGACTTCTGGATTTTTCTTCTTATGTTCTTCTCTTCCAGTCTGCACAAAGAAGCAGACATCTTGGCCTTTTGTTTCTTGGGGTCACCTTCAGCCATCCTGACTGTATTATTCAGGAGTCTAGGCAGTGCAGGGCATTATACTCGGCTCAGGGCTCCCCAGCCTTGTGCTAGCTTCCTCCATTTATATTTATTTATAATATTACATATGTATGTGTGGATTTATTCCCATGTAAGATTCCATGTAAAATTCTGGGTAGTGGTATAGTATTAGTAATCAAGTTTCAATTCCATAACATAATGCATTCCTGAAAATTTTGAACAAATACACCAAGAGACATAGATGGTTAAATTTTGAAATCATAAACTGGAGACATGATTTAGGATTCACCTGCATTATAATGTACACCCAGGATCCAAGAGAATGGTAAGTTCAGGTACCAACATTTTTTGATAAAATACATTCTTGTTTTCTGCTTTGTACTGCACAGCTGACAGATAACTAAGAAATTACTGAAAAGTGAGTCTGTTGTTTGTATGCACATTTGTACTTCAAGATCTAAATAAAATACAAAATAGGGCTGGGGATGTGGCTCAGTGGTTGAGTGCCCCTGGGTTCAATCTTCAGTACCACCCCCCCCCAAAAAAAAGACATCTAAGTTTTAATCTTTAAAATATCTATTTTAAAAATTTAGTTTGAATACTAAATTGATAGACTTTAAACTTCATGCGTTTGTTTAAATTAGATCAGAGAGGTTTCAGGAGTGTTACTGTTTATAGATTGTTAAAGATCCCTTGGGCAAAGTCAAGGCTGTTGCATGTGGACAGTTTTTTGAATTATAGCGCAGAAGCTTTAATGCGTACCTCAGGAATGATAGGGGTCTTAAATAGGCAGTCATATTTACTAAAGAAACCTGGAGTTTTCTTAGATTGCCAACCTTAGCAAGACAAGAAATGTCAGGGTGACAGAGTTTAAGTGGCTCTTTTCAGATATATCACGCTGATTCTCTATATTTAAGAAGTGAAACAGCCTTCCAGGAGCTATTTAATTAAGTGAAAGTAAGTCTAGTCCCCATTGGAAGCGAATGGTTCAGTGAACAAATACATATCAGCCATGAGGAAGTAGGGAGTTATTATGTGCTTCATAGACACAGTGACACTTTATAACCCCATATCAGGGATCCTAAACAGTGATTGGTTGAGAAAATTATCAAACTGAGTTTAAATTTCGGCAGGTACAAAATTGTCATGCAAAACTCCAGGACAGCGTGCCACTCTCAGTCTTCAAAGAGAACGATAAGAAAACCTGGATTTTCAAAGTCCCTTTGAAGGCTCATAAGGTAAGACAGAACGCCCTCTTTACTCAGAACCAACTACATAAGTAAAAAGTTCCTTTTTTTTCTAGAAAGAACTATGAATTTTAGTGAAGAAAACCAGATTGTAAGAATTGAGAATCCTTTTTTGATTAGATTTTCCTTCCATTTTTTTTTACATGTCATATTGAGTATATATTAAAAGACAATAGAAAATTTTGTGGCAAGGGATGTTAATTCCATCCAATAAGATATCACATCACTGAAAAATAGGACTTTTTTCTGTACAGTCAGTATGTTGTTAAAATATAAGTTGCTTATCAGAAAAAGTGAACATCAGGTACAGTACATGTGTAAAGCCCAAAATACTAAAACAAAGTGATTAGAATGTTTTGTGCATATTTCACTAAGGTTCCATTACTGTTATTTTTATCCAAAAAAAAAAAAAAGAATCAATTTCAAGAATCTAAGTCTAGTCAGTCATTTTTCATTCTCCGTAATGCAATGTAAGATGTAATGGGATTTCATGAAAAAAGGAACGACGCAATCTCTGCTTCTTTTAAAATACTAACAATAGTAACATTAATACACTGACTTTTACAAAGAAATAAACATGTACTGGAGAATTTGATTTAACACATTATACTACATGTATTTCAGTCTGGCTGAGCCACACATGAAGGGCTCATCCAGAGCTCAGTATCTGTCCTGTATTGGGTCTTCAGAAGTTTGTTGTCCGATTACATAAGTAAACCCCAGTTTACCTTTAATATCTTGCCCCTGTAAAATTGAATTTTGGCCTGGGAAATTATTATTATTATTTTTAAAAATTTGATGTTTGAAAAGCAAGATTGAAGCACTTTGACTTAGGATATCTAGAGATTTGACTTCTGTCACACACATTTTCTATTTCAAGAATTTCTACAGGTTGAGAAAAAAAAAGATTTTACTGAAAAATTGGCAAAAACTGAGGTGGAAATTTGATAATTATTGGGTCACTTTGATTGGTTTTAATAAAATATCAGATAACTCAAGTTTTAGAAATCTTCACGAGGCTTTCAAACATTATTTTCTTATTTACTTGACCAAATTAATTGGCTAATTGCTAAATCTCATTTCACATGTAACAATAAACTCAATAATTCGAAGGGAGGCTTCATAGTGCTGAAACCTCAGCTTCAGGCAGATGATACTTAGGCTATTTCTATAGCAGACTTTGAAGTCATTTACCTGCTTTGGCAAATAGTGACAAGCATCACTGTTATCCTCTGGAGCAGAGCTCAAAGAGAGTTTACGTGGTAGAATTGCTGGATTGCAGTTTAGAAAGGAGGTACGTACAACACCCGCCTTTGTCACAAGTACCTTTCCGGGACACAGTGGCTCCTCCAAGTCCTGGTGTAGACTGGTCTTCTGCAGAGTCTGTGTAATAATTAGGTTTGGGATTGCAAAGGACAGCATAACCCTTGCCAACTAAACAGCTAGCTTCCAATATTTCCACCCTACAACCCTGTATTTCACTTGTCCTGGGGTCACCTCAGCCTCAGTCCATAGCATTTCTGAAGGAGGTTTAGCTATTCTTGACTCTCTGATGAACAGCTATAAGATTGAAGCATGTGTTCTGTCAGTAGGTCTAAAACTTTGTCTTTTCTCCTGTGAGGAAATTACAATAATTCTTCTTATCATATTTGTTGAAGTTTTATTATATTTCCACTACTACCATTAAATTACATTGTTTGTTTTTATAACATACAACATCACAATCTTTAAAGCCAGTGAGAGTTCATGAAACAGAAGGAAAAATAAATCCTTTCCTTTTAATAAACATAGTATCATATATCAAGAAATCCAACTTTTCATACATAGAAACTTATATTTTTGATTCACATGATTCAACGTCTGTTTCAATGTATAAAAATTTGTGTTAGTCCATTTCTGAATTTGAATTCTGACTTCTTTTAGAAGTCCCATGTAATAATTCCTATCTTTTATTAGGAGGTTGCAAAATGCCTGGAACAGTGCTAAGTATTGTTAACACTAATTATTTATTCATTAGCAACACTGATAAGATGCCTTCCAGTGTACTTTGTATTGGAAGACAACCATCACCAAGACACTCCTTGACCTTAAGAGCTTACAGTAGCACAGAGGAAAATAGAAATAACCTGGCAATTTTAGAATTGTGTAGTGTGTTGTGGGTGAGGTATACGGAAACCACTGGGTGTAAAAAGTTACACAAATTCTCTTTGAAATGGAGTCAGAGAAGTCTTCTTAGAGACAATCCTTTGCTAACCCGGTTATACTCCTGAGGTGTAGTATTATCACTATCCCAGACAGAGGAACTGAAGACTTAATAAAGCTTCTTAACTGCCTCAAGCTCACACAGCCACTAGTAGAGGTAAATTTTGAACTAGGTCTCAGAATTCAAACTCCATGTTCTTCCCACTAACTGAGCTCCCTCAAGTCAATCATAGGTACTCCTTTCCCAGGGAAAAGGGCAAATGTTGCAGATCAAAATAATATATTACTGTAGCTATTATCTTTTGCTTTATAAGTGATCTTGTGCTATTCTTTTTTTTTTAACAGCCATTGATTATTATTCCTAAGGACAATGAAGATAATTATATTTATTTGCATTTGGGCAGCAGTATGGGCCATTCCAGTAAGTTTTTCTTCCTTGGAAAACTTCCTTGCTTTGCTAAATCTTTTAGTCCAACAAAACATACCTAAAGTTTTGCAGATAAATGGAGTTCAAACATTGAGATTTGCATTACACATAGAGTTTTACTCAGCTATAAAGAACAATAAAATCATGCATTTGCTGGTAAATGGATGGAAATGGAGATCATGAAAGTGAACTAAGTCAGACTCAGAAAGTCAGGGTTGTATGTTTTCTCTCACATACAAAAGCTACAGCAAAATAAGGGTGGGAATATGGGGGAAGGAATGATCCCATGAAAATAAAAGGGAGATCAGTGGAGTGGAGGAAGATGATTGAGGGGAAGGGATGGGAGATGGAAAAGAGAACTGAGGAATGAAATTGACCAAATTATGCTATGTAGATACAAGAATATATACCACAGTGAATTCCGTCTTTATGTATATTCACAAAGCACCAATTAAAACAAATAAAAGGAAGGAAAACCAATAGAATAGGGAAATGGGAATAGGGTAAAAGAGAAAGAGAGGGAAAATGGAAGTACTGGGAATTGAAATGAAACAAATTCTATCCCATAAATATATGAATATGTAAAAATGAACCCTACTACTATGTACAACTAAAATACCCTAATAAAAATTAAGAACTGTTTTTCTTAGGGACATTTATGTTATATATAAAATAAAGCATTTATTAATTTTTTTAAAAAAAGACTTTATATGATAACCCATTTGTAATTGTATTAACCAGATTTCAGGCTTAACATTTTCATATGCTCTCATGAGACCAAGCATTTTTTGGTCTTTCTGTAGTTGAGAATTCCCCCAAGTGTTTTAAGTATATTCTTGAAGAGCCCAGAAGTATCAGTTACTTGATTTTGGTTCAACACTGACTCTGACCACACCCACTATTCTCTTAGGAGATCTGCCCAGGATTATACTTGGGGTGGGTTCTGTGCTACTGCAAGAGGCTTGTTCAGAAACAAAAAGGGTCTACCTCCTTGTTTTTCTACAGTCAAGATAAGTAGTCTGGCTAATAATTCAACAAAATTGGTAATACCATAATGAAAAATATTCACATGCCAAATTAAAAATTTTGCGTAAGCCCAGCAACAAGCTACTTCTTTTTCTTAGATCATTTATTTACCTTTGTATTATATTTTCACTGAGGGAAAAATGTTCTTGTGTGAGGTACTATACATAAAATAAGATTCTTTAAATATCCCATGTTTTCACTTTGGCAGCTTCCTCAAATCAAGCCATTGGAGAGACACACTGTTGAAAAATCTGTGAATTTACATCTTCTAGCAAAACAAAAAGTGCCAGTACAGGTATGGGATATGAAATGTGTTTCCCGTTATTTCTATTTCTAAGTTATTTTTGAATTTCATTAACTTCCTACAATTTTTCACCCTTCTTTTCAGTTGCTTTGCTTCAAGATGAGACCTATAATTTATTTTGAATTTTTTTTCCTTTTCAGCATGAGTTAAATGCCAATGACACCACTAAAGAAAGTGGTGAATCCCTTCATGCAAATGAGTTAGGAAGGCAACAGTACACCAAGGATGGTTATGAAGAAAAAGGGAATGGTTCTGAGTGGAAAGAAGTAGGAGGGAAGAGTTCTATACAGTCTGTTTTAGCCAGCCAAGAGGGGAATATTGAGGAAGAAAATGGAGTCACAGGAAAACCAGAAACATATGGTCATGATGCGATTCATGGAGAAGAAGATAACAGTACAGCAAATGGCATCAGGGGACAAGTAGGCATCACTGACAATCCTGGAGCAGCAAATGAGAGCGATATTAATGGCAGTGCTGATCAGAATACAACAAATGAGGATGATGGAGACACAAGCCAAAATGAGGGTGTTACTGTTTTCCAAGAAAATGGACCTCAAGTAGTTGGAAGCAATAATAATACAGACCATGACAATAAAATAAATGGGAATGAGGGTGATACAAGTGCAGTAACACCCCAAAGAGAAGGTGAGGGAAATGGGGATAAGGAGGTTGAGGTAACACCAGGCAATGGAGAAGATGCTGGCTTGGATAATTCTGATGGGAGTCCTAGTGGAGATGGTACAGATGAGGATGATGACATGGGTTCTGGTGACAATGATGGTGGAGAACCAGGGAATGGAAACAAGGGCAGTGATAACAGCAAGGGCCATACAGGTCAGTCTCATGGTAAAGGAGATGACAGTAGCGTAGGTCAGAATTCAACTAGTGGTGAAGATGATGACTCTGAAGACAAAGAGGATTCCCATAATGGCACTGGTGGAGACAACACCTCCAATAGTGAAGAAGACTCTGATGGTATTCCAGAAGGCAATGGTAGCCAAGGAATAGAGGACACCCAGAAACCCAGCCACAGAGAAAGCAAAGGTGTGGAAAATGGAATCACCAGACAACCAGAACAAAGTGCTATTGGGAAGAGCCAACTTAAGGTTAGTTTTTAATCCAACTTCTTTTGATGTCAGTTTCATTCTTCCCTGGCACCTTCTGAGGGTAGCACAAAAATCATAAGCATCCAGGTAATTTTTCACCTACATTATTTGACTAAGAAGAAAGCTGGAGTTCCTATTGGACTATGATATAGAAAATTTTAAGAGTCAGAATTTCTAGAAAGTTCCTTTTAGGTAGGAATAAAAGAGTATAAATGTGGATGGGTTGCTAAGCAATCTGAACACAAGAGTACTTTCAAGTACAAAAAAAAGTGTGTTTTCACAAATAACTGTTTGGGAAGAACTGAAAGTTGGAATCCTATTCCTGTGGTCACTTTTCTCATACAGTCCTCCTCAGACCAATGCAACTTTGCAGCAAATATTCACTAATCAATCATTCTTTTCTTCATTGTTCCACAGGGAATAGAAACCAACAGAACTAATATTACCAAAGAAGCTGAGAAAATCAATGAAAGTAAAGATAGTAAAGGGCAACATGGAATGAACGTGAGCTCAGGAAATGCCAAAACACAAGGAGAGGTTGACAACATACAAGGACCTGGCCAGAAATCAGAACCTGGAAATAAAGCCAGGCACAGTAAAACAGGTAGTGGTAGCAATAGTGATGGATATGACAGTTATGATTTTGATGATGAATCCATGCAAGGAGACGACCCCAACAGCAGTGATGAGTCTAATGGAAGCGAGGATGCTAATTCAGATGGCAACAATGACAGCAGTAACAGAGGAGATGCTTCTTATAACTCTGATGAATCAAATGATAATGGCAATGGCAGTGACTCAAATGGAGAAGACGATGATGAGGGCAGTGATGGTGCATCAGACACTGATGATAGTGACAGTCACGGTGATGATAGTAACAATGAGAGTGAAGACAATGATGAATCAGAAAGCAGTGAAGATAAATCAGAAAGCAAGGACAGTGGTGACAGCAAATCAGAGAGCAGTGACAGCAGTGATAGCAGTGACAGCAGTGATAGCAGTGACAGCAGTGATAGTAGTGACAGCAGTGATAGTAGTGATAGCAGTGACAGCAGTGACAGCAGTGATAGTAGTGATAGCAGTGACAGCAGTGACAGTAGTGACAGCAGTGATAGTAGTGACAGTAGTGACAGCAGTGATAGTAGTGACAGCAGTGACAGCAGTGATAGTAGTGACAGCAGTGATAGTAGTGACAGCAGTGATAGTAGTGATAGCAGTGACAGCAGTGACAGCAGTGACAGCAGTGACAGCAGTGATAGCAGTGATAGCAGCGATAGTAGTGACAGCAGTGACAGCAGTGATAGCAGTGACAGCAGCGATAGTAGTGATAGCAGTGACAGCAGCGATAGCAGTGATAGTAGTGATAGCAGTGACAGCAGCGATAGCAGTGACAGCAGTGACAGCAGTGATAGCAGCGATAGTAGTGACAGCAGTGACAGCAGTGATAGCAGTGACAGCAGCGATAGCAGTGACAGCAGTGACAGCAGTGATAGCAGTGATAGCAGCGATAGCAGTGACAGCAGTGACAGCAGTGACAGCAGTGATAGCAGCGATAGCAGTGATAGTAGTGACAGTGACAGCAAATCAGATAGTAGTGACAGCAGTGATAGCAAATCAAACAGTCATAGTAGTGACAGTAGTGACAGCAATGATAGCAGTGATAGCAGTGACAGCAGTGATAGCAGCGACAGTAGCGATAGTAGTGACAGCAGTGATAATAGTGATAGCAGTGACAGTAGTAACAGCAGTGATAGCAGTGACAGCAGTGATAGTAGTGACAGCAGTGATAATAGTGACAGCAGTGACAGCAGTGACAGCAGTGATAGCAGTGACAGCAGTGATAGCAGTGACAGCAGCGACAGCAGCGACAGCAGTGACAGCAGTGATAATAGTGACAGCAGTGACAGCAGTGACAGCAGTGATAGCAGTGACAGCAGTGATAGCAGTGACAGCAGCGACAGCAGCGACAGCAGTGACAGCAGTGATAGCAGTGACAGTAGCAACAGCAGCGACAGCAGTGACAGCAGCAAGAGCAGTGATAGCAGTGACAGCAGTGATAGCAGTGACAGCAGTGACAGCAGTGATAGCAGTGACAGCAGTGATAGCAGTGACAGCAGTGACAGTAGTGATAGCAGTGACAGCAGTGATAGCAGTGACAGTAGTGATAGCAGTGACAGCAGTGACAGTAGTGATAGCAGTGATAGTGACAGCAGTGACAGTGGGGATAGCAAATCTGACAGCAGTGATGAGAGTGACAGCCAGAGCAAGTCTGGTAATGGCAATAATGGAAGTGACAGTGACAGTGACAGTGACAGTGAAGGCAGTGATAGTAACCACTCAACCAGTGATGATTAGAACAAAGAAAATCCAATGAGTTTTTCTTTGTGTGTGAAAATTTGATGAGTAATCAATAGGAAATAGATTCCCAATAAAATAAAATAGATAAATAAACAATGTATGTAAACATCCATAGAAACAACTAGGGGAATCAAGTCAAATTGTTGCATTTGGAATTCAGTCCCAATTCCCTTAGAAAGAGAATCTGAATGTACGACCTTAGGTACATGCATGTTAAAAGATATTTATGTTCTGAAAATATTTTGTTAAAAGTGTAAATGTAAACATAAAGGAATAATTAAAATGTTCTTTAATATTTTACACAGACACCTCAAGCAATCACTTAGACACGATATCTTCAATTATAATGCCAACTGCTTTAGAGGATGTAGTAAGTAAACTCTTCTTACACATAACCAGTGGCACTACCTTAATCCTGTAGCAGTCATGGAGAATCTGCTTACTGTGGAGTAAAAAAAATGCTGTTCTGTGACATCCTATGCAAATACTGATTGATTTGCTTGTTCTATGGAAGATATACATTTGCAACCTTAAGAAAATGTCATAGCAACTCTTTAATCTTTCCAGGATTTGGGAACAAACTTTCAATTGTCTTCACATCAGTCTCACCAAGTGAAACCTGGCTCACGTTTCCCTTTTAAATTTCAACATGCCAAAACTTCCAGACTAGACCCTGAGACTGCCTTTCCACTGTGAATCTCTTTAATAAAGTCGCTGGTGGGCAATATTTTGGAAAACTTCTCTTTCTTATTTGAGAGAGTCTCATATGCAGTTAAGACCTGAGCTTAGGTCATTCAGCTTTTGCAAGTATAAAGATAATTAGTTTTGAGATGAAGCCCAAACCCTACAAAACAAGGATCATAAAGATGAATGAAAATAGAGAGTGATCTTTAACAGGGTGGAGATATAATTATCATCCATACTTAGAGTACTTTTGAAAATGAAAAGGGTGCTTTGAATAATTACATGGGGACAGGAGGTGTAAATGCGGATTGTCCCAGGGAAACTAAAGAACACTATGACTTGAGGGTATTTTTCGAGAATTGGTAATGATGCTTTGTAATTTCTCTTTTTTTCTCCACTTAGGCCATTATTTTAGATTTGTTCTAATTTAAAGGTAAAACTATATTGTGAAGTTATGGTTGCAATTTCTCTAACAGTGATTTTTAAACCAGTCTTTAGTTGACAATTTATGTTCTAATGTTAGGCACATTTTACACAGTTTCAGAGTGTTTCTTTTTCCTGCCTCATTCCTCCTTTATGCAAGAGTTTTTAAGAGTTAAAAATTGTAAGGAATATTGCTAAAAGCTTAAAAAATGCTGCTATTTGTAAATTACTTTGTGACTCTTAATATTGTAAAATGTCAGATTTCTATTATATCACAGCCATGTAACGACTCCAAACCTTTTACCTTAAAATATGCTCTAGGTTTTTCATTCTGTTAAACTATAGAATTTTTTGTTTGCTTGTTTTGTTTTTATTTGTAAAGTTCTGCTTCTAGTACCTGTCACACTTATTTCAAATGGTTGTCATGAGCCCTAAATCAACAATGGATGTGGAACTCTTTGTAAACTGTACAAGATATGTAAATGACAGAGATAATTTCAGTGTCATAATAAACATCTATTTATTCAATTGCTCATAAGGAAAACTCTTTTCACCCTAATGAATTTGCAAATATTTGGCGTCCACATCACAAAATCTGTTTTATAATATCACAGTTTTTAAATAGTTATCTACTTTTGGTTGGAAAAGTAACACATTTATATATACAAAATAACAATTTTAAATACTATGTAAAATATAAAAATTTGATCTTGATCATTTTGTACTTCTAGTCCTCTATTTCTCTTCCCTAGTGTCAATTTCTGTTACTAATATATTGTAGAACTTTCCACAAATATTGCATTCACATAAAAGCACATATACTTCCCTTTTAAAAACATATGGCAGTCTACTACATACAAAGTACTCATCTCACTCTTTTTAGCTGAGCAACCTACCCTGAATATTGGTTCAAAGTACACAGGTCAACCTCATTTTTCTTCACAGCTATGTTTTATTTCATTTTATGAAATGTCCTAAGATATTTGTGTTTACTGTTCCATCATTTCCTAAGCCACTTCTGGCCCCAAGAGAGTCTGTGGATATCGTCTGAGATAAATTTCTAACCAGTTCCTGTAAAGACTTCACCTTTAGAAGTATTTCCAAGGAGTAGATGTTCAGGATTGAGGGCTGATGTCAGAAATCATGAAGGAGCACTGTGATCCTGACTCTCTCATATGATTACATCTGCAGTGACTTCTGGACCTTTGAGATGGGCGAGGAGCAAACACTTCACAGGAATGTCTCAAAAGTAGATTCTCTAAGCCTAAGAGGTCTGCTATTAGGAAAAATTATTCTTGAGTTATTTTCTGGAATAAAGATTAATAGGCCTTCTCCTAATATCACTCATGACAGCAGAATTTTTTAAACTGCTGGTTGCCAATTCGTTAGTAGCTCATTATACCAACTTAGTGAGTTATGACATTTTATAAAAGGAAAAAAAAAAGAAAATCAGTGCATCATAGGTAGTATGCTATGAAATTTGATGATTTCTATCTCTTTATACGTATACAAATATGTCAGAGTATGCAGATACTGGGACATGATGTAAAATGTCTTCCTTGCTTTTGGTTGTAGTTAAATGAGTTTGAAAGCCATTGGTTTAGGAAAGCATTATTGCTAGCAGTCATTTCATGTTTACTTTCCACATTTATGTTTGTCCTTAAAAATCTATAAGTTTCTTTTTACCTTTGAGGAGATTTAGGAAGGAAGGAAGGAAATAAGTAAGGAGACAAAAAAGGGAGGGAAGGATAAAGGAAGGGAGGAAGTGTTTTATATGTGTCGAGGGCAGGGAAGAATGGTGGTGGGATGGGATTCTGGATTTAATTTGGGCTGTAGTAAAACAGCCAAAGTCACATTGCACTCTTGAGCAAAAGGCCCTTGTAATTGTCCTGGTGGACTGTTGGGAATTCAAGCTTGCTTTCTGACTCCATGGATGACTAAAGGTGCCAGATCTTACAACTGGCTCTCAGAGGTTGTCTTGTCCTTCCCATTTTCCCTGGGAAGTCCTTTTGCACCTGACCACAAGTCAAGAAACATAATAAGAGGGTTTTGTTGTTGTTGTTGCTGCTGTTATTTTAAAATCTATTTCTGATATAGAAAGATAACCTTTAGGAAGACATACCTCACCACATTAATATATTTTAAATTATTAACTAGAGTGGCATTTCCCAGAAGTCAAACTTGCTTTATGATTTGTAATGGAAGTTTTGAAAAGCTGTAGACCAAAATAACCAAGAACAATTTTCCTCTCCCTAAAAGGAGCAGGAACAGAATAGTATTTTATTCAGTCATGGATGAAAATATCGTTGTGTTCTCACAGTGATACATTCACGGCTGCTTGGAAGCAAATCCTCTAGAGAATGAAGCAAGTCAACCACACAATGTTCTCAACCTCTATTCTAAACAGGGATCTTGGGTTCAAATGCTAAAAAGGGGGTGGGGGATGTGATGAGGGAAGTTGATTCCTATGAGACAATCATGTAATTCAGAAAAAATGGTATAAAGTCTAAAGATCACTGATACCTTAGACTCGATGTTTTCCTTTAGTTTGCACAGTTTCAGCTCCAGCAAGAAACTCAGGATTGACATCTTTGGCATGGGACACTTCTCTTGTTTCCAAGGGAATTTGGGGCTTTGCTATTGGATCTTCCCCTCTTTCCTTCATTTCCTCCATAGTCTTTTTTCTTTTAAAGAGTTGAATAAATCTCTATGGGAAAGAGACAGTTGCTTTTAGCAGACCAGAATTCCCAGCATCTCCCTATGTAAGAACCCAGACACACTCTCCTCTGGGAAAAATGTGCTTGGGCTTATATTCCTTGTCCTTCTACATGCTCTTGGATTTTAGTCTCCACCAACTAGTTCTCAGCTCCCACCTTAATGGTACTTTCCTCACTGAATCTTTTTTTTTTTTTTTTTGACCTCCCAGCTCTATCTCCACATTTTAAGAACACTCTCAATTAAAAGCAAGAGATACTTAGGCTGTGCCAGACTCACATTCAAGGTGCACCAAAGCAAAAAATCTCCTGGGTTTATCCTAATATCCTGATTATGACAAGTGAGTTCTTATCTTGTCCCCAGGTGAAAATTCCCTTTGAGTGAATTTCTGAGCTTCTGCCCTACTTCCTCATTCTGTTCTAGCAAGTATCTTAGAATTTTCCTAACCCAGCACACCTGGGAATGCCAGGAGCAAATCTAGTGTCTGATACAAGTGGGCTTATTACCTAATGCAATGAAGGAGATTGTTCAACAGAGTGAGGTATCTCAGCAAAAGAAAAGACAAACGATTGGAGGAGAGGGTAGAAATTAGATGATAATTAAACAAAACAGTATTTGAGAGGGTCAAAGCAAAGCAGGGATGCAGATAAAGACAGCAACATTGGATATGGACTGTAAGTTGACCCAGGCTCCCATTTCTTTGGAAAGAGCAAAGTTAGGATGAACGTGGACTGTTGAGTCCAGTTACCACTTACCTGAACTTCTTCACCTGGATTTGGAATTGAGGCTGTTTTTCTGTATCAAAGTGACTTAGAGCCTCCAGGCAAGAGTGGAGGGCTTTATTCTTGCTGACATAATCTTCAACAGCAAAGTCCCCAATAATATTTGATTTTAGAGAATGAAGTGTCTCAGTGATTAATAAAACAAGAATTACTCAAAGATGGGGCTTATTATGACAATTCCAGCTTCAGCATCCTTGAGAGATATGTTGTTTCCCATGAAAATGGCATCTGGCTCAATCTATGTCTATTTTTCCAGTCTGATGAACGGTAGGCAGATGCTTACTCACTTGGTCTCAGCCGGTTCTTGGGAGGTACCTATCTGCTAACACCAAGACTGCTTATCTTGCTAGTCTTTTTCCCAGATTCAGGCAGAACTCCCAGATGCCTGCCTGTTCTTTTAATATCACCCCTTCTAGATCACTACCTGTAGGACTTTGCATCATTCCCATTATTTCTGTTTCTCTTTTGCTGAATACTGTCTGTGCCCTAAACACATATTGCCACTTTGTATACATCCTATGTTTTGCACACAGATTGCCCTGGTTAAAATTTGCAGCATGGAGTAAGTTTTCTACTTTCCTCCCTCACCTGCTTCCTGTAGACAGGGAGGTCATATTCTGTGCCTTTTCTCTCTATACTGTACATTCACCATAATTGGTCAAGTTCTGAGATTTAATAATTCTCATCCTTATATCAAACTCCAGTCCTTTACTACAACTCAGGTACTGGTGTACCAACTTGGTAGGTATTTTCTCAGGAGTGTCTATGATTCTGGTTTTTGGAGTTCAGTTCTTAATTTTGACCTACTTCTCTTTACCTTTTTGATTTATCAAAAAAGTATAGTTGAAAGAGTCTGAGGTTTGACATGTAGACCAACAGAAGACATAGAGACAAACTCCACATAAATATAGTTATTTCGTACTAGATAAAGGTGCCAAAAACATTCACTGGAGAAAAGATAGCCTCTTCAACAAATGGTGCTGGGAAAAATGAAAATTCATATGTAGCAAAATGAAATGAAACCCCTCTCTCTCACCCTACACAAAAATCAACTCAAAGTGGATCAAAGACTTGGGCACTAGAACAGAGACCGTTTGCTTAATAGAAGAAAAAAAATGGGCCCAAATCTTCACCATACTGGCTGAGGAACTAACTTCATTAACAAGACCCCTAAAGCGAAAGAAGTAAAATCATGAATCAATATATGGAATGGAATCAAACTAAAAAGCTTCTTCTCAGAAAAAGAAACAATCAATAATATGAAGAGAGAGCCTACAGATTGGGAGAAAATCTTTATCATATGCACCTCAGATAAAGCATTAATCTCCAGGATATATAAAGAACTCAAAAAATTAACACTAAAAAAACCCAAATAACCCAATCAATAAATGGGCTGAGGAACTGAAGACACTTCACAGAAGAAGAAATATAAAATTGGTCTCAAGCATTTTGGATAAGGAATATTCAACCTGTACCTATATTGGTGCTAATTAACAAGTCCAGAAGAAGAGAAATAGTGTTTCTAACTTTTATAGCAACTTGACATTGCTATGGAATAAAAGTGTGATCATTTTTCTAGTAACTCTTTTTCATTGTATTTTAGAAAAGTATCAATCCATGATAAATTTCAAATAAGAAAGACACATCTTTTTTTTTTCACCATAGGTTATTTGACAAGCTTCTAGCTATCAGATAAGTGTCAACTGAAAACCAGTCATTTAAATTATCTTCAAATATGTTGGTAGAAGGAATAAAATCTCAAGTATGTATCAGAGCCATCTAAATGAGGAGCTAAAATAAATTCATGTCCCATGTGCCAGAAATCTTAGACATTGTTCCCTGTTGAGACTCATGTGACCAATTCACCTGACATCTGCTAAAATGAGATCACTGTGCTGCTGGTGGGAAATGAGAGGAATGAAAACCTTAAAAATTAGGGATAGCTTTTCTGAAATACAGACTCATAACGAATAACTGCAATCTCCTTTCAAGAAAGAATTAACTAGCAGAGTGTTTTTCTACCAAGCCCATGCGGCCAATTCTTGGGCAGGAGAAGGGAGAGGCTAATTCTTGGGCAGGAGAAGGGAGGAGATGCAGTCATTAGTCTTTTTTTTTCCTCTTTTTGGTTTATTGGGATTTTGACCTACAGCTACTTTGTCCTGCTCACCAAGTGTGACTAGGCTGACTTCTACCAGTGGAAATAAAGGAAAATAAAAAAAAAACCACCCTGTGAATTTTTAGAACTGCTGACATTGTGAAGGTACAGAGTTTAGTGGGAAGTTTTCACTAAGGAGACTAGTTAAGTGCTACTGATAATCTATACTGAGCACTACTGATAATAGTCTCAGTGGGGCTCTCTTAAAAGTCCCCTTCACAAGTGCCAAAGCAATTAAGCATGATAACCTAAAAAGCTAAGTGGGAATTTGCACTCACCTCCGGAATTCCAGTAGATATACTTGTGCTGTGCTCTTACCTGCCTGTCATTCATCACCTCCTGGAATTTCTCCTCTTGTTGAACTTTTGCATCCTTTTATGTTAGAGGACTCTGTTTTGGATTGTTGACCCTGGATTTCATCTTGGACACACTTTGGGACACAATTTCTAGCATTTGATTTCTCTGGTAAGAGGTTCTTTGTGTCTAGTCAATGCAGCTCTGCCCCTCTCTCCCCACCATCCTCAGTGACTCATAGGACCTTCCTCACTGGTCCCCATTTTACTGGGAGGGGAACTGAACAACTATTACTAGAGATAATTTAATCAGAAGGGGTAAGTTTAACCATAAATTTGTGTATGCAGAGAAATCATTTTAGAAATTGTGATGACTCATTTTATGTGTCAATGTGGCTCGACTATGTTGTCCCATAAGATATTTGATCAAACATATTCTACATGATTTTGTGAAGATTTTTTTTAAAGATTGATATTAAAATCAGTAAATTTTGAATAAAACAGAATGCCATTTACAATGTAGGTGGGTCTTATCCAATCTGTTGATGGCCTTAGTAGAGAAAAGACTGTTTTCCCTGGAGAAAGGAGAGATTGAGGCTCAAAATGCAGCTCTGCCAAAGGTCTCTAGACTGCTGGTCTACCTTGGCCTTGTTGGTCTCTACAACTGAGTGAACCAATTTCTTAAAATAAATCTCTCTCTCCTTTTATATATACAGCATAACACACCCTCTTGGTTCTGTTTCTCTGGAGATGTTGAACTAATTCTCTAATTGTTATTGTTTGTATATAAAATGTTCCCTGAAAAACTCATGTGATGGAAACATGCTAGCCAAAGTAACAATACTCAGAGGTGAAATGATTAGTTAATGAGAGCTGTTACTCATTAGTGAATTAATAATATACTTGATAGATTAATAATTAGAATGGGCTACTGGATGGTAGCTGTAGGCAAGTGGGACATGGCTGGAGGGAGCAGATCACTAGGAACATGACTTTGGGGATTATATTTTTTCCATGGCTCCTCTATGTTTCTCTCTCTTCTGCTTCCTGGCTGACATAAGGTGAGATTTTCCTCCACCATGACCTTCCACTATGATCTTCTACCTTACCTTAGACCTAGAGCAGAAGAGTCAGATGACAATAGACAGAAACTCAGAAATATGATCCCCAAATAAATACCTACTTTAAGTTGTTCCTGTCATGCACATTGGTCACAGCAATAAAAAAAATGACCACCATTCCCCTCAAGATACATGTAGCTTCAACCCATGGAAGTATAAGAGATAATAAAAATCAACATTTTAAACTACTAAGATGTGATAGCCAAGCCAAAGTGACTCCATTTTGTTTTGTAACTCCATTTTGTAAAACAACCATGCCAAGTAGAAGGGTCATGACTGGGGCAAGTTGTTCTTTTCCTTTTGTTATAGAAACCCTTAATTACATGGAACTACCTAATGGGGTATTGTTTCTGTAACTAGAGTAACAGGGCTCTGTTTCTGTAACTGGGGTGACTGGGCTAATTGTGATTGACTAAACACCTGACTGCACGCTTCCATTTCTGTAACCTGGCTTGCTTTCATTGGCTAGACCCCCAAACATTACTTTTTCAGTTTTCAGGCTTATAAGGAGCGCCCTTGCAATTGTTGGGGGCTGATCAGGGGAGCAGCTTTATGTTCTGGTCAGTCGCCACCAGCTTGATTTGATATACATGAGTGGTCTGGAAGTTAATTTAAAACACAGGGATGATGGTTTAACTATAATAGGATATTCAGTTTTATTGGGTTCAATAAAACTAACCAGACTATCCAATGGAAATGTATGAATATAACAGAATGAATTTCACTTTTATGTATATCTATAGTGCACTGTTTAAAAAATTTTAAATAAATAGAAAAAGACTGGTAGAATACAGGAAAAGAAACAGAGGGGAAGGAAAGGGGAAGTAGTAAGGACTGAATTGGAGCGAATTATATTCCATGTTTGTGTATTTAAGTTAAAATGAACCCCAATATTAAGCATAATTATAATTCACTTATAAAAAACTATATGTAGGTTATTAATAGATGGCAAAGACAGCATTTTGAGTAAGATGAACTTCTGCTTAGAGGCAGAATATATTGAGGAGTAGAATTACTAGATTAATATGCCTGATATATAAAATTCATAGAGAAATTATGAAAAAGAAGATGATATAGGGAGATAAGAAGGAAATAAAGTAGTTACAATACTTTCCAACTGTTTTTTTTAGCCTAAAAAAAAGTATTGTTTCTGTAACTAGAGTAACAGGGAAATAAAGTAGTTACAATACTTTCCAACTGTTTTTTTTTAGCCTAAAAAATCTGCAGTTGCAAATATTTGATCTAAAGTAGTAATAAATATGATCTTGGACATATCTATTCATTCCTTTAAAAATTTCAAGGAAAGTATTATTTTTTACAAAGTGCCAACAAGAAATCTGTCTGCTCCTAAAGATATTAATAGGAACCTAGAAAGAGGAGAGAAAGAGGCCAGAGGGTAAAAGAATGAAATGAAAAATTCTGAGTAATTAAAAGCATTCAGTGAGAAGTAGCATTAGATTAGAGTATTGGAAACAGGATTAGGAAATACATTAAAATGAGTACATAGATTACAATTAAAATTTATACATGTAATTTTATGTTTACAGAAAAGGAAACTAGTAGACAGTAAGAAGGAAGAAATTAGTAAAAAGGAAGGAATTCTCTTCTGGTCTACAATAAATGGGAATATTTAAAGTTTTGGAAAAGATTAGCAGTTTACTTCTAATTTGGTTCTGTGGATCCTTATACAAAAAGATCAAACTAAGGACTAAGCACATGATAGTCTCTGTGAAACCTAATGTGTGTCAAAGTGAAATGTGTACCTGTCTGTGTAATACTACTGTCCATTATGTCAGAGATTATTATGCTTCTGTTCATCAAATTCAAATACTATAGAAAGGCAAAATACACAGTTGATTTAACTGCTGGACAAGTCAGAAATCCATTTTATCAGCACTTTTCTTAAAATCCTCTGACACGTCGATGGTACATTTGATGACTATTTTGTACATATGTAGATTAGATTTAAAGAGATATAATACATGCTGAACCTGTTTTTCCAAAATTACATACTTATCAGCAAAGTGAGTATCCTAATTGGTTAAAAAAAGCCACAAGTAAAAGTAAGAATAAAGCATTTGGGAGAAAATATATCCCACTAGGTTTGTGGTGGGTCAACGATTATTTGCCTGGTATTTCATGGAATCTGAGATGCTCCCATGCCATCTCTTTCTATTTTTTTGAACAGTATTGATGGAAGGTTTCACCCATCTCTGTTGTGATTGGACTGTTTTGTCACTGGCAGAAGACTGTTAGGTTTCAATGCAGTTACTCTTTTCTAGGCCAATGGTTTTCCTTTTGTAGAGTAGAGTTGGCTTCTGGAATTCTTTCATTGACTCATGGAGGGTTGAAGGGAGGAAGTTTCAAGTAAGAAGTTGGAGAACTGATACTGCAATCTAGTGTAAGCATTATTTAAGGTTGGCAAAGGAAAAAGCAGGACATAGTGTACTTAGTCTTATCCATTTTTATTCCACTAGCAATTTTCTCCAAGATCAGAACATTCTGAGGTCTCCAGATTGGAAAAGAATCAATTTTTTTTTTGTAGCAGATTGAAATCAACCTTTTTCAAATAACCAAGTTGTGGTATTGTAAATTCAAATATAGTCTCCAAATAGCTGCACTTTCCAAATGTTTTACAAATAATAAAATTGAAAATGCATTATTTTCACTTACTCTCAAGCCTCAAAACAAGGAATTAATTCAACTCTACCATTACAGAGAAAAGAGAAACAAAAATCTGGAAAATGTTAAAATAAACATTACAACTGGAAGCCATCATGAGCCATCCATGAACTGTGCGTGAACTAAAAAAATGTGGAAGCCATTAGGCAGGAAAATATGGTATCTGGAGCTCCCAGCAGCAATCCTGCTGGTTTGAGAGTGCCCAATTCATGTGACTTCCTACCTAGCACTGTCACAAGTTCAGCACAGCATCAGAGATTGGGAGACCCACAAGAGCCATATAGCCTTTCTGAGATGGTGTGGCTTGCCAAAACTGCAATCAATCCCTTTACTGCAAGACCCCTGCCACACGAAGAAGCAAGAGTTCTCAGGCAGAAACCTTACCTCTGCCTTAAATAAAGAATTGGGACCATTTTTCACTTGTTGGGTTCCAGTTCCTATCAGGACTTGAACACCTATCAGGTGCTCTGCCTTTTTTTTTTAATCTAGTTTCTAGCTCTGTCTCTATTTCTTATTAATTATTTCAGACTTTCTATTTCATAGGAGGCTTACACCTCCAGAGCAGGAACCTATCCTGGCACTATAGTTACAAATATTGTTTACTCAAAATTAGAAAGATGAACTGAAAGTGGTGCCATAAATATGGCGAAATTAATTAGTAGGCCATACAGAGCTGTTCTTAATGATCATATGCAATATTGATTTTTAGAAATTATATACAACAGAAATTTATTTTTCACAGTTATGGAGTTGGAAAGTCCGAAATTAAGGTTTGCTGTCTGGTGAGAGCCTGAGTTCTGGTTCATAGATTGTCCTTTCTAGTTGTGTGGTAGAAAGGGAAACTGGGTTTCTCTGACTTCTTATAAAAGCACTGATCCCATCTAATGACCTAATCGCCTCCAAAAGGTCTACCTCCTAACGTCATCACCTTGAGGGTTAGAATTTGAAATGTAGGAGAAGAGGGCACAATTATTCGGACAATAGTAGTGTGTCAGCTGAGACATCTTTGAAGATTCACAGCATCTTTCTAAAAGAAAAATAGATTTTTAATAATTAGTGAGAAATATGCATCTTCTCACTTTGTTACCAATGAGGATACAAATAACATGTTGAAATTCCTATATGTCAATCTGCACTGAACTTTTATCATATTAAAATAATTGCAGAAATAGTTTTGATTTTGCATAAAGTCAATTTTATGTATCATCATTTTCATAACAAAACATAACTGAGTGGTGAGAAGCAGAGATCTGAGGTTTTTTGTCATTTGAAATATTAAAAAATTTTAATTGACATATAATTATACATTTATAGATATGGTGATATTTTCATATATCTACACAATGTTTAATGATCATATCAGGATAACTGGCATATCCATCACCTAAGTTATCATTTCTTTGTGTTAGGAACATTTGAAATCTTCTTCACTAGCTATTTCAAAATACATAACTAATAGTGTCAACCATAGTTTCCTAATATTAATTTTCAAAAAAGGAGAATATTTATGTTTAATAATATTAAATAAGTTTTATAAATAAATAAAACTTTAATGCACTTTAAAGGCAAATGCAGTGTAGCCACCTTCTAAGTTAGAAAAAGAATCCTATAACTCTACAGAAGTCACTCCATGACCCTCTCCCAAAGACAACATTCAGCCTGACTGTAGGAACCACTTCTGTGCTTACTTACTTTTACCACTACATGTGCATTCTAACTTATTGTTTTAGTTTTTCTAGTTTTTGAATCTTATATAAATGATATTATTCACTATAGATTCTTTTGATTTTTGATTTTAGTTTTGAGAAACATGCTTATCACTATGACTGATGTACACTTTCTGTTACACAAAATGTTATGACCATCTGCTTGTCCATCCCACTATTGATGGACATTTTGGTTGTTTTTGCTTTGGGCTTTCATGAACAATATGGCCATGAATATTTTGTACCTGTCATCTGAAGCCTCGAAGTGCAACTTTCTCAAGGGTGTTCATTTAGGAAGGAAATAGCTGGGATTCAAATATCTTTTGATGTTGTTGTTGGGAGGGCTCTTTTGGATCTTTGTCTTTCTATACCTGAGCTTAGCTAAATCACTCACCTCTGTACTCCCAAGCCACCCTGTGCGTATATACCTATATTACTTCTTTTATTACAGACAATTGAAGATCACTCTAACTTTATGCTGTGCAATTTGGTAGCCACTAGGCATGTGGACACTTAAATTTAAATTAAATTAAGTATTCAGTTCTACAGTTTAAGTGACCACATTTCAATAGCTACCAATGGCTACTAAGTCCCACATGGAACCAACTAGGTATAGAATCTTTCTCTCAGAAAGTTCTATTGGACATGTGATTCTAGGATGCTAGTTTCTCCAGGGCCCAGGCTATGACTTTTTCGTCTCATATCTCCATGTCTTCCACAATGCCTGACACTATAGGATCTTGATAAATATCTATTGGGTTAGTCTTCCTGCAAGGAGGTTTATAGCACAATGATGAAAATAAAACAAAAATAACAAAAACCAATATATTAAACAAGGTTCTAAAGGCTGAGAATACTACATGGGGGGTGGAGTGCATCACAATAGATCACAAATATCCTGAGGATGTGAGGGGGCAGCCCATTTATGCAAGGCAGACCTATAGACTGAAATGGGATTAGTGATCATTCATCTCCCACTTATAAAGGGTGGTAGTAGGGATATGGAGGAGAGGAAAAGTGAATTCTTTGGAGAGGGGTGCAATGTGTTTGCATTACCTCAATTTCCACCCACAATGTGATGGGAAGGGGGAGAGAGTTGCTCTCACTATCATAAACACAGTAAGAATGATATTAAGATGCACACTTGAAGAGCTTTTATATATCCTTCAGAGCTTGGGGATTTCAAATATACAGTTTTGGAAGTCCTTGAAGCCATTTCTGGCTATGTAACTTTGGGCAAGCTGTATTAACCATTGGCATTTCAGTTTCTTCCTTTTTAATTTGGATAATGATAATACTTATTTAATAGGGCTAATGCAAGAGTTAAACAAGAAAATCCATTCAAGGCACAAATAATAACAAATTACTGAACTTCATTTGAGCTGGATCTGCTGGTTAGCAAATTCCTTTTGCTATAAATCTTTGAGCATGTTCTTAAGCTCAGCAGCCTTTAGCAGCCAAGCAGAAAATCTGGCTTTCTACCAAACATATGTGCTCTTTAGTCTATAGCATGCAGTTGTCTCTGGGAGGCCCCCTGCCCAGCTTGGGGCTACATCCCTCCCCCTGCATTCAGATATGCCCATGTTGCAATTACCATCAATGGAATGTGAATAGAAGTGATTTCTAACACTTCTAGGAAGGGTGTTTTTTTTCTCCCCCTTCCTCCACCATCCAACCTTAGCTGCTACCATTCTGCCTTAAGTAGAAGATGGAGTTTTTAACTATCTTCATTTTTTTTTTTTTTTTTTTTGCCGGTGGTGGTGGGAGTTAAATTTAATTTTATTTATTATTATTTTTACATATGACAGAAGAATGTGATTCAATTCATATTACACATATATAGCACACTTTTTCATGTCTCTGTCTACACAAAGTAGAGTCACACCATTCGTGTTGTCATACATATAATTAAGGTAATGATGTCTAACTCATTCCACCATCATTCCTACCCCCATGCCCCCTCCCTGCCCCTCCCTGCCCTTTACCCTATATAAAGTTTGTCTATACCTCCTATGCTCCCCCTCTATTCCCATTATGAATCATCATCCTCATATCAGAGAAAACATTCAGCATTTTGTTTTTTGGGACTGACTTACTTCACTTAGCATTATCTTCTCTAACTCCATCCATTTACCTGCAAATGCCATGATTTTATTCTCTTTTATGGCTGAGTCATATTCCATTGTGTATGTATACCATATTTTCTTTATTCATTCATCTACTGAAGGACATCTAGTTGGTTCCACAGTTTAGCTATTGTGAATTGTGCTGCTATAAACATTGATGTGGCCGTGTCACTGTAGTATGTTGTTTACCATGCACAAAACTCAACTCAAAGTGAATCAAGGACCTAGGAATTAAAACAGTGACCCTGTGCCTAATAGAAGGAAAAATGGGCCCAAATTTCCATCATGTTGTGTTAGGCCCTGACTTCCTTAATAAGACTCATATAGCACAAAATTTAAAATCAAGAATGAATGAATGGGATGGATTCAAACTAAAAAGCTTCTTCTCAGTAAAAGAAACAATCAGTGAGGTGAATAGAGAGCCTACAGAATGGGAGAAAATTTTTACCACATGCACATGAGATACAGCACCAATCTCTAGGATGTTTAAAGAACTCAAAAATCTTAACACCAAAAAAAAAAAAAAAAAAAAACAAACAAACCCAAAACAAATAATCCAATCAATAAGTGGTCCAAGGAACTGAACAGACACTTCTCAGAATATGATATACAATTAATCAACAAATATATGAGAAAATGTTCAACATCTCTAGCAAGTAGACAAATGCCAATCAAAACTACTGTAAGATATTATCTCACTCCAGTTAGAATGGCAGCTATTATGTCCAAACAGCAATAAGTGTTGGTGAGGATGTGGGGGAAAAGGCACACTCATACACTGCTGGTGGGACTGCAAATTGGTGCAGCCAATATGGAAAGCAGTATGGAGATTACTTGGAAAAGTGGGAATGGAACCACCATTTGACCCAGCTATCCCACTCCTCAGTTTATATCCAAAGGACTTAAAACAGCATATCTTCAGTTTTTAATATGCTATTATTTTTTTCCTTTTAGCTTCAAGCCCCACATTCTTTCTATTATTCTCTATATCCTATAGGCAGCTGAACTCTGATATTTTGTTAAGTCTTTATATTCATGTTGTGTATGTTAGAAAACTCTATTATGCTATTTGGGGTGTGTGTTTTAAATTCACACAAATGATATGGTGCCATAGATCTTATCAAACTGCATATATATAAATGAAGTCATACATTGTCTATCATCTCCAATTCTTTTTTAAAGATATGAGGTTACATTATACTAATACTCTTCATGTGTTTGTGTATTGGTAGAATGTGAATCTACCAATGTGTTTGAAAATGAGATTGTGACATTAATTTAGAAGAATATTGCCTAGTGAAGACACTACAGTTCAAAGTGTCCTATTTTGCCCACTTATATTATCAGTGCCATTAATCCTTAACTCCTTTTTGTATGTTCTTAGCAAATGCTTATGTTGTGTATTGAGTTTGCATTTAATGAATATAGTTCATATATAATCACAATGATTATTCCATATGCATTTCATGTGCTCTAAATTGTTTATACTGTAGCCTCTTAAATATTGTTTCTAATGTTCATAATCTTAGGATGTTTCATTTTGATTTTATGAAATAAATAAATATATTCCCTAAACAATGTAACATTAGATAATCTCATGGTACTAAAGGCCTGATTAAGTATCCAACCAAATACTTTTTTCTAACATTTTATTATGAAGAATTAAAAATAGATAAAATTAGGGAAAATAGCTTAACAGTATAATCAATCATTAACATCCAAACCCAGCTTAAGCAAAGATTAATTAATGACAAACTGGTCTTATTTTTTTTCCGAACTACTTACAGTTTCGAATATTTATTAGATAACATAACATTTCAGTTTCTTAGATTTAAGGACTCAATTACATTCCATAGGATCATTATTACGCTAAAATAGTAATAACACTTTCTTAAAATATTAAAATTTCAAGTTAGTGTTAACATTTCCAATTTTTTATGACTTAAAGTATTCAGTCTGTTTTTTCTTTTTCTTTGGAATCAGGTTACAAAAGTAATTAACTTCTAGTAATTGGTTGGTATATCTCTCAAGTCTATTTTAATCTATAGGTTTTAATTTCTTGCTTGATCTCTCTCTCCAATTTAATTATTGAAGAAACTAAGTTTGCCTTACACATTTTTCTAGCCTAGATTTATGAATAGAATTTGCAGTATGATTTGGGTTTGCAAAATATCAAATTGTGTAATTTTTCATCATTTATGTCTATAAAAAGGAAATTCTCATCCATTATCTAATAGTTTAGCTCACAAAGAAAAGGCAAGATAAATGCATAATTATTTTCCTTTATGTAAAGTTTTGGAATGATGAATTTGCTTCTTCACACCTTAGCAACTACCACTGCTGAGAAATTATTTGTGTGGTGTGGCTTTGGTTTTGGTATCATTATGAATGCATAAATAAATGAATTTAAACACATTTAATGTATGATAATTTAAAAAAAACATATATTTAAAACTTTCCTTATAAACTAACTGCAGATAGAGAAATCCTCACAAAATGAATCTATAGCTTAATAAATTATTATAAGATGAACACACTTGTAGCCCTGTCCAGGGTAAGAAATAGAATTCCAGTTCCTCAAGAGTCCTGCATGGGCTCCATCTCAACTAAACATATTCACATCCCCAAAAGTAACAATTTTCTTGAATTTTACAGGAATCACTTCCTTGATTTTCTGTATACTTTTTTATACAAGTGTTTTATGCAAATATCTTTTTTTCTTGACACCATAATTTAGTCTTGTCAATTTAAAAAAAGATAGTCATAACAACCAAGAACCTAAAGAGAGAGACTATACAATGGGAAAAAATCTTTGCCACCTGCACCTCAGATACAGCATTAATCTCTAGGATATACAAAGAACTAAAAAAAAAAAAAAACAAAAAAAAAAAAACAAAACAACAAAAAACCCCCACAAATAACCCAAAGAATAAATGGACTAAGTAACTGAGCAGACACTTCACAGAACAAATATGAATGGTCAACAAGTACATGAAAAAATGTTCAACAACACTATCAATTAGAGAAATGCAAATTAAAACTACACTGAGAGATCAGGCCCAGCGACCAGCGGAGCGGCAGAGCCACCCCCGTGCCTGCAAGGTAGGCAGAACTGCCACCCACCGGCAGGTCAGGCCCACCAATTCTCGAAGGGACACAGCTGCTAAACGCACGTGCAAGGTAGGCGGAACTGTGACCACCGACAAAACAGGCCCAGTGTCCCGCCAGACACATCGCCCCGGTTGGGGGAGGGGCAGAGCCGCCACCAGCGCCTTTTAGGTAGACAGACCTGCAACCGACAGGCAGAACAGGCTTAGTGGCCAGTGGAGGGGCAGAGCCGCTGCTCACGCCTGCAAGGTAGGCGGACCTGTGACCACCGAAAGAACAGGCCCACCGAAAGTACAGGCCCAGCGGCCTGCCGGCGTGGTAGGCATATTGCCCCAGTTGGAGGAGGGGCAGAACCACCGCCAAAGCCTGCGAGGGAGACTTTGCAACTATACAAGAGCAATATAAATATATAGGGGGAAAAATCAATAACACAATAGTTTCATCAAGCATAAAGAAACGTGATCAGTATGAAAAGACAAGGAAAGAAAGGACCACAAGCAATGCAGGTCAACTCAACTTTAGGAGAGGTAATATCTGCAGCAGATGGAATGTCAGATAAAGAATTCAGGATATACATGCTTGAGATGATCTGGAGTCTCAAGGAAGACATTAGACAGCAAAATCAGACAATGAAAGACCACTTCGACCACTTCGACAATGAATTACATAAACAAATCCAAGAAGCAAAAGATCAATTATACAGGGAGATAGAGGTTATAAAAAACAAACAAACAGAAATCCTAGAAATGCAGGAAGCAATAAACCAACTTAAAAACTCAATTGAGAATACTACCAGCAGAGTAGAACACTTAGAAGATAGAACATCAGACAATGAAGACAAAGTATTTCAACTGGAGAAGAACATAGACAGCTCAGCAAAGCTGTTAAGAAACCATGAGCAGAACATTCAAGAAATATGGAATAACATAAAGAGACCAAACTTAAGAGTCATTGGGATACAGGAAGGTATAGAGATCCAAACCAAAGGAATGAGCAATCTATTCAACGAAATAATACGAGAAAACTTCCCAGACTTGAAGAATGAGACAGAATCCCAAATCCTAGAAGCCTACAGGACGCCGAATGTGCAAAATCATAAGAGATCCACACCTAGACACATTATAATGAAGATGCCCAACATACAGAATAAGGAGAGAATTTTAAAAGCTACAAGAGAAAGGAAGCAGATTACATTTAGGGGTAAACTAATCAGGATAACAGCTGATCTTTCAACACAGACTCTGAAAGCTAGAAGATCCTTGAATAACATATTTCAAACACTGAAAGAAAATGGGTTCCAACCAAGAATTGTGTATCCAGCGAAATTAAGCTTCAGGATGGAAGATGAAATTAAAACCTTCCACGATAAACAAAAGTTAAAAGAATTTGCAGCTAGAAAACCATCTCTTCAAAACATCCTCGGCAAAATATTACAGGAAGAAGAAATGGAAAATATCAATGAAAACCAACAGCGGGAGGTAGTACAGTAAAGGGGGGGGGAATAATCAAAGAGGAAGACAAACCATGTTTAGTAACATAAATAAGCAAATATGGCTGGAAGAACAACCCATATCTCAATAATAACCCTAAATGTTAATGGCTTAAACTCACCAATTAAGAGACACAGGCTAGTAGAATGGATCACAAAACAAGACCCAACAATATGCTGCCTTCAGGAGATGCATTTGATAGGAAAAGACATACATAGACTGAAGGTGAAAGGTTGGGAAAAATCATATCACTCATATGGACTTCGGAAACAAGCAGGAGTGTCCATACTCATCAAATAAAATAGATTTCAAGCCAAAGTTAATCAAAAGGGATAAAGAGGGACACTACATACTGCTCAAGGGAACCATACACCAACAAGACATAACAATCATAAATATATATGTCCCAAACAATGGTGCAGCTTTGTTCATCAAACAAACTCTTCTCAAGTTCAAGAGTCTAATAGACCACCATACAATAATCATGGGAGACTTCAACACACCTCTCTCACCACTGGACAGATCTTCCAAACAAAAGTTGAATAAGGAAACTATAGAACTCAATAACATAATTAATAACCTAGACTTAACTGACATATATAGAATATACCACCCAAGATCAAGCAGTTACACTTTTTTCTCAGCAGCACATGGATCCTTCTCAAAAATAGATCATATATTATGTCACAGGGCAACTCTTAGACAATATAAAGGAGTAGAGATAATACCATGCATCTTATCTGATCATAATGGAATGAAATTGAAAATCAACGATAAAAGAAGTAAGGAAAAATCATGCATCACTTGGAGAATGAACAATAGGTGACTGAATGATCAATGGGTTATAGAAGACATCAAGGAGGAAATTAAAAAATTCTTAGAGATAATGAAAACACAGACACAACATATCGGAATCTATGGGACACATTGAAAGCAGTTCTAAGAGGAAAATTTATTGCTTGGAGTTCATTCCTTAAAAAAAAGAAAAAAACCGACAAATAAATGATCTAATACTTCAACTCAAAATCCTAGAAAAAGAAGAGCAAAACAACAGCAAAAGAAGCAGAAGACAAGAAATAATTAAAATCAGAGCTGAAATTAATGAAATCGAAACAAAAGAAACAATTGAAAAAATTGACAAAACTAAAAGTTGGTTCTTTGAAAAAATAAATAAAATCGACAGACCCTTAGCCATGCTAACAAAGAGAAGAAGAGAGAGAACTCAAATTACTAGCATACGGGATGAAAAAGGCAATATCACAACAGACACTTCAGAAATACAGAAGATTATCAGAAATTATTTTGAATCCTTATACTCCAATAAAATAGAAGATAGTGAAGGCATCGATAAATTTCTTAAGTCATATGATCTGCCCAGATTGAGTCAGGAGGATATTGACAACCTAAACAGACCAATATCAATTGAGGAAATAGAAGAAACCATCAAAAGACTACCAACTAAGAAAAGCCCAGGACCGGATGGGTATACAGCAGAGTTTTACAAAACCTTTAAAGAGGAACTAATACCAATACTTTTCAAGCTATTTCAGGAAATAGAAAAAGAGGGAGAACTTCCAAATTCATTCTATGAGGCCAACATCACCCTGATTCCTAAACCAGACAAAGACACTTCAAAGAAAGAAAACTACAGACCAATATCTCTAATGAACCTAGATGCAAAAATCCTCAATAAACTTCTGGCAAACCGGATACAAAAACATATCAAAAAAATTGTGCACCATGATCAGGTCGGATTTATCCCTGGGATGCAAGGTTGGTTCAATATACGGAAATCAATAAATGTTATTCACCACATCAATAGGCTTAAAAATAAGAACCATATGATCATCTCGATAGATGCGGAAAAAGCATTCGACAAAGTACAGCATCCCTTTATGTTCATAACTCTAGAAAAACTAGGGATAACAGGAACATACCTCAATATTGTAAAAGCAATCTATGCTAAGCCTCAGGCTAGCATCATTCTGAATGGAGAAAAACTGAAGGCATTCCCTCTAAAATCTGGAACAAGACAGGGATGCCCTGTCTCACCACTTCTGTTCAACATAGTTCTCGAATCACTGACCAGAGCAATTAGACAGACGAAAGAAATTAAAGGCATAAAAATAGGAAAAGAAGAACTCAAATTATCACTATTTGCAGATGACATGATTCTATACCTAGCAGACCCAAAAGGGTCTACAAAGAAACTATTAGAGCTAATAAATGAATTCAGCAAAGTGGCAGGATATAAAATCAACACGCATAAACCAAGGCATTCCTGTATATCAGCGACAAATCCTCTGAAATGGAAATGAGGACAACCACCCCATTCACAATATCCTCAAAAAAAAAAAAAAATACTTGGGAATCAACCTAATAAAAGAGGTGAAAGACTTATACAATGAAAACTACAGAACCCTAAAGAGAGAAATAGAAGAAGATCTTAGAAGATGGAATAATATACCCTGTTCATGTTCATTGATAGGTAGAACTAACATCATCAAAATGGAGATATTACCAAAAGTTCTCTATAGGTTTAATGCAATGCCAATCAAAATCCCAACGGCATTTCTTGTAGAAATAGAGAAAGCAATCATGAAATTCATATGGAAAAATAAAAGACCCAGAATAGCAAAAACAATGCTAAGCAGGAAGTGTGAATCAGGCGGTATAGCTACACCAGACTTCAAACTATACTACAGAGCAATAGTAACGAAAACAGCATGGTACTGGTACCAAAACAGGCGGGTGGGCCAATGGTACAGAATAGAGGACACAGAAACCAATCCACAAAATTACAACTATCTTATATTTGATAAAGGGGCTAAAAGCATGCAATGGAGGGAGGATAGCATCTTCAACAAATGGTGTTGGGAAAACTGGAAATCCATATGCAACAAAATGAAACTGAATCCCTTTCTCTCGCCATGCACAAAAGTTAACTCAAAGTGGATCAAGGAACTTGATATCAAATCAGAGACATGGCATCTGATAGAAGAAAAAGTTGGCTATGATCTACATACTGTGGGGTCGGGCTCCAAATTCCTCAATAGGACACCCATAGCACAAGTGTTAATAACTAGAATCAACAAATGGGACTTACTCAAACTAAAAAGTTTTTTGTCAGCAAAAGAAACAATAAGAGAGGTAAATAGGGAGCCTAGGTCCTGGGAACAAATCTTTACTCCTCACACTTCAGACAGAGCCCTAATATCCAGAATATACAAAGAACTAAAAAAATTGGACAATGAGATAACAAAGAACCCAATCAACAAATGGGCCAAGGACCTGAACAGACATTTCTCAGAGGAGGATATACAATCAATCAACAAGTATATGAAAAAATGCTCACCATCTCTAGCAGTCAGAGAAATGCAAATCAAAACCACCCTAAGATATCATCTCACTCCAGTAAGATTGGCAGCCATTAGGAAGTCAAACAACAACAAGTGCTGGCGAGGATGTGGGGAAAAGGGTACTCTTGTATATTGCTGGTGGGACTGCAAATTGGTGCGGCCAATTTGGAAAGCAGTATGGAGATTTCTTGGAAAGCTCGGAATGGAACCACCATTTGATCCAGTTATTCCCCTACTCGGTCTATTCCCTAAAGACCTAAAAAGAGCACACTATAGGGACACTGCTACATCAATGTTCATAGCAGCACAATTCACAATAGCAAGACTGTGGAACCAACCCAGATGCCCTTCAATAGACGAATGGATAAAAAAAAATGTGGCATTTATACACAATGGAGTATTACTCTGCATTAAAAAATGACAAAATCATAGATTTTGCAGGGAAATGGATGTCATTAGAGCAGATTATGCTAAGTGAAGCTAGCCAATCCCTTAAAAACAAATGCCAAATGTCTTCTTTGATATAAGGAGAGTAACTAAGAACAGAGTAGGGACGAAGAGCATGAGAAAAAGATTAACATTAAACAGGGATGAGAGGTGGGAGGGAAAGGGAGAGAGAAGGGAAATTGCATGGAAATGGAAGGAGACCCTCAGGGGTATACAAAATTACATACAAGAGGAAGTGAGGGGAAAGGGGGAAAAATATAAGGGGGAGAAATGAATTACAGTAGAGGGGGTAGAGAGAAAAGAGGGGAGGGGAGGGGGGAGGGGGGATAGTAGAGGATAGGAAAGGCAGCAGAATACAACAGACACCAGAATGGCAATATGTAAATCAATGGTTGTGCAACTGATGTGATTCTGCAATCTGTATATGGGGTAAAAATGGGAGTTCATATCCCACTTGAATCAATGTGTGAAATATGATATATCAAGAACTATGTAATGTTTTGAACAACCTACAATAAAAATTAATTTAAAAAAAACTACACTGATATTTCATCTCACTCCAGTCAGAATGGCAATTATCAAGAACACAAGTAATTAGGTGAGGATGTGGGGGGAAAGGCACACTCATACCTTGCTGGAGGGACTGCAAATTGGTGCAACCACAGTGGAAAGCAGTGTGGAGGTTGCTCAGAAAACTTGGAATGGAACCACCATTTGACTCAGTTATCCCACTCCTTGGCATATACCCAAAGGACTTAAAATCAGCATACTATGGTGACACGGCCATATCAATGTTTATAGCAGCTCACTTCACAATAGCTAAGCTATGAAATCAACCTAGGTGCCCTTCAACAGATGAATGAATAAAGAAAATGTGGTATATATACAAAATGAAATATTACTCAGCCTTAAAGAAGAATAAAATTATGACTTTTGCTGGTATATGGATAGAACTGGAAAGTATAATGCTAAGTGAACTAAGCCTATCACCCCAAACCAAAGGCTGAATGTTCTGTCTGATATGTTGATGTTAACTCATAATGGGCGGGAAGGAGGGTGGAGGTGAAGTTCACTGGATTTGAACTTGATTAGGGCAGAGTGGGAGGAAAGAAGGGGGGATGGGAATGGTAAAGACAAAACAAATTGGACATAACTTTTCTATGTTCATATATGAATACATGACCAGTGTAACTCCACATCATGTACAACCACAAGAATGGAGAGGTATACTCCATGTATGTGTAATATGTCAAAATACATTCTATTGTCATGTATAACTAAAAAGAACAAATGAAAAATTAAAAAATAAAAAGATTATCATATTTATTTTCACTCTCAAAATATTTATTATGCTTCCTTTTTCTTTTCTTTAGTTTATCTATAAATAAGCAGATGAACCTGGGATGCTTGGACTATATAGTTTCCTATAGTCTAAATTTTGCTATGTATATTGTACAGTTGTAAATATTCCCATTATTTGTATTTTCTACAACTGGCAGGTGGATCCAGAATTTTGATCATGTTGGGTGTGACTTTTTAATAAGCTAAGGTGATGCTCTGTTCTTTCATCAAGAGGCACATCTCTGATTATATCTTTTTATATACTAAATAGCCACTGATATGCAGTGACTAGATTAGGCCTTGGAAGTGGTGAATGGTGAATTCTGTCATTTCATTTCAATTATTAATTGGAATGTTTTCATAAAATAGCTTCCATTCACCTCTCATTTGGTTTCATTTGAATAGAGCTGGAAGAATGCCCCATTCTTTCTATTTATTTTTGTTTTCAAGACAATGAACTGGCTCTCTGTCATCATCTCAAGATGACCACTAAGTGTTCTATTTCATTTTTTTTGGACATTATTTACCAATCTCTTTATTTGGTAGACAGTTTTATTTTACTGTACCACATATTGAGATAGAACCAGTGTGTACTGATCATCTCCTCAAAAATTTGTAAGTACTATGACAATCCTGTGGTCATAACACAAAAGGGGTTAAGTTGTGTGGTCTTCTTGCTACTCTTGGAAATATGTTAAAATTATGCTTTAGGGGAAAAGTTTTTTTTCTTTTAAAAAATCATTACTTATTTGTAGGGTTCTTTATATATTCTGGATATAAGTCTTTTTCCAGATATATGTATGGTGAATACTTTTTCCCAGTCTGTCATTTGCCTTATGGTCTGAACATTATTTTTTAAAAATATTTATCTATTTGTAGATGAACATACAGTATCTTTATTATTTTTTATGTGGTGCTGAGGATTGAACCCAGTGCCTCACACATTCAAGGCAAGTGCTTTACCACTGAGCTATAGCCCCAGTCCCCTGAACATTCTTTTTGATGACCAGACATTTTAAATTTTGATTAAAACCAGTATTTCTTTTTTTGTGTGTTGTTTATAGTTATTCTTTTTTTGCCTACCCCAAGATTACAAAGAATATTTCATATGTTTTTCTTTAGGCGTCATGATATATATTTTATATGACAGTAGAATGCATTACAATTCTGAATACACATAGAGAGCACAATTTTTTATATCTCTGGTTGTATGAAAAGTATATTCTCATCAATTTGTGATTTCATACATGTACTTACCACCTTTTTTGCCCCATGCCCCCTCCCTTCCCCTCCCACCCCTTTGCCCTATCAGAGTTCGTCTATTCCTCCCATGCTCCCCCTCCCTATCCCACTATGAATCAGCCTCCTTATATGAGAGAAAACATTTGTCATTTGTTTTTTTGAGATTGGCTAACTTCACTTAGCATTATCTTCTCTAACTCCACCCATTTACCTGTAAATGCCATGATTTTATTTTTTTATTGATGAATAATATTCCATTGTGTATATATGCCACTTTTTAAAAATCCACTCATCTATTGAAGGATTGGTTCCACAGTTTAACTATTGTGAATTGTGCTGCTATAAACATTTATGTGGCTGTGTCCCTGTAGTATGCTGTTTTTAAGTCCTTTGGGTATAGACTGAGGAGAGGGATAGCTGGGTCAAATGGTGGTTCCATTCCAAGATGTCCAAGAAATCTCCATGCTGTTTTCCATATTGGCTGCACCGTTTGCAGTCCCACCAGCAGTGTATGAGTATACCTTTTCCTCACATCCTCGCCAACAGTTATTTTGTTTGTCTTCATAATAGCTGCCATTCTGACTGAAGTTTGATGAAATCTTAGAGTGGCTTTGATTGATTTGCATTTCTCTAATTGCTGGTGATGATGAACATTTTTTTAATGTATTTGTTGATTGATTGTATATCATCTTCTGAGAAGTGTCTCTTCAGGTCCTTTGCCCATTTATTGATTGGGTTATTTGTTTATTTATGGTGGTTCGCTTTTTGAATTTTTTATATACCTTAGAGATTAGTGCTCTATCTGATGTGTGAGGGAGAAAGATTTGCTCCCAAGAAGTAGGCTCTCTATTCACCTCACAGATTGTTTCTTTTGCTGAAAAGAAACTTTTTAGTTTGAGTCCATCCCATTTATTCATTTTTTATTTTAATTCTTGAGCAAAAGGAGTCTTATTAAGAACGTTGGGACCTAATCCCACATGATGGAAATTAGGGCCTACTTTTTCTTCTATTAGATGCAGGGTCTCTGGTTTTATTTCTAAGTCCTTGATCCATTTTGAGTTTTGTGCATGGTGAGAAACAGGGTTGTAATTTCATTTTGTTGCATATGGATTTCCAGTTTTCCCAGCACCATTTGTTGAAGAGGCTATCTTTTCTCCAATGCATTTTTTGGTGCCTTTGTCTAATATAAGATAATTGTAATTTTGTGGTTTAGTCTCTTTGCCTCTATTCTGTACCATTGGTTTACCAGTGTGTTTTGGTGCCAATACCATGCTGTTTTTGTTACTATTGCTCTGTAGTATAGGTTAAGGTCTGTTATAGTGATGCCGCCTGCTTCACTCTTCCTGCTAAGGATTGCTTCAGCTATTTTGGTTTTCTTATGTTTCCAGATGAATTTCATGATTGCTTTTTCTATTTCTATGAGGAATGTCATTGGGATTTTGATTGGAATTGCATTAATTCTGTATAGTGGTCATTTTGATAATATTAATTCTGCCTATCCAAGAGCAAGGTAGATATTTCCAGCTTCTAAGGTTTTCTTTGGCTTCTTTTTTTAGGGTTCTGTAATTTTCATTTTATAGTTCTTTTTCCTCTTTCATTAAGTTGATTACCAAGTATTTTTTTCTTGAGGCTATTGTAAATGGGGTAGTTTTCCTTGTTTCTCTTTCTGAGGATTTGTCACTGATGTACAGAAATGTATTTGATTTATGGGTGTTGATTTTATATCCTGCCACTTTACTGAATTTACTTACGAGTTCTAGAAGTTTTCTGGTGGAACTTTTAGGGTCTTCTAGGTATAGAATCATATCATCAGTAAATAGTGCCAATTTGAGTTCTTCTTTTCCTATGTGAATCCCTTTAGCTTCTTTCATCTGTCTATTTGCTCTGGCCAGTGTTTCAAGAACTATGTTAAATAGAAGTAGTGAAAGAGGGTTTTTAGAGGGAATGCCTTCAATTTTCCTCCATTTAGAATGATGTTGGCCTTGGGCTTAGCATAGATAGCCTTTATGATGTTGAGATAAGTTACTGTTATCCCAAATTTTTCTAGTGCTTTGAACATAAAGGGGTGCTGTATTTTTGTCAAATACTTTTTCTGCATCTATTGAGATGGTCATATAATTCTTATCTTTAAGTCTATTGATGTGATGAATTACATTTATTGATTTCTGTATGTTGAACCAACCTTGCATCCCTGGGATAAATCCCACTTGATTGTGGTGCACAATCTTTTGATATATTTTTGTATTCGACTTTCCAGAATTTTATTGAGAATTTTTGCATCTATGTTCATTAGAGATATTGGTCTGAAGTTTTCTTTTTTTTTGATGTGTCTTTGTCTGGTTTTGGAATCAGGGTGATATTGGCCTCATAGAATAAGTAGAAAGTTTCTATTTCCTGAAATAAATTGAAGAGTATTTGTATTAGTTCTTTTTTAAAGGTCTTGTAGAACTTGGCTGTGTATCCATCTGGTTCTGGGCTTTTCTTGGTTGGTAGACTTCTGATAGTGTCTTCTGTTTCATCACTTGTAATTGATCTGTTTAAATTGTGTATATCATCCTGATTCAATTTGGGAAAATTATATGACCCTTGAAATTTGTTGATGCCTTTGATATATTCTATTTTGTTGGAGTACAAGTTTTCAAAATAATTTCTAATTATCTTCTGCATTTCTGTAGTGTCTATTGTGATATTTCCTTTTTCATCATGTATGTTAGTAATTTGAGTTTTCTCTCTCCTTTTCTTCATTTGCATGGCTAAGGGTCTTGCCGCAGTCTGGCTGGGCACAAGATCACGAGCCACTCAAACAGGAACAAACTTTATTTGAAAAAACCGCCAATACCACGTTCGTGCCCGGGAAGATTCCCGATCCACCCAAGCGGCGTTCTGGCGGTTCCTTCCCGGAACTCCAGCACAAGATCCTCCCCCGGAATTCCCTCCTACTGCACTTTCCCAACCAATGGGAACTCTCCAGGAGTCCCGAAGCAGGCCAAGGTAAACAGCAGGAGTCCGGTATCCATATGAATGTAATTTTTAACATAATCATATCATCTCAATGGCTAGCTGGCATCACCTTTCAATCAAAAGTGCCATGCATCATATTAATTGGCTGTGGCTCCCAGCATCTCCCCCCTTCTGTTTAATTAAGCAACAAGTAATGTGGCTAGGGACCGTGCCTGTTAGGTTTGTCCAATTCAACATATGGTTCTTACCCGTCATTGGAAAACTGACCTTTAGGCGTCAGCCTCCTGTCTTAGGTTGATACCACTGCAATTGGATCATACCTGTCACTGACTACCGGTCCAGCATATAGCCATACTTGTGGATAGGCCTATGCACCAGTGGGGGGGTGAGGTTCTTTGCCTCACCTCTGTTGGCCCCCAAAATTAGACCATCACTAGTAGAAGGGAGGAGGATACAGAAATGCCACAACACCAAATCAATTGACGACTCCTAGGGAAAATTGTATCACTGGTGACACATCAGCAAAGATACGCCAGCATTACCATAATTTGTTGTATCAACAGATAGATCACAGTGCATACAAGTGATACATAGTCCAGGCAAGTTTTGTAAGCAGTTCAAAGTGGAGGAATCTATCAATATGTCCATTTCCTCCCAAGATAAATATTATTCATTGATGTATCAGTTTATACAGTTTGTTGTGATAATTATCGAAGAAGTTGTAGTTTGGTTTCATCTTTGTCTTCACCGGCACTGGGATGAAAAATAGGAATTCTGACAATGATGTTAAAGAGAGAAAGAAAAAAAAAAATGTAACATTTTAACAGGTACTAAAAAAACTTTTTTTTAGAACAATTTACATTATCTTGAACAGAATTATTAAATATAATGAAAAGGAAAGATGAAAATAAACAAACAGATCTGTTAACCTGCTTATTTGTACACATATTAAAATAATTTTTAACAGCTATTTACCCAATTTAAATTAAACCATTAAAATTACGTGAATAATAAAAAGTACTTGGATCTATTTTTTTATGAGCACTCCTCATATATGATCTATGGACATACGCACATATAGACATATAACACAAAACAGAAGTGTGCACATATAACATACAACACATAAGACAATAGTAAAGGCCTTGTAGTTTCACCTAGGTGAAATCTCCATTGCAATGTTAAAAACTCCACAGTCAAAAAATAAAACTGATCAGAAAAACATCAACCTAGGTCTGTATGAGCTCAAAAATAAAATAGAACTTTATGATGTGGGAAAAAGCAATAATAAAATAGATATTGAAAAAAGCATCCTGGTTAATCACTGTCGCAGATGTAAGAATGGCCAAGCTGGAGTTCTGGATATCAGCTGTTATGGATTTGAGTCAAATCTTCTTCTTTTCGATCTGTAGAAATCGTTTTGGTTAGTCTTTCTGGAATCCAAATCGGCTGCTGTTCTCCCTGTGGAAACACGCAAACAGAGCCCCGACTCCAGACAATTACTGGGTCAGGACCTTTCCATTGTCCTGTTAGAATGTCTTTCCAAAGAACTTTAGGCTTATGCACATTTTTTGGATACATATGCCTTTCCGCAGCACTAAGTCCTGATGAATCCAAATTTAAAAAGTTTAGAGTAAAGAGGGTTATTTTAAGTTTATCTTTGGGGGATATATACCCCTTTCCAATTCCCTCCTTTTGTTTTAATAAGTACCTTTTAATAGTTTGATGAGCTCTTTCAACTATGCCTTGTCCCTGTGGATTGTATGGAATTCCTGTTATGTGAGTAATGCCAAATGATGAGCAGAATTGTTTAAAAGAGGTAGAAGCATAACCAGGACCGTTATCTGTTTTTAACTGTTTTGGAACGCCCACAGTGGCAAAATTTTGTAAGCAATGAGCTATAACATCTTTAGTTTTTTCTCCGGCATGAAGGGAGCCCATCAAAAATCCAGAAGAAGTATCAACTGTAACATGCAAATATTTTAATTTTCCAAATTCTGGCAAGTGTGTGACGTCCATCTGCCAAATATGGTTAGGTATCAGTCCTCTAGGATTGACTCCAAGATTAACTTGTGGTAAAAATGTCACACAATTTTGACATTGTTTTATTATATGTCTGGCTTGTTCTTTAGTTATTTTAAAACGTTTTTGTAAAGTATTAGCATTGACATGGAACCTTTTATGAAAATTTATAGCTTCTTCTATTGTGGAGAAAATATGTATGTCATGTGTAGATTTATCTGCTAATTCATTGCCCAAACTAAGGGCTCCAGGCAATCCTGTATGTGCCCTGATATGTCCTATAAAGAATGGATCTTTTCTGTCCCAGATTAGACTTTGTATAGTGGAAAACAAAGAGAAAACAGTAGAAGAAGGGGAAATCCTACCAGCATCTTCAAGGGATACTATAGCATTAACTACATATTGACTATCAGAAAATAAATTAAATACAGAATCTTTAAACATCATAAAAGCTTGTAATACTGCATTAAGCTCTACCTTTTGAGCTGATTGTTTGGGTACTAAAAATGTAAAAGTTTGATCAGGGGTAACTACTGCTGCTGTACCATTATTTGACCCATCAGTGAATATATTTGGAGCATTCATGATAGGGGTCTTTCTTGTCATTTTTGGAAAAACTACAGGATGCTTAGACCAAAAAGACAACAAAGGATTAGATGGCAAGTGATTATCAAATGAAACATTAGATTTACACATGATTATTGCCCAAGTATTTAACTCATTGGCTAACTCATCAATTTGATCCATAGTATATGGAGTAATAATTTTATTGGGAGAAATCCCAAACATTCCCTTTGCTGCTTTTATTCCTTTGAGTATTAATTGTTCTACAGCCTCAGGATATCTAGTAAGAATAGTATTAGGAGAATAAGATAAATGTATCCACAATAATGGACCTTCTTGCCAAAATACTCCTGTAGGAATATTTTTTGTTGGTAGTACAATAAATAATAAAGGCAAACTTATATCAATTCTATCCAAGTGCATATTTTCCATATATGTTTCAATGATTTTTAATGCCTTTCCTGCTTCAGGCATTAACATGCGGGGTGAATTTGGATCTGATGGACCTTTTAGGATATCAAATAAAGGTCCTAGCTCTCCTGTTGGTATGCCTAGATAAGGCCTTATTCAATTTATGTTTCCCAATAACTTTTGAAAGTCGTTAAGTGACTTGAGTTGATGTACTCGTATTTGAATTTTTGGTGGACGGACCATGGTTGAGGATACTAGAACTCCTAAATAATTAATTGGAAGATTTAATTGTACTTTATCTATTGCTATCTCTAGATTATAACCTTTTAATAAATTTGTAAGTGTGGCATAACATTCTAGCAGTGTGTTTTTATCTTTATGTGCCAATAACACATCATCCATATAGTGAAATATTTGTAGTTCAGGATTTTGATTTCTAAGTGGTTGGATTGCTTTGTTAACATAAATTTGACACATAGTTGGACTATTAACCATCCCCTGAGGGAGTACTTTCCATTCATATCTCTGATCAGGACCTTCATGATTTAGTGCAGGGATAGTAAATGTAAAATGTGGACTATCCTCAGGATGAATTGGAATTGAAAAAAAACAATCTTTAATATCTATAGCTAAAACATACCAGGTTTTTGGTAAAGCAGACAATTGGGGAATCCCTGATTGAGCAGGTCCCATAATAACCATCTCATTATTAATGGCTCTTAAATCTTGTAATAATCTCCATTTACCAGATTTTTTTTTAATGACAAAAATGGGAGTATTATGGGGAGATATGGAAGGTTGTATATGTCCTTTTGCTAATTGTTGTTTGACCAGATCATGGGCTACTTGTATCTTTTCTTTAGTTAGGGGCCACTGAGGAACCCACACTGGTCTTTCTGATTTCTAAGTAATTTTTATTGTCTCAGTGGCCCTTTCTGAAAATCCAACCCATGTCTGTCTGTTCCTTGATCTATTTGAATTGGTGCTGCTATATTTTGTCCTTGTTTTCCTAGTCTTTTTTCTTTTTTAAAACCTTGTCTAGCCCTAGTAGTGGGCGCATTAGGATTGATGTTATTTGTTAACGTCAAACCTAATTGATCTAGGACATCTCGTCCCCATAAATTTATAGGAAGATGATCCAATACATATGGCTGTATAGTTCCCTCACATCCTTCAGGATCCTTCCAATCTAATACCATTGCACTTCTATGGGGATTAGTAGCCACTCCTAGGCCTCGAAGCGTTTGAGTGGCTTGTTGTAATGGCCAATGTTTTGGCCATTCCTGACTAGATATGATGCTAAGGTCTGCACCTGTGTCCAGTAGCCCATTAAAGTCGTGTCCTTGAATATTTAGTTTTAGCATGGGGCGAGAATCTAAATTTAAAGACAGCATAGCCCAATCTACACCTGTGGAGCCCAATCCCCTGGTACCTCTTTCTACAGTACAACTGGAAAATTTATCATGTAGGCTGGGTACTATTAGTAACTGTGCTATTCTATCCCCTGGTGAGATTACTGATATGCCTCTTGGAGAACTAGCTATAATTTTTATTTCACCTTCATAATCGGGATCAATTACCCCGGGACTTATCATAAGTCCTTTTAGTGTAGAAGAACTGCGTCCCAATAATAAGCCTACCGTTCCTTGGGGAAGAGGTCCTTTTACACCTGTGGGAATGATTTGAATTCCCATCTATGGAGTTAGTACTGCTCTTGCAGAGGCGCAGATGTCCAGCCCTGTGCTCCCTCTAGTTTGTCTGATGAGGGATTTAATGGATAATGTGTCCTGGGCACTACCTTGATGGTGCTGCTGGGTTCCTCCATTGCCCCGTATATTTGTGGTTTTGGGCCCCGGAGCATTGGGCCCTCCAGTCCGTTTTTTGGCAATGGAGCCTGATGCCTTTCTCCACGATATCGTGGGTAAACACTTGATCCTTGTCCGTTTTTTGATAACGGAGTGCCCTCTATGGTGGTTTGAGAACGGCATTCATTAGCCCAATGTCTCCCTCTACGGCATCGTGGGCAAATACCTGGTATTCTATTCCTTTGATACCTAGCTTTGTTAAACCCTCCTCCTATGGGGCAATTCCTTTTAAAATGTCCTGTCTGATCACAATTGTAGCATGTTTTTGGCCTGGCATCTAAAGCCTGTTGTACTGCTGCTAAGACTTGTCCTTGTTCATTAATGTCTCTACATAATTTAATATATGTGTTTAAATCTTCATGTTTCCATGGTCTAATGACCTCTCTGCAGCAACGATTGGCTTGGTCAGTTGTTTTATAAATGGCATTGCCTGTTCTACATCTCCAAATATTCTAGAAGCTGTCTGAATAAGCCTATCTACAAATTCAGCGTAAGGTTCGTTAGTTCCTTGTATTACCTTAGATAACTGTCCTTGTAAATCTCCATGCCCCTGTAAAGTTTTCCATGCCCTAACTGCATCTGCAGCAATTTGTGCGTATACACCAGGATCATATTCAATTTGTTGCCCTTGACCCTCATAAGGTCCCTTTCCTAACAACATCTCCAGATTTCTTTGAGGGTAACCGGCTGCTGCATTTCGCCTAGCTGTCTCCATGCAGAATTCCTCATTGGCAACCTTCCATAACAAATATTGTCCTCCATTTAGCACAGATCGACACATGTTAGCCCAATCTGCTGGTGTCATGTCTAAGTTGGTAATAGATTCGACCGTGCTTATGGTGAAGGGTGCTTGCGGGTCATAGGTTGTTACAGCCTCCTTTAATTGCTTTACTGTTTTGAAATCTAAAGCACGGTGAATTCGTTGCCCTCCTGCCTGCTCAAGTACAGGGCATGCTAGTCTTTGGGATCCTGCCTCAGGATTTTGTGCATCAACTACGGGAGTTGAGGGCCGCTCAGCTGTAGGTGGAGCTGTTGGTTGAATTACGCCCTCTGGTGATAGAACGGAGTTAGTAGCAGCCTCCTGTTGTAATTCCCTGCCTGATGGTCGTTTTTCCTCTAAGCTTTCTTTCTTCAAATTTTCCTCTGTCTGACTAGCTGGAGAGACCTTCTCTTTTGCTTGACCTGACATGTTTTCTACCACAGTTTGGACCTCTAACAATTTACTTAACAGTTTTTTGGTTTGCTTTTTACTAGTTTCTAATCTACTATAAAGGTAACGCAACCCAATAAGGTAGCATAAAACAAAACCAAAACAGAATGAAACAAAAACGGAGCAAAGAATAGTTGTATCAATTTTCTCTTTTTCAGGGCCAAACAACTTCAAGCCTTGAGCCAACCATTTTTCCCAGTTTGCCTGAGAAAATTCTAGGGATAGGCAGCTTGAAACAAAAACAAAATAAATCAAAAGAAGAACACATTGTTTTTTGAAATGGTCACCCATTCTGTCGCCTTCCTTCAGGGGCGAGCAATTTTACTCACCTCCAAGCTTCAGGCGGTCCCCGTACGGGCCACCAGTTGCCGCAGTCTGGCTGGGCACAAGATCACGAGCCACTCAAACAGGAACAAACTTTATTTGAAAAAACCGCCAATACCACGTTCGTGCCCGGGAAGATTCCCGATCCACCCACGCGGCGTTCTGCTGGTTCCTTCCCGGAACCCCAGCGCAAGATCCTCCCCCGGAATTCCCTCCTACTGCACTTTCCCAACCAATGGGAACTCTCCAGGAGTCTCACAGCAGGCCAAGGTAAACAGCAGGAGTCCGGTATCCATATGAATGTAATTTTTAAAATACTCATATCATCTCAATGGCTAGCTGGCATCACCTTTCAATCAAAAATGCCATGCATCATATTAATTGGCTGTGGCTCCCAGCAGGGTCTGTCAATTTTATTTATTTTTTCCAAGAACCAGCTTTTTATTCTGTCAATTTTTTCAATTGTTTCTTTTGTTTCAGTTTCATCGATTTCAGTTCTGATTTTAATTATTTCCTGTCTTCTACTGTTTTTGTGTCCCAGATTTTGATATGTTGTATCTGTGTTCTCATTCACCTGTAAAATTTTTAAAATCTCCTCCTTGTTGTCTTCTGCAACCCATTGTTCATTCAGTAGCATATTATTTAGTTTTCAGGTGTTGGAGTGGATTTTATTTTTTATTTTATCATTGATTTCTAATTTCATTCCATTATGATCTGATAGAATGCAGGGTAGTATCTCTACCTTTTTATATTTGCTAAGAGTTGCTGTGTGGCATAGTATATGGTCTATTTTAGAGAAGGATCCATGTGCTGCTGAGAAGAAAGTGTATTCTCTCATTGAAGAGAATCAAATATGAAATATTCTATAAATGTCAGTTAAGTCTAAGTTATTGGTTGTATTATTGAGTTCTATAGTTTATTTGTTCAGCTTTTGTTTGGAAGACATATCAAGTGGTAAAAGAGGTGTTGTTAGAGTCACCCAAAATTATTGTGTTGTGGTCTATTTGACTCTTGAACTTGAGAAAAGTTTGTTTGATGAACATAGCTGCTCCATTGTTTGGGGCATATATATTTATAATTGTTAAGTCTTGTTGGTGTATGGTTCCCTTGAGCAGTATGTAGTGTCCTTCTTTATCTTTTTTGAATGACTTTAGTTTGAAGGCTACTTTATTTGATATGAGAATGGAAACCCTTGCTTGCTTCCACAGTCCATGGTATGATTTTTCCCAACCCTTCACCTTCAGTCTGTGGATGTCTTTTTCTATGAGATGAGTCTCTTGGAGGCAGCATATTTTTTTTAATCCGATATGATAGTCTATGTCTTTTGATTGGTGAGTTTAGGCCATTAACATTTAGTATTATTATTGAGACATGATTTGTATTCCCAGGTATTTTTGTTTATTTTTGGTATTCAACATGACTTGGTTTCTCCTCTAATTAGATTTTCCTTTAGTGTAATACCTCCCTATGCTGATTTTCATCATTGTTTTTCATTTTCTCTTCTTGGAATATTTTGCTGAGGATGTTCTGTAGTGCAGGCTTTATAGTTGTAAATTCTCTTAACTTTTGTTTATCATGAAAGGTTTTAATTTCATCATCAAAATTATAAAGCTTAATTTTGCTGGATATAGGATTCTTTGTTGGCATTCATTTTCTTTCAGAGCTTGGTATATGTTGTTCCACAGTCTCCTGGCTTTGAGGGTCTGGGTTGAAAAATCTGCTGAGATACAAATTGGTCTCCCCCTATATGCGTGATCTGATTCTTCTGTCTTGCGGCTTTTAAGATTCTAGTAGAGGATAGGAAAGGCAGCAGAATACAACAGATACCAGAATGGCAATGTGTAAATCAATGGTTGTGCAACTGATGTGATTCTGCAATCTGTATATGGGGTAAAAATGGGAGCTCATATCCCATTTGAATCAAAGTGTGAAATATGATATATCAAGAACTATGTAATGTTTTGAACAACCTACAATAAAAATTAATTTAAAAAAAATAAAGATATTATGTCCAACTACAACTAAAAAAAAAAAAAGATTCTATCCTCATTCTGTATACTAGGCATTTTCATTATAATGTGCCTTGGTGTAGATCTGTTGTAATTTTGTACATTTGGCATCCTGTAAGCCTCTTTTATTTGGCTTTCCAATTCATTCTTCATGCTTGAGAAATTTTCTGATATTATCTCATTGAAGAGATTGTGCATTCCTTTGGTTTGAAACTCTGTGCCTTTCTCTATCCCAATTACTCTTAGATTTAGTCTTTTTATGCTGTCCCATAATTCTTGGATGTTCTGTTCATGGTTTCTTACTATCTTCACTGTTATCCAATTTATTTTCTAGATTGTATATTTTGTCTTCATTATCTGACGTTCTTCTCTTTCAAGTGATCTAGTCTGTTGGTAATGCTTTCTCTTGAGTTTTTTTATTTGATTTATTTTATTCTTTATTTCAAGGATTTCTGACTGTTTTTTTTTTTCAGAGTCTCTATCTCTCTCTTGAAGTAATCTTTTGCTACTTGTATTTGTTCTCTTATCTCTTTGTTGGAGTTGTCAATTTTTGCTCATTTAGGTCATTCTTTAATTCACAGATCATTTTAATTATGAACTTTCTGAACTCCTTTTCTGACATTTAATTAACTTTGCTGTTCATGAGTTCTGTTATTATAGTGTCCGGGTTTGTTTGGGGCACTTTCCTCCCTTGTTTTTTCATGTAGTTTATGTGTCTTCCTTTCTTTTAGTGTGGATCTGAGATATTACAGTTTCTTCCCTATATTCTGGTAGTACCAGTTCAGACTGTCTGTACCTCACCTTGATGTTGGGCTTCCAGATTCTGCTCATACACCAATGTATGCTACTGCATCTAAAGTTGGTGGTGGCAATAGCAGAGGTAACTCAAGATAATTGTTCAGGTGCCCCAAGATGGAAGCAATGTCTTACAGAGATGGAGCTGAAAGAGTGGATCTCACACTCTCTTTGGGATGCTTGCTCTGAGATGCAGCTGCTTCTAGGCTCTGTCTATTGTCAAAAAGTTAGGGGCTACTGTGTGGGGAAGGCTATGGTGATGACTGCAGTGTCCTAAGATGGAAGTGGGTTAGGCTTAGGTTCTCAGGTGTGCAGGGCCAGGGGGTGAACTTGGACCTACCCTGGACCTGGGTCCTGTGCAAGTCAGGGTGAACAGATCTGGGCTGGGCCTGGCTCCTGCAGTAGTCTGCTGGTCGGAAGAGTTGGTCCTGTGCCGGAGACTGGGCTCTGGCAGGTGTCTGTCAGTGGGGGGGTGGACCCGGGTCTACTGTGAGCCTGGGTCCTGTGCAGGCTGGTGTGGGTTGTCCTCTATTTCATTTTTGTAATGTCATTATAAACCTATATGTTTAAATTATTTACAGATGCCACTATGCTACAATTATCTTTTATGTTAAACATTAAATCATTTTGTTTTTGGTCAGTGAAGTCCTATCTGGAGTTCCTTTGACAGAATTCTAGTAGTCTTACATAACTTTCCTGCAATTTGAGATGACAAGGTATTCCAGACACGGGTTGTACATTTCCTGCAAGATACCTGGAATGAGCCAATTCCCTGTGAAGTTGTGATTACCAGGCTACAATCTGGGTGCTAGGAATGCCAGCTACTAATGCATTTACCATTATTTTTAGGTCTGTACAGGGCTAGAGCTAAGATGTGTGTGTGTGTGTGTGTGTGTGTGTGTGCGTGTTGATTTCTGAGAAAATTCCAAAATTCCAACTTTTTAATTTAAATTCAAGATCATGAAAATTTGTTTTTTTTTAAACTTCTGTATCAAACCTGTTTATTCTTCTTCCATATTGAGAATTCTGATTTTCAAGGACACACTGTCAAAAGAAATAGAATAATTCAAATTTATTATTTACTTTATTGTATGTTACATACATCATTCTCAGAAAAAGTAAAACCATCACTCATATAATTATTTAAAAAGTTAAAATTATTTTTGTGTACATGTTTTTTATTTCCCCCGTGTTTTAAAGATTTCCTATATCTATACCAAGTACTACATAGTACATGTTATATTCTTGTTCTTTCAGTTTTATTTAATTTTGTTTCTACAAGTAACTATATACTTAATACCACCTAGTCTCATGAAAATGCCTTTCTGGTTATTTTGGTTGTCCTAAGCTCATTCTCTAATAGTTTCCCTAATAAAATTTGTCAGAAATGATATTTTTGAGTGTCAGCATGTTGATAATGGTTTCTTTCAGCTCAGGATACTTGAAAGTTGGTTTTATTGATTATGAAATTCTTGGACACATTTTCTTATCTCGAATGTCTTAAATATATTATCCCATTTTCTCTGGGAAAAAGCATACCTGTCAAAAAGCTAAATGATAATCTAATTTCCTTTTCCTTATGAATTACATGCTGTTTTGGCATAGGAGCAGAGAACATCTTTCTTTCTCTTCAAAATCCAGTAATTTTGTTTGATTATATATTCTCAGGGGCATGGCATGCTCATGAAATGTGAGTTTTAGATCTCTTTAATTCAGGGAAGCTTCCTTGAATTATAGATTTGTATTTTGTTTTTAGTATTCCTGCTATTCCCTTACTTTGAGAAAAACCTTCTAAGAATTTCTATTATCTGAATGTACTCCTCCTGTGCCCAAGCTCAATTTATGTCATTTCCTCCTGAATATTTTATTTCTTCATTTCTTTTAAATTTAAAACGTTTTCCCTAGTTTTTTTTGACATCTATTTCTCTTTAGAATTTATTTGTTGTGTTCATTCCCTTTTGCATTCTTTCTGGAATAGTTTTTATTTCTAGAATATTTTTCTTTTATTTTAAGTTGTTTCCTGATATCTTACACTTCATTTCTGAGTTATTCTTCCATTTATGGTGATTTTTTTCATCCATTGTGTCATTTTCTTTTGCTGTTTTTAAAATAAAAGGTATGGCTTTAATTTATACTTTCATTGTGTCTTTTTATCATACTATACTTTGGTTGTTTATCAGACTGTTTATCTTCTATAGGATTTAAACATCAGATTTTATTTTCTTTTGTTTTATATGAAAGTTCCTATAATTTTAGAAGGAAATGTGGCTTAGGGTAGCTTTTTGGCTTTACACAGCTTCTTCTGTTGTTTTCATGTTGTGTTTAAATAAATAGCAGTTTTATTTTGAAAGCATCCTGGGTCCAGTCCTCTTGGCCACACTTGCCTGTGCTTTCTCTGCTGTCTATATTCTGAGCACTTCTTATTCTACTCCCAGAAATTTCTCCTCTACCTGGGTCTGTCCTGGAGGGTAGGCCTGTGCTGGATTAATTTTGTAAATTCTAGGAGGCTAGTCTGCTGCAGATCAGATGCTGTCATAAGTCCCTGACCTACCAACATTTTTATTGGCTATTTTGGGGTTCCCTTTCTTCACAACCGTTAGATATCCTGTTGCTTCACTCTGCTTGTTCCTGTGTTGGCACTGCATTGGTGGGTTGTGTCCAGCCATCTTGCAGGGAATTTGTGGGTATAGCTTGACATATAGGATGGCTCTTAACTACAAGAATGGCCTCAACATTCCTCAGCTCCCTATAATGCATTCCGATCCTCATATAAAGAGGTAGAGACTTTTTTTTCTTTCTGAATCTCTGATGGCCTTGTGACTGATTTGACCAATAGAATGTGCAGAAAGTGACATTCTGGACAACTCTTGGGCCTCAGCCACAATTTTGTAGGAGGGCTCAGCTATAAGGACAGGGCATGTAAAGAATGGAAGCACTTGGAATAACAGCTCCCAGACAACAACTCTGTGAGGGAATAATGTTGGATGTGCTAACCTGGTCGAGGCCCCAGCTGATTGTCAGCACATTTGTGAGAGATGATAAGATGCTGGTTGTTATGATGTAAAGTAGTGGAGTGGCTCCTAACATAGCAATAGGTAACAGAATGTACCTAATTTTGTTATAAAAGTTGCCCAACAATTTTAGTTTTGTTATCTAATTGCTCCTTTGTTTTTATATGGGGATTTGGACAGAGTCTGAAACAATGTCCTGTTACATCCTCCGCCCAAATCTTTCCAGAATCCATTCTGACATAAGATTATAAGTTTCTTCTAGGATAGACCTCAGTCAAGACCCATGAAACCACCAGGGAGTATAATTCAGAACCAGAACAGAACACAGGGAATTTATAGCTTCCCCATATGAACTTTGGCCTTCTAATCAACCCTATATGAAAATAGACTCCTCTCATTTTCTGCCTCTTCACTCTATGAGGGATGCAGTACATACTGAATAAGTTCACAATCCAGATATTGGGTGTTACTTCCATGGATAAAGTTGGGCACCCCAGTTTTCTTGGTTCATATTTCTAGGAGCATCAATTAAAAAAAAATTTTTTTTAAGAGAGAGTGAGAGATGGAGGGAGAGAGAGAGAGAGAGAGAGAGAGAGAGAGAGAGAGAGAGAGAGAGAAACTTTTTTAATATTTATTTTTTAGTTTTCGGCAGACACAACATCTTTGTATGTGGTGCTGAGGATCAAACCCGGGCCGCATGCATGCCAGGCGAGTGCGCTACTGCTTGAGCCACATCCCCAGCCCCAATTAAAAATTTTAATAATCATAAAAACAACAAAAACATGAGAGTGAATCGTATGCATTGCAGGCAAACTAATAACTAATTTCGAAACCAATCCATTCGGTCACTCAAAAAGTACTGATTGAGTGCATGTTATGATATAGAGACTATCCTAGGTATTAGGGTACCAGGTCTATAAAGACCCTAAACAGCAGACATCCCTAGCCTGAGGAATGAAAGTCCATTGGTTTATATTTTTTAAATGTCTAATCAGTGGTCATCCTATTGTTACTTAAGCATGCTCTTGGAGGGTGGTGCCAAACCCACTTTCAGATCCCTGTGACAATCTTCAGTATTCTCCCTGGAAAGAGTTCTGGTAAATATCACTGGATTCATTTCATTACATTTCTGGTGATGGCATAGAGTCCCTTGAAAATTAGTTTACTTGGATGCTATCCACCTAGTATTTCACTTAATCCAATTCTGATTTCAAAGTGTTACCAAAACATGGCAAGTAGTTTGGAAGAAAATTTAAAGTAATAAAAAGATTTAAATTCTTTTTTTGTTGTTGTAGTTTTGGGTTGTTGTTAAAAACAAAAGACAATTAGGCAAGGTACTTTAACACTTCCAATTACTATAAAATTGTGTACTTCCTTACATTATTGGGGTCTTTGTGCCCCAGTGGAGGAAAAGGAGAGAACAGTGGTTGTTAAAAGAGAAAAAAAAGAAGAAACAAAAACACATATTCTCAACACCCACAATTTAAGAAAATCTAGTATTTTAGTAACTTCCCTCATGTACTACCTGGAAATTTACATTAACAGGAAACTTTGCATCCGCCTCTGACTCTCCTTTTCCCATCCTTGGGTCTACTGGGATCTGTTAGTGGGCGGAAGACATTGTCATTGTTTATAATGTTCATAATCCTGCATGGATGTGAATGACATATATTTAGAAATCAAAATAAAGCTTTAGGAAGATCTTCAATTTAATGGAAACTAGTCTAGTCATTTGGGAACCACAAGAGCTTTTTAGGGAAAACCTGCCTCTGCCAGCTAGAGGAAGTGTGGGTGTATGGGGTCCCCATGACACCTGTGATGTCAGTCACCCCCTGCCTGAGGCTGATTGGCTCTGAAGAGCTGCAGCAGAGTTTAAATTCCTGCACCATCAGAGAAGGGTTCAGAATAGCAACACAAGGGCTTCATTGAGATTTCCTCTGTGAGAACTTCAACCTGGTTTTTGAGACTTTTTGGAAAAGACTTTGTGAACTCAAGAGGGTAAGGCTCTTTCATCATTTAATTTTAAAAGTAACTTTTGCTGTGTGTTAAATGACTGTCGTGTGTTAAATGTGTAAGTATTTTGAGGGGCATTATGCTTTACAGAGAAAGGTAGGGGAAAGCTAAAGTTTGGGTAAAAACATTTCCCACTTTTATACCTTGTTAATGCCACAGTAAGAAATATTTAAATGATGGATTGGGTTAATAAAGTCAGATGCTTTTTATTTTTTGGAAATGCTCTAATTAGATCTGTTCATAGTATTTATGCAAGGGAAAGTTTACTGATGGAAGGTCATTTCAAAGTTTAGCTTTAATTAGCAAAACAAACTTTTACATGTAAGCTTCCTAGTCATGAAGATGTGAAAGAATTTAAATCAGGCTGACAGGACTTCCAAAATATAGGCTTTTAAATCAAAACCATTTAATATTGTTCATCTAGAGAGCATCCAGCAATGTTTCTCATCAACTAGATAAGTAATTGAAAGTATGTGCTAAGATCACTGAAATGATGCAAGGGTGTGAAATTACAACGTGTTTCTGTTGGTTGGCTGGGTCTTCATGTTAGCATAATGCTTTGCATATAGTCAGAATTCTATAAATGTTGGATATGATTGTCTTTAACAACATTTTCTGGTGTAGAAGATGTAAGTATGAACTATGCACGTTATTTTTACTTGCTACATTTACTTCACTTTTGCACTGATAGCACGAGTATCTGTCCTCCACATCAGAGAGGGGAGAGGTGACGAGGCCATGCATTCTGCATGACACCTAGAAGATCCCATGCATAGTTTCGATGCTTCAAGCAAGCTGTCCTCTTCAGGAGCAATGATTTCTGGTTAGCTAAAGTCTTAGTTCAACTAAGGTTCACATAGATTGTCCTCCTTTACAACCATGTGGACAAGCATTTTCTAAAGAGCATTATTATCATCCTCCAAATGGTTATGTAGGGCCAGTGTGCCTCAGATGCTTAGTATCCTTCCCAATCTACATTTGGGACACCCCTGAGTTATTTCACTGCAATTGAAGGCATGTAACATTGAATTCTCAACTGCAAAAGAATTACAATATGAAAGAATGTAATTTTTTATTGATTTATTTGTTTGGTTTTCTGAATTCCTGATAGAGTTCATGTCTTGACCAAATTTTGTTTTATTTCAAAAGTAAAAATGTGAAAAAAAATCTAGCAGGTTCTGGTTAGTTGGATTATGAGAAAATTTACTTCTGTGAGACCAGTTTATTATTATTATTATTATTATTATTATTATTATTATTATTATTATCAGCACCTAGAACAGCACCTGGCACATTAAGCTGTTCTCAACAAATAAATACAATGTTCACTAATATTCTTTTTCCTCCCATTATTCTTGAGGATAACACTGCTTATTAAGAAAAAACAAACAATTTAATGTAATTGTTTTTCAAAGGGGGAAATCAAATTTTTAATTTTCTTTATTTTCTCTATTTCTTTCATTCCAGTTTTTAGAAAAGATCTGTACTTTACATGTGAGTCTTAACTCTGAGGAAATTTCAGAACAGAATGGTTTCCTTACTTAAGAACCTCAGCTTGGAACCCAAGCCACAATTGCCTCCTCCAGATCCCAGCTGTTTGGGTCTTTTCAACTCTGGGAAAACTTAACTTCAGAGAGGCTAAGAGTTCCACAAAGGGGAACTCAGGTCAAGGACATTGGTTTCCTTTTGTTACATGCTCTTGCTGTAGATTGACAGCATGCAGAATGTGAAAGAGACGCCAACCAATCAAAAAGAGCTTGGGATTCTGGATGCATAATTTTCAGGCTTGCAGCTATTTGTTAATTTATTTTTCAGAAGGTGGCTATGGCATATATGCGTCTACGGATAGTAGCTGCAAAGTATAGAAGTTTAGTGCTCTCATTTGGAACTATACCTCACAAAAATACCATTATTCTTATAAAAATACTATTTGTAAACGTAGGATTTAAAATATGACTTTCTTTAATGCTTAAGAGTGGGCCTTATTCTTTGGCAGGCAACATCAGCTTTTTCAGGACTGTAGAGTGTCTTTTATTTTACTTAACCAAGCTTCTACTGGGGAAATGATTGCTTTAGTTCATGGTGCTACGTGGTATTTCTAGAAGCCTGAGCAAGTTGGTGCATTTTCCTTATGTTTCACAATACTCTGTTCCTGAGAAACTTGAACATTGGAAGCATGCACTTCCTTGATAAAAAACCCTCAACATTCACTGGTTTAGAAGAGATGCAAAGTGACATCTCCTTATTTTTCAATTACTTGATACCAGGGAAGCTAAAGAGAACTTGTAGGGAAGCTACAAAAGAACTTAGTAGTTGTTCACCTTACCAAGGCTGGAATATGTGCTAGTGCTCAGAGCATATGAGGGTGTCATTCTGTTTAAATTTCACTTGGAAAATTAAAATGATGAGTTGACTAACTTTCATTTGACATGTGAAGCTGAAACCATTTGTCTGTAGTTATTCTGAGAATATTATATTTGGAAAATTTTAATTTCTTGAAGAATGAATCTTTAAAAAACTCTTAAAAATGTTGTTATCGTGGGAACTAAAGGGAAATGATAGCTCTTGAGCTATGTGAGGAAAAGTGCATGGAGTATTGCATACATGGCATACATGTAAGGCCTCTGAGTGGCAAACAACACCCCCACCCAGGCATGTGAGCAGCAAAACGCTTATCCCATAGGCATAGCCCAAGGTGTGAGGCCGCAGTCCCTGCAGTCCCTGTGCTTGCTCCACGGCCTGCTCCTCAATTGGTTGCCAGAAATTGTATTGGTGACTGCCTGTAATCTGCTTAACTGCTGCTTGAGTACATATACATTGGTAACTGCGCAATAAAATCAGACCTGCTTCCTGCTTGGTCTTCCAGGTCTTGATTCGCAACTCCACAGCCATACTCTCCTCTACCCTGTTCTGTGGACCTCCTCACTGAACCAGAGAGAGCCCATGCAGAGCTACACTTGTTTTTGGTGCAATTGGTCATTTTTATGTATTCTTTTTAGTTGACCATAGGCAAAGGATTTAAGAAGATATAAAAATAATAACAAAACATAGAAACTAACATGTAACTTTTACTGAATTAGAATAAAGAAAATAATACAAATTAAGAATAATTTTCTGAATGGGGATAATGCTCATAATATAAAATAAGAGGCTCTATTTGACCATTTGAATATGAAAGCATCCCTTCTCCTTAAGATTTCTATTATTTTCTTCAATGAAAATAAGTAGATTAGATGATTTCTTGAGCTTAATGTGTCAGACATGATTCAGCATATTCAGATATTGAGCAGAAAATTCTTATTTTTGAGATCAAGTGTTAAAATCAAACACATTCCTCTGCTCACTGGACTGATTTTTTTATTCTGGAATTTGTGTCTTCGTATTTTTAAAAAGATTTACTAGGTGATACTAATATACAGCTAGGATGAGAATCTTTGATGACTCTTTTGTTACTAGTTTAGTATATATTAAATGTTTCAAGAAAAATAATCAGCCAATAGGAAGTCTGAAATCAACTTGCAGGATTTAAAAAGTATACCTGTGGAAGTGAATTGGACAAGTATTTTAGATCAGCTTTTAGGGCTTTCTAGTACAGGGCAAACGATTTTCCTTTAAATCTTTTCAATAACTTTTCACATTAGCATCCGGTAGGTCTACTTTTAGATACAGAACAAATTGTTTTTGGAATCACCAGTTCTTGAAGTGTGAAATGAAGCCACCTCTCAGAAAAATTCAGTTTGATTTGGCATGTTTCTCTCAGCATGATTCACAAGTGGATCCCAACCCTCTAATCTTCCCTAGATCTTTCAGTGCTGAGAATGACGCCTAAGAGAATTTAGCACAGTCATGTATAATGTATGACTAACTGTATCACAGTAGATATTAAGAGCTTTCTGGAGTTGTAATATGAAGCCCGCCATAGTACATCTTTTGCAGATCAAGAAGAAAGTAGAAAAACAATTTATTTTGTCTAGACATCATTATGTGTTATAAATGTGACTTAGAAGCCTGTGTGTGTGTGTGTGTGTGTATGTGTGTGTGTGTGTGTGTGTGTGTGTGTGTGCACAAATACCCACCACCTATCAATGATGTCAACAAAAGAGTGTTTAGGGGGATTAGCTAGATTGCTGTGCCTACCAAGCTGCAGAAGTATAGTGAAAGTGAACGGCTAGACATTTCTCTGTTCGTTTTCCTTTATTTTTTCCCATTTATCACATTTTTATGTGTCAGTGAAGAAGTGTTTTTAGATTTTCTCATTGAAAGTTTTCAGTTTGTCTCTTAGGGGTGAAGTCTTAGTTTATTTTTTTTAAAGAGCTCTATGGAGATATAATTTGCAAACTGCATACTTTGCCTACTTGAAGGATATGGTTTCCTGGGTTTTAGTATATTCATAGTTGGGTGCAGTACCTCTACCTGTAATGAAGAACATAGAAGTTTTATACCAGGCTAAAGAAATCAAGGAGCTTCAACTTTTTGCCACGATCACCTTTAGAAGATTTACATCACCTGTGAAAGACATTCTGCACCCCCTATCCATCACTCCTCAACCCACCTTCCCAAGCCTGAGCAACCATTAATCTAGTCTCTAGACATTTCATATAAAAGGCATCATACAAATGTGGTCTTTTATGTCTGGCTTATTTCACTTGCATAATGTTTTCAAGGTTCCTCTACCTTGTAGGATCTATCACTGCTTTTTTTTATGGCTGAATAATACTGTTGTATGGACATAGTGCACTTATTTATTAATTTATAAGTTGATGGGTATTTTTATGATTTTTTTTAAGTAGAAAGAAACTTAAAAAGTTGAAGTTCCTTGATTTCTTTAGTCTGGCCTAAAACTTCTGTGTCCTTCATTACAGGTAGAGGCATCTCACCCAACTATGAAGACCAGCATCCTGCTTATGTGCTTTTGGGGGTTATCCTGTGCTCTCCCAGTAAGTGTCAGGATGGGGCATATGTACATATATACCTTTAAATCTAAAATTCCACTATTTTCATTGGCCATGAGCCCAAGTAATTGAGTATATATCAGATGATAATAGTAATTTCTTAGAAAACTGTTTTCTTTGTAATATCCAAGAAATTTCTTATTCTGTTTAGTTAATCCAATAGATACTAATTACCAATAACTAATTTCCCACAATGAGCAGTAGTTCTTGAATTGTCACCCATATCTAAAGGGTCAGGATCTATTAGCACTTAATTGTCTATTAGCAAATTTTGAGGTCCTCCTTTATACCTACTAATTTAGACATAATAGGAATGGGACTCAGCCATCTGTCTTTTAACAAGACACTTAGGTGATCTGATGCAGGGTGAAATTTGACTACCACTGCTCCTAAGTATATAGAGTGTTAACTGCTGCCTTTGAAGTTTCTCACTGTTTATTTTTTTGGTGCAGGGGATTGAACCCAGGGTCTTATACAAAGTAGGCAAGTGCTTGGCTATTGAGCGATACTCTCGGCCCTCTTGGAAGTTTCTCTATGGTTTAACCATTAATCTTATTTTTTTCTAGGTAGCCAGATATCAAAATACTGAAACGGAGAGCTCTGAAGAATGGAAGGTGAGTATAGATATTAGCTTTTAAAATATTTCAATTAAAATATATGATTAGAATGACCTGATGAGTTCATTGCAGATGCTGAAATTGCTAATGTATTATGACCCTTTTAATAGCCTAAAATATAGGCAGTAAGATATTCAATTTTTAGTTCATATGAGAAAATAATACTTCAATTCCAACTTAATAGTGTAATTCAGTGAGGAACATCTTTTTCTTTTAGTTTTTTTCTTATAGTAGATGTGTGGAGTAGTGCAAGGGGGTGAATAACAGTGAAACAAGATAGTCCATGAGAGATTAGAATTTGAAATCTGTTTAAATAGGAGATGTCTAGTAGACAGGAAGTCAAGTCCAGTGAAGTAAGAAAAGAAGAAAGAATGAGAGGACACTAGAGTATTTGGAATGAAGGTGATGCTTGTTGATGTTGAACTCTTCATAACCCAGTAATTGGTAACACAAGAATCATTGCCAGGCATGTTTCTGAGGACTTTATATATAGTTTTGAACTTCTTACCTTTCCAACAAGCCAATGGATTAGACATCATATTTTATTTCCATTTTACAGATGAGACAACTGAGGCACAGAGAGTAATATAGTCAGTCTATGTTATGTGGCTAATAAGTATTAGAGCCATACTGAATTTATGTCACTTGGCTCCAGAATCAATTCTTAACCAGGGTGACATGTCGCTTTTAGGAAGTGGGTCAGATAGACCTAGGATATCTCTATATTCTCAAGGCTGACACTGGAACTAAGAGTTAAAATCTTATGCTAACACAGAGCATTTTATTCACGGCTTTTTTTCTTACTGGCTTTTGCTTATGATACAACTTGGGCTAGTGCTTTTGGTGATGGCCAAATAATGTCAGAGTACGGATGTGGGGTCCTGCCCCTGCCTTGGGCTAGTATAGACATTGCAGGGTATATTATGAACTTCCATGGGAGAAGTCCATAGACTAGCTAATTTATAAGCAGTCACTGTAGATCCTCTCTCTCATTTAACCAGAGACTCACAAGCATGCCTAATTCTCAAGTCTAGCCTTGGCATGAGAAAAATACCCATGTCTTGTTTTCTTCCACCCATTAATTCCAAATGATAACTGACTGGCATGGAGTTCGCCATTGTGCCAGCCTGCAGTATCACATAGAAAAGACAAATGATTACAGCTTCTTTCTCTGAGACATCCCCAGCCTGGCACTGCTGAGAGGCATGTTGAAGACACGAAATAGCAACACCTCCTTGCTCTACTTGGTGCCTTGGGTTGCCACTCAGAAACTTGTCTGGCTCAAGGGAAAGGAGAAAGGGGAAAGGGAGTATGGGGGGGCTGGGAGTGGAACAGAAGTTGCTCAGGCATTCTTTTTTTTAATATATATTTTTTTAGTTTTAGGTGGACACAATATATTTATTTCACATTTATGGGGTACTAAGGATCGACCCCAGGGCCTTATGCATGCTAGGGGAGTGCACTACCACTGAGCCACAACTCCAGCCCTCAGGCATTCTTTTTTAACGTTTTTTTTTTATTAGAGCTTTATAGTTATACACTAGAATTGTGTTCATCCTGACAAACTTATTCATGTATGGAATTTGACTGATTCATCCTTTTCTCTCCTGTCCTTCTCCTCTCCCATTCTCCTTCCCCCTCTCTATTAGATTTCCTTTCATTCATCTATGTTTTTGTATTTTGGATATTTTTACTTGTGCATAAAGGCGAAATTCCCTGTGATATGTTTATATAAACACATAATATGATTTTTAAGAATTCATTCTTCATTGCTTCCCTTACCCATCCCTTCTCTTGGCCTCTTGGTCTCCTTCTACTCTGCTGATCTTTCCCTTTATCTTTGTGTTATACTATTGCTCAGACATTCTTATAGTTCTCACAAGACTAAGGAAAGTGAAATAAATTGCAACTATGAATACAGATTTGGCATTCAATTTTAATATCAGTGCTCTTCAGTGACTCAAGAAAGATATAATGGTTTTATCAGTTCAATATTGTGTATTGAATTTGATAAGGTAGATGTTCTCAAAATGTATTATTTCTTTACATTACATTGACTAGTCCTCAAGATGCTTCTGAAGGCATTAGCCAATCCCATCCTCACACTGGCCTTATAGGTGAAGCACAGAGGGTGTTAATTTTCTTAATTTATGAATAAGAAACTGATAGGTATATTGAATTGCCCACCTTCACACGGAGTAACAGACCACTCCAGCTTATGTAGGTCTTACGGGTCTCCCAGAACATATGACTTTCAGTGCTAACACCAGGATGATTGGCTGGAGAATAGAAACTCAAACCAATGAGTTCACTGAGACTAAAAATTTGGATTCTGGGCTACAACATTATTATCCTAGTTTTATTACCTCTAAGTTGTATGAACTTCAAAGCAAGTATCCATATATATGTATATGTATATGTATATCTACATATAAAATACACATGTGTATTATTTATACACACACATATACATATATACATACATACCTATCTATATATTTGTAAGCAAAGGATCAGATATACAAAAAATATTCTAGGTTTTTTAGTACTTTTCATTTTACCTTTATTTTCCTATAAAACTTCATTATTACTTATGTAAGTTGCAAAATATGTACCAAAAAAGTAAAAAGTTACCTAAAATTATTCCAAATATTTGCAGTGATGTAATACACTTATGAAAGAGTAATTTGTATTCCTTTCTTTTTTTTCCCCCAGGGTCATTTGGCTCAGTCACCAACACCACCCACGGTAACTCTTTATTTTTGTCATAAACATGTCATGAAGTAACTTTAACACTCTTTTCATTGCCTTTTACCATTTTGAAAGTAAATACAAACTTCAAGCAATTGATGTGGATCATATTTTTTCCTTTCCTGAGGAATTGCTAAAAGGAAAATAAATGTTTATTTTCCCTTTCAGGAGAACAGTGAGTCATCAGAAGAAAGTAAAGTTAGCTCAGAGGAACAGGTAATTAAAAATGCCTTGCTTAACTTTTCTGGCTACTTAGGAATTGAAGGAAATGATGGTAGATTAAGTTACCTGGCAACAGTTCTAAATATAATATTTTCTAACCATTGGGCTATGCTGGCTAAATAGTCTCATAAAATAAGAAGGGAAAAATGAGTGGGGAGAATTCAGGTGTGGACATGCTGTTCATTCCATTTTTACCATCTGAGACATTGTGGCCCTAAATGTCCCTCCTAGTTAAAAAAACAACCATGTACCTGTGAGCACATGCCAATGGTTATTGCGTCTGCTAGACTGCACTGGCTCACTCAGTAATCTGAAATATTGCTTTTACAATTAGAGCAGTTCAGGAAAGGAAAGGAAAACTATTCTGGCTAACATGAGTGCCCACTGGCCTGGAGCACTCTGTCATGTCAAGAGCACAGTTGAGGAAAGCAGAGGAAAGCTGTGGGGCAGGAGCTTGAAAAGAGCTGCTTTGGCAGTGACTTTGATAGTCTCATCTTTGGTCCTGGGGATAAGAAAAGCAGTCTTGGCTTATATGTCTTTATTAAGAAATCTATTTCTTAAATTTTATTTTTTCTGAGACTAAATGTTATTACTTTTTAAGCTTTCTATCTTTTTACTTATTCATATATTTATTTTTGTATTGCTAGGGTTTTAGCTCAGGGCTGCACATATGCTAGGCAAGCGCTCAGCCACTGAGCTACACCCCCAGCCCTGTCCTATCACCATGACCAAACTCAAACCTGTAGGGAGGTCCAGAGATTCCAGCAATGTTTTTTCTCTGTGAAACTTTTCACCCACATTGCATTCTACACTCAGCCAGTGTTAAAAGATGAATTATCAGACTGTTTAACCCTAATTACTAATGGCTTATCAGAAGAACATTCTAGAAGTTAAAAGCATAGAGTTGGGGAAATGCTTTTCCCTGAAGATTTTGTGATTTATCACCTTAAAATTCTCAAGCGAGAGTGACAACTCCTGCTTGAGAAGGGCATGATGATGCTTAAGGAGGTAGGGTGGGCTCAACCCACACATTTCCATCGTACCAGTGCAGGATTCTTGTGCTGGGAAGAGACGGTAACATCATGTACTCCAGATGGGAACCCAGACACTGATCAGTGGGAACATGTGGTGAAAGAAAGGAAGGAAGGAAGGAAAACAATTTTGGCAAGTATGCTTTGTTGTAATGAGAGCAGATTTTTCCAGGGCATAATGTATGAAGACCCACTGTGCTCTCTTATCTGTGTAGAGCCTGTAGTTGCTTTTTAAAATGTGACAATCTCTGTCCTCACACTTAGAATCCAGCTGCCTTGAGGGCCACACTAGTTAGTTTTGCCTTCTGAGACTTCATAAGCAACTCTCTAACTGTGCTCATGAAATAGGAACATGACTTGGGTGAGGCATATATACATCTCACTATGACATTTTATTTTTATTTGAACTTAAAGTTTCATCAGAAAGTAAATGGGTCATTTTAAGTTAACTGAATATTTTTAAAAATTCCACTTGAAACTACACAATTTGATGGGTATTATAAACTAACTCCTTGATGTACAAAAAGATTTCTGAGGGGCCTAAAGTGCAGCTGCAGAGCACTTGTCTAGCACAAACAAGACCCTGGGTTTGATTCTCAGCACTGCAAAAAAGAAAAAAAAATATCTGAGTTTTATTTAAGAAATCATATTTACAATATGATTTAAGTTCCATAAATGTGATTTCCAGAAAGATTTTTGAGAAAAAACTTTGCAGCATTGAGTAGGGGCCACCTGTACAAAATGGGAGAACTTGAGTTTCAATTCCTTTTCCTTCTTATTTGAGCTCTCTCGAGATGTTTAAATTGATCGTAGGTTAGAAGAGAAGGAAGGAAGCAGAAAAAGCCCAGATAAACACTAGATAACTCCCTCCTTATCAGCTCCTGGGGTGACCCTGTTTGTTAACTCCAAATCCAGGCAAACGTGGACCCCAGTGACAGTGCCGAGCTGGAGGATGACCTGGGCTCTGATGATCGTCAGTATGTTTCTAGACCAGCTGGTGGCCTCTCTAGAAGTACAGGAAAAGAAGAGGATAAAGATGATGATGAAGATGATAGTGGAGATGACACCTTTGCTGATGAGGACAATGGCCCGCAGCCTGAGGAGAGAACAGGAGGTGGAATCTCCAGAGCTGATGGTGAGGATTCTGCTGATGCCACACGGTCCAGTGAAGATAGCACCTCACCAGAAGACAGTGCCCAGGACACCACCAGTGACAGCAGGGACCTTGACCACGAAGATGATGTGGGCAGCAGGGCTGAGGGACGTGACTTTACTCAGGAGAGTGAGAGTGAGGAGGACTGGGTGGGAGGTGGCAGTGAGGGGGAGAGTAGCCACGGGGACGGCTCTGAGTTTGACGATGAAGGAATGCAGAGTGATGACCCTGACAGCACCAGGAGAGACAGGGGCAGCTCCAGAATGAGCAGTGCTGGTGTCAAATCAAAAGAATCAAAAAGGGACAATGCGCAGGTAAGCGCTCAGGATTCTGGTGAGAGTCAATTAGTGGAGTATTCCAGTAGGAAGTTTTTCAGAAAGTCCCGGATTTCTGAAGAAGATGGCGGAGGTGAGCTCAATGGTGGCTACACAATGGAAGAAGTCAAGAGTGACTCCAACTCTAAAGAGGCTGACCTCGGCCAATCCAGGGAAGATAGCAAGAGTGAGTCTCAAGAGGACAGCACGGAGAGTCGGTCTCAGGAAGACAGTGAAAATGCACAGGACCCCAGCAGTGAGTCCAGCCAGGAGGCTGACTTGGCCTCTCAAGAAAGCAGCAGTGAGTCTGAGGAAGAGGTGGCGAGTGAGTCCAGGGGCGACAACCCAGATAATGTCAGTCGTGCCGGCGACCAGGAAGACAGTGACTCCAGCCAGGAGGACAGCCTGAAGACCTTCTCCAGTTCAGAGAGCGAATCCAGAGAGGAGCAAGCTGACAGCGAGTCCAATGAGAGCCTGAAACTCTCAGAGGAAAGCCCAGAGTCCACCGAGGACGAGAACAGTTCCAGCCAGGAGGGCCTCCAGTCTCAGAGCACCTCAGCAGAGAGCCAGAGTGATGAGAGCCGGTCGGAGCAGGACAGCCAGTCTGAGGAGGAGCCTGACAGTGATTCTCAGGACAGCAGCAGATCAAAAGGAGACAGCAACTCCACTGAGAGCACCTCAAGCAGCGAGGAGGATGGCCAGCCCAAAAACATGGAGGTGGACAGCAGAAAATTAACAGTGGATGCTTATCACAACAAACCCATCGGGGACCAAGACGACAATGACTGCCAAGATGGCTACTAGCATCCACTTTCCTAAGAAGTGGCTCTCACAGAAAGGACTTGTGGGGGCTTTAGAGTATTGATATTTTGATCAGAAAGATAACCAGAGGCCATTTCTTTCTGAAAGGAATTGTTGGACATTACACTGGTTTCTAGGGTGTCACCATTCCACAGAAATTTAAATAAGTGGAATGATAGCGAAGCACACTCAATGAGGCCGGAAGTAAGGAAAGATGTGCCTTATAACTCACAGTGAAATCATTCCCAACTCATTAACCAGACAGACCGTTATGGAGGTCCTGTTATGACCCAGGCATTGTGCTAGGTGCTGGGGGTTGTAAGGAAGCTTCAGATTTGTTTCTTGCTCCTGAGGAGCTTATAGAGAGACACATAAAGCTCAAGAGTTAGTGGGATACAAGATGGTTAGAAGAGGGTAACAAGAATTGGAACACTGTACCTGGTAAATGTCATAGCAGAGGTGGAAACAAGATTTATGGAGTGCACAAGGGGAGACTAAGTTTGCCTCAGAAAATTAATGAGCTTTACAGTGGAAAAACCACTGGAGTTGGAGGGTTGCACAGCACTTCTCTATTGAGGACAAAAGAATTCTATTTTGGGGTTAAACACTAATTCTTATGCAATTAAATATTTACTTTGTGAAAGCACTTTGAAATGATGGCACAGTGGGGTGTTTTGGAAAACAGAACACTTTTTTTTTTTTTCTCCCAACTAAGGTTTCCTATGCAATGATTTTGTGAGGCTTCCATGACTGCCTCCAGGGTGATGGTGTGGAGGACTGGGCAGGAGAAAATGGGGAAAGAAATCCATCTTTACATAGAGAAAATCAGTTTATGTGCAATGCTAAAAAAAATTGTCTTCTAAGTTCTCTAAATATGTTGTAAAATTCTGTGTATAGAAAGCAATTGATTTTTTTTGTCAAATACCATTTGAAATGTTACCTCAACATAAAATATTTGTTTTATAATAAAGTTAATAATAACCAAAAGAAATATATGCATTTTTTGTTATAGTAGTGTCTGTTATCAGGATGTATTTATGGTAAAGAGCTATTTCTTTAAAACATAACATTACAGAATAGTTTATCAGTTTTCTCTCTTAAAATGAAAGATTTTCTTAAGCTCTTTGAAATGTTTTTTTTTTTGTAGCATTTTTATAAAATTACATGTTGCTTGTGATATTTCCACTAAATGTAGATGTTGTGTGGAAAAAAAATGAAGCAAGCTCTTGATTTTGTTGGAATCCGCACCAACAGCTCCTGATGTTTCACATTAGTTCTAATCAGTCTCAGACTCTCATTTGTATACACTCTGGAAGCTACAGGGAAACATATTTCTTATATTTTTATTCCTATTAAAGAAATGATTTACCTCATCCCTTCATTTCCAATGTGTCTTTACCCAAACACCAATGTGTGTGTGCTTCCATTGGAGCACCCCAGAATTCTCCTGCATGTCTGTTAAGGAAATCAACGACTTTCCACCTTCCTTCTGACCCTTCTATTCTTTTACACAGCTCCCTCACAAAGTCAAAGCTTCATTCCCTTGAGGAGATTTAAAAAATAAAAATGTGTGTGTGTGTGTGTGTGTGTGTGTGTGTGTGTGTGTGTGTATGGTGTGGGTGTGTGTATCCTCCCCTTTTGAGATTTTAATTTAGTAGATATGAAGTGAGACCTAGAGTTCTGTATTTTTAAAAGGCTCCCAGGAGATTATGATGGAGCCCACCCAAGTACCTTACATTTGGGTTCAATGGCTCTTTATTATCTAGCTTCATTAAACTACAGGTTCCTGCTGACCCACAACTCTTTCTGAGGAGAACTGCCAGATGCTTGGATCCTGGAGGCATAGGTGACTAGGCCTTCTAACCATTCAAATGCCCCATGTCACCATAGCTAACTGGATGGGATAAGCACCTGACCCCAGGGAAACTTCCTTTTCCTGGAGTGCCACCTGTGTCCTCTCAATATGCCCAGCTGTCTTGAGGCAACCTGAGTGAATTTTTGTTCTTTGCAACCAAAATGCCTAATGATCCCAGACTCATTAACTCATTCATTAAGTTAGCCAGGGTTCCTAGGTATGGTCCTGTAACTCCTTAACTAAGTCAACTCACAGGACTTTTAAAAGGAAGAATAATAATAAGAATTTCATGATAGAAATCCTCTAAGACAGAGTTTTAAATCCCCATAAACTCATTTTATGTACTGGGTATAGACATGGGCGCCTCTTTCAACTGGTAGTGGAATAGAAATGATATTCAAAGGAAAGCTGACTGCACTTGGTCTTTAGCTTTGAAGACACAGATTTTTTTTCCCCCATGGAGTTTCTCATTGAAGTTTATAGTAGATGAGTCCACTTGGGAAGCCAAATCATAGTCAGTCACCAAACTTTAATTAATAATGGGAAAGAATAAGAATGAAAGCCTATATGGTGAGCATAAATGAGAACAGAAGAAGTTTATGCATTATGTAATAGTATTGGACTTAAATAAGTTGATGAATCTCTGAGGCTCCATGAGAACCCCTACAAATGGAACTGGAAAACTGAAAGTCCTACTCCATTTCCCCTAGAAGGTGCTCTCAAGTGCCACGATCAACCAACTCTTACTCCAGTAGCATAATTTTCTAAATGTATTAGGGCTAAACGGCTCTTCTTTAAATGACTCATTCTTTCTTTAAACATACATATAGTTAAGTTGGTTTCCATGAAATCCTGCTGGCCTGTGAGCCAGTTTGCTTTCTCCAGATGATTTTACATATCTATGTATATCTTAAAATTTGATTTCAAGATGACAATATTAATTAATTTATTCCTCTTGATTCTCCAGTGAGATAGTAAAGTAAGCTCTTAGTCTTATTTATTCAACCATTTCTGGAGCAGGCCTTATGAGCCAGGAACTGGGCAAATACAGGGATGATGAGATATTATCTCTTCTCTTAAGAAAGTCATCATCTATAATAGAGACAAAAATGTACAAGCTATGAAAGTTACGTGTGTTGATATACCCCTACTTAATGTTCTATAGGTTCTTAAAGAAAAAAAAAGGAGTTTACTTTTTTTTATGGAGTAGGAGAGGTTTTGGGATAACTGAGGTAGATCTCAGGGACTGAATAAGAAAACAGGGAGAAAAATGTTCTAAGTAGAAAGTACACAGAAGTGAGTATACAGAATCATTTTTGGCATTATGATAAAAAATAAGAATTCACTGAAGCTTTGGGAGAAAATTTTAAGAGAAGCAATTACAAAGGTGCATTGGGACCCAGTGGGAAGGCCTGTGAATTCCAGAAGAAGAAAAATAACCTTCATTTTTGTTTAGTGCTTTGCTGGTGCTAGATTTTCAAAAGTAATATATCATACAAAGCACAAAGTGTTTTTGAGATAAATTTATAAACTCTCTGCAATATTTGTAAAAAACAAAGACAGGCAAATGAAACAGAAAAGTTCCATTAATGATCCTAGTTCAAAATACAAGAAATGGCAGCCTAAGTTTCCTTTCCGTTTGATGATAACCACTTAATATTTTAAGCACTGTAATTAACATTCATGAATAGGGCCTCATCTACTTCAAATATAGCTAAGGGAAATGGTATATTATCTGCTTGCTCTCAACACTTAAAAACCTCAAGAACCTCTTAGTCACTTTCTAATAGCTTGTTTT